>NW_027526203.1:71751752-72168710 GCF_048455015.1 Haemaphysalis longicornis
AGTTTGAGTGAGTGGTGTTTCGAAAAAAAAAAAAATTGTGAGTGAGTTTGAGTGAGCCGCGCCAACTTTGCCGAGGTATGACCACATACATAGCTAATGTACCATTACAAAGTACAGCCTGTCTAGTTTTGAGTGTATCAATATTAATATCTTATTGTATGAGAGACAAATCCAAATTTCAAACTCGAGAAATCTTATTTGGCTTCACTTGTGTTGTATTCGTTCGTTTTGTACCGGCCAGCAAAACCAGCTGCGCGCGCACCTTTTCTTTTTGGCCCTGTGCGTCTTCATTCTCCCTCTCTCCCCCCTCCCTTGCCCTCTCTTGATGCCAACGCATATAATCACGCTTCTGACAAACGCTGTCGTTGACTGCCCGACCATCGTCCATGCTGCTGCGCTGCGCGCGCCTGTGTTACTACAGTGGCGACGAGTCTGGAAACCGCCCATGCTGCCCTAAAAGTTGAAGCCGACGGCCTGCCGGAACAAGTACCGACGACCATGACCAGCCTCCAGCTCCCGGTCTTCGACGACACAAGAGATAAGTGGAAAGCGTACCTTATTCGGGCTGAAGCGTATTTTGAAGCAAATGCTATTACTGACTCCAAAAGGCACAGAGCACTTCTGGTGGCAGCACTCAACACGCAGACTGTAAGTGCTAGCGGGACTCGGACGCCGAATTCCCTTACTTATGCCGAAACGGTCGCAGCCTTAAATGACTACTACGATCCCAAGCGTCACGAGATAGCAGAAAGCTACAAGTTTTTCACCCGGTGCCAACAAGAAGGGGAGTCGGTGCACGCGTTCCTAGTCGAAATACGGCGCATAGCAGACAATTGCAGCTTTGGAAGTGCGCTAGACCGGATGTTGAGGGACCGGATTGTTTGCGGCGTACGCTCAACTAACTTGCGCAAGCAGTTACTGGCAAAGAAAGATTTAACCCTCGAGGAGGCTGAAACAATGGCCATTGCGGCCGAGGCAACCGACAGCGATGCGAAAGATGTGAGTGCAGAACCGCCGACTGTGCTAAAAATGCGAGCTCATCATCGCTCACCCTCTCGAGGTAACTGTACACGAGGCGCGTCGAATGACTGCGGCCGATGTGGAAGCACGAAGCACGACGAAAACGCCTGCCGCTGGGCTAACGCACGCTGCTATCGCTGTGGGCGACGCGGTCATTTGGCAAAGAAGTGCTGCAGTGCTGCAACTGATGCAAAGGTTGGAAGGCGGGCAGCGAGTGTAAAGGCACTGACAGTTGAAAGCGCGTCTAGCAACGACGACATGAATAGCGCACACGTTTGGACGTTGATTTCGGGAAGAAAAAACGGTTTGGAACCACCCATACGCCGCACGTTTCGATGGGGCGACCTAGAACTGGCCATGGAAGTCGATACTGGTTCCCCGGTCTGCGTCGTATCGCGCCAAGTATACGATCGACATCACGCACAGTGGCCGCGCCTACAACCACCACGAATCAAGCTGTCGTGTTACGCGGGACAGCTTCCGGTGTTGGGTGAACTCGAACTTCCAGTGAGGTATAAAAATGTATCTGTGACTTGTCCGCTGATCGTGCTTGACTGTGCAGGGCCCAGCCTATGTGGCCGCGATCTCATTGCTTTGCTTGACAAGACGGGCGTTCCGATTGGAGACCTGACTGCGCCGGACCCTACAAAAAGTGCCGAGCCAAGCGAACATATGCTGAACCGACTGCTCGGCGAGTTCGAGGATGTTTTCTCAACAGAACTTGGAATAATCAAAGGTCCACCAGCCAGCCTGAAACTCAAAGAGACGGCGACACCGAAATTCTGTAAGCCCAGATCTCTTCCTTACGCCCTCCGCGAAACGGTCTCTCGTGAAATTGATCGGCTGGTGTCACTTGGTGTTCTATCGCCCGGGCAACATGCAGAATGGGCTACGCCTATCGTGGTCGTTTTGAAAAAGGACGGAAGCGTGAGGATATGCGGTGACTTTAAGGTCACCCTTAACCCGGCATGTGAGGTGGAGCACTACCCTCTTCCGGTTATAGAGGACATGTTCGCAAGCTTAAACGGAGGCGAATATTTCAGCATCTTGGATTTAAAGGATGCATACAATCAAGTGCCCCTTGACGAAGCGACCAGCAGGCTGTGTGTCATTAACACGCACCGCGGGCTTTTTCGGTATAACAGACTTCCGTTTGGAATAGCTTCCGCACCGGCTATTTTTCAAAGAAAGATGGATGCAGTACTCGGCGGGCTGCCGGGTGTCCAAGCCTACCTTGATGACTTGTTAGTGTCAGAAGGCAAGGGTGGTAACGGAGAGCAGCTCAAGAGAGTGCTGGAGCGGTTCCGAGAGCACGGTGTTAAACTTAGGATTGACAAATGCAAGTTTCGACAGCCTTCCGTCACTTACCTTGGCCGTCGTATAGATCGGCAAGGCCTCCACCCCATTGAAAAGAACGTAGACGCCGTGATGCAAGCCCCGCGCCCACGTAACGTTAGCGAATTGCGCTCGTTCCTTGGCATGCTCACGTTCTACGCCCGTTTCCTGCCCAATATGTCGACTGTGCTCAGCGGGCCCTTGTATCAGCTCATGGAAAAACGAGCCCGTTGGGAATGGCGGGAACCGCAGCAGTCGGCGTTTGAGAAAGCGAAAGAAATTTTGAAGAATGCGCAACTTCTCGTTCATTTTGATCCCAACAAGGAACTGAAGCTAGAATATGACGCTTCCCCGTATGGCGTGGGTGCTGTTCTGTTTCATTCGGTGGGAAATGAGCACAGACCAATTGGGTTTCGTTCCAGAACGTAAACAAAAGCGGAGCGAAACTACTCTCAACTGGAGCGAGAAGCATTGGCACTGATTTTTGGCGTTTCTCGTTTCCGTGACTACCTCCTAGGTCGGCAATTCACCCTGGTAACCGACCATCAGCCACTGCTGGGACTGCTCAAGCCTGGCCGCCAAACGCCGCCGATGGCCGCCGCGCGAATTCAGCGATGGGCACTGTTCCTGGGAGGCTACCAGTACAAGCTACAATACGTTCCGGGGAAACAACTACTGACAGCAGATGCCCTCAGCAGTATACCAGCCCCGACGGCAGGGGAACCGGTAGTTGAGGGGGACCCTTCCGAGTACGTGCTGTCGTTGGAAGCCAGTGACGACGCACGAGTTGCAGGAGCTCACTGCCAAGGACACGTTGTTAGCCCGTGTCGCAGAATACATCTTGCATGGCTGGCCTCGAACCACAAGTGGAATGGCGCCCGACTTGTTGCTGTTTTTTGATCGCACAATGGAGCTGTCGATGGCTCACCGGTTAATCTACTGGGGCAACAGAGTCGTCATACAACGGAATGCGCAGGAAAGGATGTTGCAGCTTCTACATGAAACACACCAGGGCTCCTCGTCAATGAAAGCGGTGGCGCGGTCACTGTTTTGGTGGCCGGGGATGGACAGGGAGATTCAAGAACTGTCGGCGCAGTGTGTAAGCTGTGTAGAAAACCTGCCCATGCCTGCGGCAGCACCACCCGTAAGTTGGCCGAAAATGGCCGAGAGGTGGTCCCGGATCCACATCGATTTTGCGGGCCCGTTAGCCGGCAAGATGATACTTGTGGTTGTAGATGCTCACACGAAGTGGATTGAAGCAGTACCAATGAGGCATGCGAACACAGCAGGTACCATTATGTTTTGTCGGTTCGGTGTGCCACGCACAATCGTGTCCGATAATAGCACGCAATTCACGAGTCAGGAGTTCGCCACGTTTGTAGCAAGAAACAATATTGTGCACCTGCGTACAGCGCCTTTCCATCCTCAGTCAAACGGAGCAGCGGAAAGAGCAGTGCGAACCATTAAAGACGGCTTGCGGAAAATGCAAGATGGCCCACTGGAAGATAACCTCATGCGCCTGTTATTCCATTACAGGAGGACCCCGCAAAATGAAGGAAAGTCGCCCTCGGAATTGCTTCTCGGCTACCAGCTCCGTTCCCGTCTTGACACATGCCTGCCGCCCAGGGATGAGAACTTGTCGCCGTGCGCTGACGACTGGACCATCTCACCAGGAAGCAGCGTTTACGTGCGAAACTACGGTGTCGGCAAAAGATGGGCGTCTGGACGTGTGAAATCTGCTTCGGGGGCGAGAATGATAGCCGTGGACACGTCAACGGGGGTAGTGCAGCGTCATATCGACCAAGTCCGCCGCCGTCGCGAATCGACGCCGGAGTCTGCATCTGCGGGGGCGACTGAAGGCGCGGAGGCTGAAGGGGAACCTGACAGCGTGACTACTCCGGTCCCGTCTCCTGCGTTGCAACGTACGCCCAGGCGGAAGGAGCAAGAGCGAAGCCCAGAGCTACCGGCAGCGGATGGTCGGAATGGGTTTCCCACACCATCTGCTACGGAACCTCCAGTCGTCACGGCCGAGTCCTGAGGCAGTCCCACATCAGCCCTCGCTGAGGCGATCGACAAGAGTTAGGAACCCGGTACAACGGTTCCACTTTAAGAGGAAAGAAATGTTGTATTCGTTCGTTTTGTACCGGCCAGCAAAACCAGCTGCGCGCGCACCTTTTCTTTTTGGCCCTGTGCGCCTTCATTCTCCCTCTCTCCCCCCCTCCCTTACTCTCTCTTGATGTCAACGCATATAATCACGCTTCTGACAAACGCTGTCGTTGACTGCCCTACCATCGTCCATGCTGCTGCGCTGCGCGCGCCTGTGTTACTACAACTTGCCTCTGTATTTTCGCAGAGTTGATTGATTGTTGGGTTTAACGCGCCGACGCAGCGCAGGCGATGAGGCGCGCCGTAGTGGAGGGCTCCGGATTAATTTTGACCACCTGGGGATCTTTAGCGTGCGCCGAAATCTCGTACACACGGGCGTTTTTGCTTTTCGCCTCCATCAGAAAAGCGGCATTTTCGCAGAGTTGTAGAAAACAATTAAACAGAAATTGGAGAGTTTGCTGTGCTTTCATAAGACATACCAATTGGTGGCTGCATAACGGAGGTAAATTGGTTTCAAAATTTCTTCCTCTTTCTGCTAAAAAAAGTCTAAAAATGGAAATTCACTACCTGATATTTACATGACTCTGTGAAGAGCAGTAATAGTTTTTATACATGTTGGCTGTGGACTGATTTTTTTGCCGAATTTGGCTGCATTTATTCGGAATTTTTTAATTGCCAAGGTTAGAATATCGCAATATACATCCATACACGGTCCCACGTTTTCAACGCTGACTCATAAGTATGCATGCACGTATATTTCCACATTTAGACCTCAGTACGTAAAATCGTAACAAAATCCAGCCAAATTTAAAGGTAGCAAAATATGCGTACAGTCAACATGTGCAAACTGTTATTCTGCTCTGAGCTGTATAATGTTACCTGTTAATTTTCTTTTGTTAGCTTTCTTCTGTTGCTAAAAGGCAAATAGCCTTTTAGCCGACGGGTGAAAACCTATTTTGCTGAAAACACTTTGCTGCCATCACATGGTCAATTGGAATGTCTTCTAAGCACAAAGAAAATTTCCTCCCTTTACAGTGAATAGTTTTACATAATTCTTGTCGAATGTAGGTAGACATTATCCAAAATTTGATTTTGCAAGTTCAAAATTATGAGCTTTTTTTCACTTGCAATAGATTTTAAAAATAGTAATTTATATCAATCAGAATAAGATCAGCTGGCCTTTCAAATGATTTCTGTGTGTGTGGTGCAAAGTGATACCTCACGGTAGCCCGGTATTTATTTATTTTTTTATACTGTCAACCCTCACTTGAGGGTCATTACAGAGAGGGAAGCATAAGATATGGAAAGCAAATACAGACATTGATACTTTCAGCAACTTCGAACGATAACACAATAGCATATTCATTGCTCGGTGAAGTAAACATCAAGAGCACATTTAAATTTCTTAACGTCATAACTTTCAACAATATGTCGCGGCAGTTTGTTCCATGCTTCTATGACATCGGGAAAAAAAGATTTACTACGAAAGACGTCCGTGCGAGCCCCGAAGGGGCGAACTGCCGCGTCATGGTTGATCCTGCTGCTGAGCTTATTCGGGGGGTGTACGTAAATTCTTCTATCTATTTTTATTTGACCTTGCATTATCTGAAAAAATACTTTTAAGCGCTGCTTTTGTCGCCTGGTTTCTAGAGATTCCAAACCGCTTAGTTTTAACATCTCGGTAACCGAATCCGTCATTTTATACTTCGAACATATATATCGCGAGGAAAGTCTCTGAATTCGTTCCAGTTTACCTATTAAATCCTTTTGGTGGGGGCTCCAGGCAGCACAAGCATATTCTAAAACAGGGCGCACAAATGTTTTATATGCAAGCAGCTTGACGTCTTTCGTAGTATTCGGTAATTTAGCACGCAAGAAACGCAGTTTTCTGTAAGAGGCACAGCATACTTTCTCGACATGTGTACGCCATTTCAAGTCATTCGTAATATGCACTCCCAAATATTTAAATGCACACCCCTGCGGTAAATAATGAGGTCCAATGCTGTAGGTAAATGGTAGAACGTGTTTCTTGTTAGTTATGTGCGTATATGTTGTCTTAGAATAATTTATTTTCATCTCCCATTTATCGCACCATGTTTGAAAATCACCAAGGCAATCATTAATTACATTTTGGTCATTCGCACACGTCACTGGGGCATAGATTAAACAATTATCAGCAAACAATTTAATTTTTACAGGAGGGTTAACAACGTCAACAACATCATTTATATACACCAAGAACCGCAATGGGCCCAACACGGAACCTTGTGGCACACCGGAATAAACATCAAGAGATTCAGACTCAAACCCATCAATTCGCACCAACTGTTTGCGGTTCGTTAAGTATGCCTCAATCCACTTTAAGATATCTTCGTTTACGCCTGTTTGTTCGAGCTTGAAGAGCAATTTATGGTGAGAGACCTTATCAAAGGCGTTTGCAAAGTCTATGCATATCACGTCGATTTGTTCCTTGTTATCTACAGCAGCGGTAAAATCGTGGAGAGTTTCAACTAGTTGGGATAGCGTGGAAAGCCCTTGCCTGAACCCGTGCTGTTGCCAACATATCAACCCGTTTGTCTCCAAGAAAATAGCGATGTTTTTGGTAATGGCGTGTTCAAAAACCTTACAGCAAACACACGTCAGAGACACTGGCCTATAGTTGGTAAAAAGCGTCCTCTCTCCACCTTTAAATACCGGTTTAACAATGGCGCTCAGCCAGTCTTTTGGAAGCGAATGTGTCAAAAGTGATTTTTCGAAGATAATGACTAAATAAAATGACATCCACTCCGCATACCGCCTCAAAAACACAGTTGGTATTCCATCCGGTCCATTAGCCTTCTTTTCATTCAAATTAAGTAGCTGCTGAAACACGCCCGCTTGATCAAATGAAACTGGATCCATGGCGCATGTGCAAGTATGGGCGATTTCCTTATCTTCATCCGTGAATGCCGTCCGAAGCCGTCCGAATGCCGTCCGTGAATGAAGCACCGAAGGGCAACACGCTTCTGCAACGCCTGGTCTCAGAGGGGAAGCTTCTGTCTGACAGCATTGCTTTCCCAGGTATGGAGTGCAAGCAAGGAGTAAGCCTTCTAATTGGATCCGACCAGATCTGGAAGTTCGCGCCAAAAACGAGCCAAGTACAGTGGGAAGAAACGAATGCTGCTTTGGTTGCCGTCAGCACAAGCCTGGGATGGACCTTACGAGGACCGTTATCTCTGCAGGAGAGCAATAGATGCAAAGGCAGCACCCTCGTCTGTGTTCTCCGCACAAACACGCACGACAATGAGGACCGATCTTGCTCTTTTCGGCGGTTTAGGGAGGTTAGCACTGCTGGTCTCAAGAACTCCCCGAACTCGCATCCCGATGAAGATGCATTGCACAAGTTCAAAGGTTCAATTGGGTTGGTGAAAGTGCGCCATGACGTTGAAGTGCGATATGAGTCCACACCAGTCTCTGTGGCCGACGACGGCAAGAATGCCCTTTCCAGACCTCATAGGTTACCTCGACGACTTTCTTCAAACGAAGGCACAAGACCCCACGATAAGTCTGTGAGGCAAGGCAACAGCGATGACCACGCAGGAAAAGTAGCGAAGGGCCACCTTGAAAAAGGAAGGAATCTTAACTGCTCCTCACAAAAAAAGAAACGCCGGCTACTGGAACCCAGAGATGACCGTTGTAACCACTCCATTGACAAAGCTCATAAGCGACTTCTTCACTGTGGAGTCGGCGAGGCTTCCGCTGAAATAGGCGAGAGTGACGGGGAGGCTACAGCCCGACAAAGCGTGAAGTTTTCTCGGACGTTGTGAATTGTGTTCACCTTTCATGCTGCAAACTGCTGCGACCACAGCGCTACCCAGTGACGGAGTCAGCAATATGTTTGGACAATCGGCATAATGTGTATAAAGAACGGTCACACTAGGACCTGACAAGTTCAGCTAGTGCGCGGTAGAGAATGTACTTGACTAGTTCAAATGTCTGCTTTTGTGCCCATGCGAATGAGCATTTGGTGGGCGCGGAGGATGTTGCGGATTTGTAATTTACCGCCAATATGGGGATGATGATAGAGGTGACGAGAAGAAAGTGGCACGTTTGCACGCACTACTGCGAGAAGCACGCGGGGGAGTTCGGAACGCTGCGCCTGAACGACCGTGCACGGCTTTGCGTCGCTCTCTCCACGGCGCCAATAAACGCTGAAGAACGGCTTTCCCTTTTCGTATCACCGTCTTTGTAAATACAGATAGGAAAAAGCGATTGAAACCATTAGCTATATCTTGCTTATGAGTTACATCAGAGCCAACCGCGATATGTTCAATCGCTTCTTTCCGGTCGCTCAAGTACAGCCAAAATTTTCTAGGCGAAGTGCGTAAGAAATCAGAAAGCGTTTCATTGAAGAACATTTTTTTTTGACGTAGGGATTTGGATTTTTAATGCTGCTCGTAGTTGTGAAATCTGCTCAGAGGGGCCTTGTCTTTTGCGTAATATCTTTATTTTGCGTTTAGTGTGGATAATATCTCTAGTGATCCAGGGATTAGTCTTTTTTTGTTTTTTTAATCGAATGGGAACAAACTTGTCTATACAGCTGTTTATTATTGATTTGAATTTCTGCCACAAACAATCAACTGGCTAGCTTTCAGAGGCTTGCTTGAAATCATCAAAAGCAGTTTCCAAAAAGTCTAAAATTGACGTGTCATCTGCCCGGCCGTAGTCACTAACAGGCACCCGAACGAAGAGTCGTTTGCCAGGTTTTGTACCACATAGAATATCAACCGAAATCAGTTTGTGGTCAGATATGCCTTCTTCGACCATGACAATGAAGTCCTCCACAATGCCCGAAAGGAATACCAGGTCCAGCAGTGACTAAGAACCCGATGTTACTCTAGTGTCCTGTTGAACAATTTGGGTTAGGTTATGGTTGATCATTATTTCAAATAACTTTTCGCTACTAGCAGCATCCTTGTTACCGGTCGATAAAGAAATACAGTCTATGTTTGGTAGGTTAAAGTCCCCGGCCAGCACTAATTTCGTTGTATCATTTACATTTGAGCTCAAAAGAGCCTGTAGGTCTTCCAGGAACTCGGGCGAAGTGGCAGGTGGTCTCTATACGGCTCCGATAAGGTAATTGGTGTTCGCGCACGTAACGTTACACCATACAGATTCTGATAAATTGCATTTAATTGAAACTGCCGAGATACATTTTTTGACGACAATTGCAACTCCCCCACCACGGGAATTTCTGCCCCAGCGAAACATTCTGTACCCAGGAGGAACAACCACATCATTCGAAATATCGTTGTTTAGCCATGTCTCTGTTACGATCACCGCATGGGGAGATCGCGACAACAATAAATGTTCGAGTTCGGTTACCTTATTAACAATACTGCGAGCATTGAGCAGGAGAATCACTAGCTATGCGTGTGATGGTGCAGCCACTGCCCCTTCCACCGGGGCGCCGCTAGCGCTCTCAGAGTTGTGCATTGCTGCTGACGGTCATTTAGCATACCGCTCTTTACGACATGGTTGGCGTTCATCTCGGTTGTGGTCCCAAGTATATAAGCTGCCGCCTATCTTCAATTTGTCATGAACTAGCGATACCTTCTTTCCGCTGGCCCTGTCCGCAGCTGCGCTGGCCCACAACTTTTTACGCACCTCGACCATCTCCTTCGAATAATCGTTGCTCACGCTAATATAAGTTCCCTTTAGTTTGCTGCAGTTTTGCAGTATATTCTCTTTTTCTTTGCAAACGTAGAACCTCATTATGACTGGTCTAATATACCCCGGCCATTGCTTGCCTAATCGATGAATTCTTTCTATTGTTTGAACTTGCACGTTCAGTTTTTTGCGAAATATATTGTCGACTACAGAAATTTTGAAGTCTGACTCCGATTCCGGGCTACCTTCCTCTACGCCAAAAACCAAGAGGTTATTGCATCTACTTCTGTTTTCAAATTCAGTTAGCTTTTCTGCCTGTGCTTTTACAGTATGTTCCAGAACTTCAATTTTTGCGTTCAGTTTTTGGACTGAAGCAACTATACAGCCAATCCATCGGTATTGGTCTGTATATGGGCTAATTGATCATGAATGCCAGTCAACCGACGGTCAAATGCTACCTGATTTTTCAGAATAGTCTGTAGCTGCTGTGCCGCAGTTGGGCCGGGGTTTTCTTCAACATCCCCCGCCATCAACAACCGCAGCAATACAGACCAGCAATCAACAAGAATCAAGGAACATCTATGAGGGCACGTCAGGACAATCAAAAATCTATTATCACTACGGTAAGTGACAACAGTAGTTTGGAAACCAACCTGGAAGACGAACGGCGGCAGTTTAGGCGTTTCGTTCGCATGGACGTTGCCGTGCCCTCTGAGAAGTTGCATGATGGGCTGCTCTTTAAGTAGCCGCGCTGCCGGTGACGTCACTGCGGCCGATGCTCCGTTGATCCACGGCACATCTTCCAAGACCAGGTTGAGATGAGGCAGCAGGAAAGGTGTCCCATCAGATCCGCTTGTCGCGATCACTGTCAAAATCCACGGCACAACCTGGAAGACAAACGGCGGCAGTTTAGGCATTTCGTTCGCATGGACGTTGCCGTGCCCTCTCAAAGTATTGTTCAAAAGTGGCTGCACACCCTGAGGGATTGTGGCTGCCACATTAAAGGGGCCATGCAGACAAAGTACAGTCGCGTGCGATTTGAAGGTAATCGCGCGAGCGTCGACCGACCACGGCGATAACGCCCCCACGCGGCTTGTTTTACTTTGCCTGGTTCCTGGTTTACGCATTCTTCTCTCCCTCGGTCGCTGTTTATTCCAGCAGCCATCACTCCAGCAGCAAAATCAATAACCCCTTCCTCTTGTTTTATCGCGCACGCAGCGACGACGTCGCACCCGTGGTATTTTACCGCGGTTCTCGAAAAGGTGCGCAGAGACGCATTCTCGGGAAATACTGGACATTTATAACAATGGGTGCTATCGTGCTCACGATAACCAAGAAAAAAACCCACACGTGATTGCAACCACACAAGATCACCACAAAGCAGAAAGGGTGGTTTACTAGCCGCGGGAGTGATCACTGCTTGATGGAACAGCGACCGAGAGAGAGGAGACTGCATAAACTAGGTCCCAGTCGCTCCGAAAAAGGCCGCGCGGGGGCGTTATCGCCTTTATCGGTCGAAGCTCGCGCGATTACCTTCAAATCGCACGCGACTGTACAAGTTTGTTTTATTCGAAAGATTTGGGGTTTTATAGTGCCCTTAACACTTGTACGGCAGCAAATGATGCTTTACTCGCCAAGAGATTAATCAATTTAAGTTAAAATGGTGCTTTACTCGCCAAGAAATTAATATATCTAAGTTGAAATTTTGATCCTCCCGCCAAATCGTGTGTTTTGTTACGGCTGCCATGACATTACAAGGAAGGGTCTTCAAGCAAAATTCAAGTGCACCGTACCATCTGCAGTAGACTGCGGAGGCTTGTTAACCATCAATCCTCTTGGGTATCGCCAGCACATGTCTTCACCTCTGCTTTGTTTTTTACTGTATTTGCACCTGGATTGGTTTTTTAATTGTTTTGTGAAACATGGGGTACATATACAATTAGGGTCACGTAAGACAATGTCGCTTACACCGATCGGCCAGTGTCGTCTGAGACAACCAAAAAGCGCCGCAGTGCTGTGCTGCTATAACAAGCATAGTGCAGGCAGTGGTTAAAGGGACCCAGAAAAGCCTTCTGTAAAAGTTACAAAAGGCCTGCATTGTCGCGTAGCACCAATATAGCGATGCAATGCCGTTGGAATTATTCATCTACATTCAGTATTAGCTGCGCCAGAAGCAATTAAATGCACCTCTCCCCACTTGCCGATCGATTCCTCCTCCCTTTCTGCTTCTTTCACAGCAGCTGCAAACACTGGGAGTAGCCATGTGACATCGCGACGCTCGACTTTCGTTCTGCGCTAGCTGCATTCCTGCGCCTAGGCACGCGCCAATCGCTGCGGACTCGCCTTTGCCTCGGGATCGCGCAGGAACGACGAAGAGCACCCGGAAGCCAGTGGCAGTGACGTCGCCGGCGGCCGACCTCACCGGCGATTGGGCGAATCAGGGGGGCGGCTCGCCGTTGCGTCAGCCGCGGTCGCCGTCACGTCAGCCGCGGTCGGCTCGCTGCGGCGTCGCGCTCATCGGCTGAGAAAGGCGATCTTCAAAAATTGTTTACAAATTATCCGTACAACGTATGGTGCTCAGACTTGGCTCAAAAATCCCCCGTTATTTGTTCTACCACCTGAATGCATTTGATTGCCACCTTCACAATGCTTTTCTGGGTCCCTTTAATAGGTTAAGACGTGACCATATTAGGCATTTCGTTATACTGAGTGAAACATTTCTGGACAAGGTAATTCATGTCGGGATTTGAAAATGGGATATATAAAAATGACACTGAAATCCCACATGACAGACGCAAACTCACAACTGCTTAATTTTACCGAGAAATCCCCCCTAAATACTCTTCCGCATCCACAGAAATGTATTTTAAATAATACGTAAAATTAGCAAAAACGACTGTCTAGAAATGGTATTTATTTTCGAAAAGGTACGGGAAGAATTCGATCACACACCGCTTGCGGGTGTCAAATACGTCCCCGGTATTGTATGGGCGATAGCGCACGGGTCGTGTGCAGTAATAGTTTTTGTTTGTTTCTTCTTTCTATAAGGACACAGCGCAATTTTACAAGGGTGTGGCAAATGTATGGGTACGCACACGTCTTGTCGCTTCTTACCCGTTTCGTGTATTAAACTTTTACCCTTTAAATAACCACCACGCCACCGTTAAAAATGCCCCTTCGACGTTCACGAAATGGCAGACGACTGCACTCATCAATAAGAAAAGTGCAACGTGTCAAAGCACCCGCCGCGGTGGCTCAGTGGCTAAGGCGTTGCGCCGCTGAGCACGAGGTCGCGGGTTCGATTCCCGGCCGCGGCGGCCGCTTTTCTGATGGAGGCGAAAAGCAAAAACGCCCGTGTGTACGAGATTTCGGCGCACGATAAAGATCCCCAGGTGGTCAAAATTAATCCGGAGCCCTCCACTACGGCGCGCCTCATCGCCTGCGTTGCGTCGGCGCGTTAAACCCCGCTATCAATCAATCAAGCAACGTGTCAAAGCAATGTTTATAACACGTTTCACACTCAAGCTTATACTACGGCGAAGATGTTTCGTGGAAGTCAACCAGCGCATTAACCCGTAACGGCCGTCCATTACTGCGTCTCTAGAGGAAATGCGGAATCAGAGAACTATGTCATTGCTTACTGCCAAACAAGTACACAAATTGGTTGTTTTGTCGTGTGCAGCACGCGTTTTGCGCCGCGCGCAACGTGAACGAGCAGACGACGTGAGAGCGCCATCCACACTAGGAGCGGTTCGTTCCGCCTCCGCCAGGAGCCGACTGGGTTCGATTTCGGGGCGAATACGCTAATGGTTCGGTAGTAATTAAGGGGCCCTTAAAGGCGTTTTGAGCCTTTCAGGGCAATCATTAGATTGGGTCGTCAACGTCAGCTGTGCCAAGTATTACTCTTTTACGTGCAGCGGAAAGCACACTTTTGTTGCAAAGATTGTCGCCCTTTTCTCACCCTTCCCTGCGTGTTTTTGGACGCCACCATCTTCACATGTCTACGTCATCGATTCCCAGATGTTCGTCATGAGCTAGACATCCTGCTATTGGGCGGCTTTTTCACGCACTTCCGGCAAAGAGATGTGTGGTCTGCTCAGCGTCGGCTCGCCGGCTGATCTGCCAGCGGAGTGCCGGAGTGCGGACATTTTACGACAAATGAAACAAGTGTAAACAAACGCTTAATCGTTTGTATTGAATGCAACACGGCCATAACACGACATGGATATTCTCTTAGCTGAGTACGTTCTATGAAGAAAGCGTTGAAGCCCCGTGGCACTTTTTTCGTGCAATCGCAGAGGACGCCCTGAGCCGAATGCCCGGGTTTGACGCATGCATTTTATTCAACTTCAAAACAATCCAGAGATGCGTTTCGAACGCGTCACAACATGCGTTGCAAGTCTGAACCGCGATTCACAGACGATCGTTTGCTTCCTCCTGCCCGTCGTAAATTCGGCACGCACCTCGCGCCCGGTTCGCGGGGACCAACAGCAAGTCACTTAACTCTGGCGCGCAAGCCGAGAAGGATTTTAGCCAGGTACACTGCACAGACCCCATGCGAGGTTGAGTCGTACGTCGCTCAAGAAAGATTATCCAGACCATGGGAAGCACTATCCACCCGCAGAAGTAAAACATCGCATTTCATCGCAAAACGAGCGCGTCCACAACACAGGAGGCGATGCACACACACACAGCTTCGGTCGCTGCCTTGGCTTAGCTGCAAGCTTCGTTCGGACAGTCAGCGATGTCACGATGATACAGAGCTGCGTGAGGGCGACGTGCTGACCACTTGACGTATTTAAAAACACAGGGGCAAATAATTCTTGGTTCATCGGAAGCTAAAAATCTTTCCTCCATCTCGCGCTACTTGCCGCCATGTTGCGGCCTCACGTACACATGCATGCTATTTTGCTGCTAATAGAGATTTTTATACAGCGTTTGTTGCCTTTGCATACGCTAAACGCTAATTTTTTGCGTCCCGCTACGTAAACACCGCGAGGGGAATTTTAGTAGAGCGTCTCATCAGTTTTGCGTAGCGACACGCTAATGCATACGGCGCCATCTGTCGAATGTTTTGCGAAATTACTCGCCAGCTCATCTGCTAGCGGAGCGCCGGAGTGCTTGGAAATTTTACGATTACTATCCAAACAAGTGCAAACAAACGCTTTCCCGTCAGTGTGAATGCAACACATGGGTGCAGCTTGTCAGAACACGGGTGCTCGCTGCTCGAGTGCGGCGCTGGTTTGCTCTGCGCCTTCCCGTTCATCGCCACTGATAAAGCGATCCGATCAGGCGCGTTTTGTGCATGGGTTCTGTGTCGGTTTAAAATGTCTTTTTCACATGCCACCGGTAGGAATTACCGCCGCCGCAAAATAAGACCCAGCAGCAGCGGGGCAACATCTCAGACGGCTTTTTGGATAAACAGTGCGCGGTGCATCAAAGGGAACGGGCGCACGATTCTCCCCGTGCGGCTGCGAGTTCGCCGCCGATAGAAAGTCACGTGCCGCCGATAGCAACTGCAGCAACCTACACCGCGAAAGGGCAAGGGCAGGCCGCACACATGTGGCCAGGTTTTCGTTCGCTTTTCCAGCCTTTAGCGGAGTGCATGATCCATGTCCATGGTGTCAACATATATGAAAAGGCCGAAAGAGCTTGCCCGCAGCAGACGGCTGTCTGAGGAGCGCAATAGCGGAAGTACGTCACCGCTGAGGAGCGCAGCATCATGGGAGGGAAGGCTCCGCGCCGACAACAGCGAAGAAAAAGTTGAAAGGAGGAGGAAATTGATTGATTGATTGATTGTGGGGTTTAACGCGCCGACGCAACGCAGGCGATGAGGCGCGCCGTAGTGGAGGGCTCCGGATTAATTTTGACCACCAGGGGATCTTTAACGTGCACCGAAATCTCGTACACACGGGCGTTTTTGCTTTTCGCCTCCATCAGAAAAGCGGCCGCCGCGGCCGGGAATCGAACCCGCGACCTCGTGCTCAAAGGAGGAGGAAATACGGCACGACGATAATGCGCAGGTTTTGATTTACGATTTCTGAGCTAATATTCATCGCTTTAACAAACTTTTTGCAGGAGGATATTGCTAATACATTGCTTTATTTGGTTACGTGTACATCCATGCATCGGCGGAAGGTATTTCAGGACCCCTTTAACTCTGTGGGTTCGGTTGAGTGGAGCTTTATAGGGGAACTCTAATGGTTCGGTGGCTTGCACCAACGTTGGCTTGCACCGACTCCCCTTGACGGCTTTGCGGGGCCCGAGTTGCTGCTGTCTTCGCTGCCGGAATTCGCGTAACTGTGTTGCAGCTTTATTTTTGTTGAGCTGACCAACCGAACGACCAGTTCATAAAGTCCGCTTGTCTCAGAAGCTTCGAGGAACTGCACTGAAATTAAGGTGCGTCGAAAAGTTAATCGCGCTGTGATCGGTGCAAGACATTTCGGTGCAGCTGGACGTGTCGGTGCGGACATTCAGGCGCGCACATTTGGGTGGGAGAACTTTTCGGTGACCGAATTATCGGGTGCTTCCTTCTTGTAACAACCGTTTTATTTCTATTTCCGCACAGGGTGGGTTATGGACAACAATCGAGCCTAGTGGTCGCATTTTTATATTGGCGCCGTGTTTGATTTTTGCCAGTTATTTTTTAGAAACTGAACATATGTACATTTTTGTTGATACCTATAGCTCGTACAGGGAATACGTACCTGTTATGTGTATTCTTTCGCACATGCTATACATATTCGCTTTTTGCGGATGAAACTCAGTTAGTCGCCGTTTACGATGGTGTAATTGATTCTTTATGTAGTTTTCTGTAGATAAAAGGCACACACTGTCACTAGCCCAAGAAAGCAGCTTTACAATTGCATTCGGTTGTCCCTCAAAACTCAGAAAATCTTGTGAGCAGTTTAATGTATAAGTTGTGCTGTTACACTAAAATGATTTGGCAAACACTGTTGTCGCCAGCATTTTTTTTTATACGGAGAAGTCTATAGAATATTGTCGTGAAGGCAGAACGAGCTTCTTTGAAAATAGCTGCATCTTCTACATATCCCCTCAATGCTGATAAAACGCGCTGCTTGTGCGTGCAAAGCACTGATTTTGCCTCATCTAGAACGCTGTCCTCTGTTCACGTGCCCAGCAAGGGATGGATAAACGTGCTGAAACCACTCTGTACCCAGACAACGCACATACATCCTAGGTAAGTGCTAGGGATGTCCCACCTGGGAGTTTGGGAACTCCCTGGGACATCCCACTTAAGTTCCAAAAACATCCCAAGTGATACACAAAAAGACCTCTCTGGGATGTCCCAGACTAGGACTTCGCTGGGAGGTCTAACATCCCATGTAGAACAAAGAAAGGAAACTTTTGGGGTGTTCCAAAAAGGTGCTCGTAGGTCCTTTTCAGGACACATTTGATTAATGCTTGTGGTTATAGCTCAACATTCCATTGCAATTGAGCTTTTCCTCCACTCAGGTGCACAATTATAACTCTGTTTAAAATCTTGCAAAACCATTTTATTGGACGAATTTCATACATAACAGCCTTCAGTGGCAAAATTATAACTGTTTAAAACCTTGCAAAACCATTTTATTGGACGAATATCAACAGCCTACAGTGGCAAAATCATGCAGCACTCTAAAGGTACACCATACACCTCACAAATGCCACAAATAAAAGTTTTTTATAGCTTCATGCATGACTTATGCTTCTGTTTCTGACAATAAATTTCACTAGCTGCAGCAGAAGTGAAATTTAACATGAAAAATTTCAAAAGGTAGCACGAGTTATGCACAGAAAGATAAGAATTGTCTCTTCTTTTTTACATCATAATATGCACCATGCATCCGAATAAGGGCATCCGAATTTCTAATCAACTTATGGCATAAAGAATGAGGTCTGACAGTGCTGTACTTTCTGAAATACCAAAAGGTCAAACATGTTTCACAACACAGGAAAAGCACATTAGTGCACAGAAAGTTACTGAAAACCATTAAAAGGGCATGCAGACAAAACACAAGTTTGTTTCATTAGAAAGATTGCCTCGATAGAATCATACTGACACGACTTTAAACGTAAACTTCACTTAAATAAGCTATATAATTAGAAAAAAGGGAATGGCCATGCGACTCACAAGTTCATTTCCCGCCCTAGAACATATGACACCATGCGCACAGCCACGTGATTGCCTGAGGCCAGCAAAAGCAACCAAAAGTTAGGCAGGGCTTACAAGCTCGCAGAATGAGCTAGTTTCGCTTACGTGTAATGCATATTCATTTTATACCAGTAAGATTTGTGTGGTGAAACAATGGGAGCTACGAAAGAAGAACCAGTGAATTTTGCTGTTAAAGGGACCCAGAAAAGCATTGTGAAGGTGGCAATCAAATGCATTCAGGTGGTAGAACAAATAACGGGGGATTTTTGAGCCAAGTCTGAGCACCATACGTTGTACGGATAATTTGTAAACAATTTTAAAGCAAAGCTTTCTACCTCTACCCCCCAAAGGGTTCTTTCGCGACCGTTGGTGTCACCAGAAAACTCCCACGAACAAATAAAAGAATTCACTGCCACCGCCAGGAATCGAACCTGGAACTAACGGTATAACAAAGCGAGAGCCCGTTGTCTTACCGATTTAGCTACGAGCCCACGCAGAAACGGGGGAGAAATGAGGTGCACTCACCAAGTACACCAACGGGTTTACCCCCTGCATTCTCGGTGAATGCGACGTGATAGCTTCAAGCGACATCTCGCGCTGCTGTGCGCTCCACCCACGGCACGTCTAGCGGCCCTGTAGGCGGATTGCGCATGTGCTAGGAGTTACAACAATTAATGGAAGCGCACGCCAACGCATGGCATCTCTCTTCTAGTACGCCAATGTGCTAAAGCCTGCGGCCTCGACTGTTCACGTAACAAATCACAGCTCCTTGTCGTACGCCCTCGCGCCAAACTACACACCAAGGAACACGTTAAAATACCTTTTGATGGCCATGCCATCACTCAAAGCCCCAGTATCAAGATCCTGGGCCTACATCTCCAGTCCAATACAAAAGCGTGGCGTACCCTTGCAGCGCCTCAAACACAGCATCAATCAAATCATGCACATTATCAGGCGAGTTGCCACCAAGAAGCGAGGCCTCAAGGAATCCGATACCTTTCGATCAAATTCAAGCTTTTGTCCTCTCGAGAATCACTTACGTCAACCCTTGTCTTATTCTCGGTGAGGAGGACGTAAAGATGCTTTATATAATGATTAGAAAGGCGGTTGAGCAGGCCGTTCGTCTTCCCATGAGTGCGTCCACAGAGAGCCTGCTTAGCGCGGGGCTCCACAATACAGTGGAAGAGCTGATAGAGGGCCATCTTTCTAATCAGAAGTTACGACTGAGCATAACTGCGTCTGGTCACCGCATCCTTCAATAGATTGGCCGGGCAGCACAGAATGTCACTCTGCTTGATGTACCCCCGGACTCTTGGCGACAAGAACTAAAGTTGCTCCCATTGCTTAGAAATGTGTACCCCTCACACGACGAGGGTCGCCTAGAAACACGGGCTGACGCGATCAACACCACCCTCGCTGGGGATAATGCAGTTATCTACACAGACGCCTCCCAACATCGAGGGCACCGGTACGCCATCATCGTACTAACCTCCTTCACCTTACCCTGACCTTTGCAGAGAACAACAAACTACCCTTATACAATCTGGCTCCTTCCCAGGGTGTAGCCCGAAAGAACCCATTCCCGTTTGACCCCTTCCCGTTTGAACCCATTCCCGAAACGCCCTTCCCGCTTCACCCGTCCCGTTTGCGCCCGTTCCCGAAACGACCTTCCCGCATGGGCGCTTCCTGTTTCAGCCCGTTCCCAAAACGCCCTTCCCGTTACAACCCCTCCCAAAGCACCCTTCTCATTTGAACCCGCATCGTTCCAACCCATTTGTATTTCTGAAAATATGTGTTACCGTCTTCGAAACTGTTCTCCAAAATGTGCTTACAAGCAACGGGTCATGCACTGAAAACTTTTATGCAGGAAATTTTCCGGAATCGACCGATATTTCCGGCCGATAAAAGTTTCTGAATGCCTTAGGCCGATACTGCCCCTTTGACACAAAATTTGTAGCGGCGAAAGTGTACTAGAAAGATACCCAATATCTTGAGTAATGCACGCATTGGATTTTTCTGCAGTTGGTGTTCGTACGTGTGGCAGAAATTTATTTACCAGCCGCTCGTATGCTCATTGTTTGGAGCGTAGCTTTGTCTTCGGGTTCGAGAGATCTAGATCAAAGATGTCCGTAGGACAGACTTTAAAAAAGGCAAAAACATGTGCATAAATCTGAGAATTGGCTACTAATGCCTTTCCTGCGGGAGTAATGGGCAGATTGTTTATTTATTTACCGATACTTTACGGCCTGGTCGGGCTCATGCAGGAGTGAACATAAAACACATCAGTATTGGTTGGCGTAGTTTAAAAACGCCCAACACAAATAAGTAAAAGACATAAATATGTAATAGACGCAAAGAGGTCCGAACGCAAAGGGGTCCGAACAACGATATGCATTCGTAATGTATTCCAATTTTAAAACACCACGATTCAACCAGAACACAAATTTCCAATACGTGGGGAAAATTCTTCTAACGATACCGAGTTCCTGTTCGTTCAGTTAACTTATTCCAGTAAGAAATTGCAAGAGGAAACAAAGAGAACTTTCGAATAGTAATTCAGCTGATTGGCTGCCTAATATTCTTACTATGATGTCTTCTCGCTGAACGTGTGAAAGGCCCTTGGAGGTAGTATTCCCGCGACAATTTTAAGTTTCTGTAGTAAAAAAAATTTACTCTAGAGACGACCCAGCGCTGCTTAAGTTTCTGAAGGTTTACTCTATTATGCAAATTGAGTATACTAGAGTGACGGGAATAAACAGAATCCATAAAACGCAAAGCTAAGTTTATAATTTTCGCCGCTTCTCATGACTGCGATTTTTTATAGCCAGATGTGACATATGTATCCAGATACATAGGGTTACTTTATTTTTATACATCGTTTTTATCTTTTATAGTTTTCATTAGTTTCTTTTCGACATTGATGTACACTTGCGCTATTATAACGATTAAATGTGTTAGTCCGCCAAATACGATTTCTTTCAAAGTGAGGGTGTTTTGCGAGTTTTTTATTTGTGCTTCCGCGGCGCTTTTCTGGGCTTTTTTATTTTATCATTTTTGGTAACGGAGTATCAGATAGTTCTGATTTGTTTAGTTCACTTTTAACATTTGTTGTCTTTTCTGGAGGGGGGTTTCAAATATTTGTTTTTGTTAGTTATTTACTCGTTCTTTGAGGAATATCTTGAAGCTTGAGTTAAAGTAATTAGCTCTAGAGTGGGGATAAAATATATGTTTGTGTATAAACCTTTGATTGATCGTGTGTGTTAGTAGTTCCTCCTCACACTCTTTCGGGACACGGCCATGATGGCGTCGTTTTAATGCAATAAAACTTAAGGGCCTGGTGTTTTGGGGGTGGATCTAAAGAAGCTAGAGACGAGAGTCAGTCGACCGAACGAGTGCAAACGAGGGCAGACGCAGGGCGACCCTCGCGACCTAAATACGTTTAGTTAAGTGCATTTAGGTATTTTGCTGTTTTCGTTTTCATAAGCAACGTGTTTGTTAATTTGTTGTTAATTTGTTAATTGGTGGGTTAATTTAAAATATTGTTTGCTAATTTAAAAGATTTGTTTGTTAATTTGGTTGTTAGGCTTTGTTAATTTAAAAGATTAAAAGAATTTGGTATGACTTGAATTGCAACACATGAAAAACAATATGAAAATGTTTTTATAACGTTTCATAAACTGGGTGCGTTATTCCGGGAACGGACTAAATAGGAAAATATGAAACGGGAAGGTTCTTTCGCCCCGGGTTGAACTGGGAAGGAACAAACGGGAAGGTTGAAATGGTAATGGGTTCAAACGGGAACGGGCCAAGTGGTAAAGGGCGAAACGGGAAGGTCGTTTTGCGCCGGGTTGAAACGGGACGGAAGAAGCGGGAAGGGCGAAATGGGAATGGGTTCAAACGGGAACCTCCCCCTTCCCACACCTGGCGCGTCTTCACTTAATGCACAAGAATCGCTACAACGCTGAATGTAAATTTTTCTCTGAAGTAGAAACACTCCGCTACATAATCGGGGTGTGCAACTTTAGCCCTCAGAAGCCTCCTCTATTTCCGTAAACTACCCAACAAGAACAATGGCAGATGCTGCTGCCCAGCCCCTCTCTGCCTACCCAGCTTCAGCTGGTGGACAGAGCACTGGCGACGCGGACTGCATATGGGCTCCAGTGATGAAGGAACCACTCCCCTGGGCAGCGCACTCGGCCATTTAGAAATCGGAATACAAGTGTTTTCTCCTGCTGCGCCTCCTCCACCTCCTTCGTACCTGCAGCCGATCTCGTCGCCTCCGTCTCCCTCGGCAGCGACGGAGAAGTCAGATCATCTGACACCTGGTTTGAGCTCCCTTTTATTTCATTAAAAAAGTTTCCACTCATGCCCTTCCCCAATACAACTCAACACACCATCGTTCATGCATCATGCATTGATTTAACCTTAGCAAGAATATCTCTTTGAACTAATAAAGGGTGTGGTTAAGTGCATTTCACTTCTCTATGGTTTCCGTAATGTAGAGCGACGTGAGTGAATTTAAGCGAAGTCGCATGGGTAATCGTTTTGGGTGCCGTTTACAGCTTTGCTTTCCAACCACATTCACAGGGTGGATTGGCGCGATTTTTTTGAAGATCGCCTTTCTCAGCCGATGAGCGCGACGCCGCAGCGAGCCGACCGCGGCTGACGTGACGGCGACCGCGGCTGACGCAACGGCGAGCCGCCCCCCTGATTCGCCCAATCGCCGGTGAGGTCGGCCGCCGGCGACGTCACTGCCACTGGCTTCCGGGTGCTCTTCGTCGTTCCTGCGCGATCCCGAGGCAAAGGCGAGTCCGCAGCGATTGACGCGTGCCTAGGCGCAGGAATGCAGCTAGCGCAGAACGGAAGTCGAGCGTCGCGATGTCACATGGCTACTCCCAGTGTTTGCAGCTGCTGTGAAAGAAGCAGAAAGGGAGGAGGAATCGATCGGCAAGTGGGGAGAGGTGCATTTAATTGCTTCTGGCGCAGCTAATACTGAATGTAGATGAATAATTCCAACGGCATTGCATCGCTATATTGGTGCTACGCGACAATGCAGGCCTTTTGTAACTTTTACAGAAGGCTTTTCTGGGTCCCTTTAAGGTAGACCTAAGTTTAAAGGAGGAAGAAAAATCGCGTAATATAATGCACGTTGTTGTCACATGTGTGAAGAGTGTGTGCCATGACTCGCTGGATTTTGTTTTATTTTTCTCACAAGGCTCGCTTTCAATGCAATTTTAAAGAAAGGTGAGCCACAATTCCTCGACAATCTCTGGCCAAAAGGGGGGTTAATGAGTTTTGAAAATAGCGGCGTCTACTTGATGAAGTACTGCTTTTTAACTGCTACAGAATGCGATGCCTAGCGTACTTTCAATTGAATGTAATACTGATAACCAACGCTTGGCTTTTCGTGTTACATGCGTTCTCTTCTCGCTGCGCTTGGAACGTTGGCAACCCCTCCCCACCCCTTCCCAAAAAAAAAGTGAAATGCACAGAAAGGGAACCCGTTGCGCTGTTTTGTAACGAGAAATAAAAAGGAAGGTTTTACTACATCTGGAACAGGGCAACCTCATTTGTCATCTTTATGGTTCGTAAGCGACATTACGCAATAATACAAACACATCTTGCTGTTCTAGGCACCTGTTAGATTTTAAAAGGAATTCAACTGGTCAACATGCTGGGCAGCGGTAACCGAAAATCTGTGCCCACTGTGAAGTCGAAGCTTGGTTTACGCACTGTAAACCAGCTTGCCACGTAGTCTAGATAATTTGAGATTGTGCTGCGCGCGTTAGCAATTTAATTCGCAAGTTCACTTGCAACGAAAGCCTTAAATAAGTGATCCGACACCGTTATTCATCAAACCTGCCTTCAGAGTCACTAAAATTTCATTTACTAAAGCTGCATGCGCGCAAAAGACCTGTTAGAACGGTTGCATTTATATCTCTGCGCTGGTTAAAATTCAGTAATTTTATGTTGTCTTTAGAACACACACACAAAATAAAAATATCGTACGCTCTTAGAAAAAATTTCGGGGCAG
Source organism: Haemaphysalis longicornis (assembly GCF_048455015.1). Lineage (NCBI taxonomy): Eukaryota > Metazoa > Arthropoda > Arachnida > Ixodida > Ixodidae > Haemaphysalis > Haemaphysalis longicornis. The sequence goes on from NW_027526203.1 coordinate 71,776,052, forward strand.
TCAAGTGATGTTACCATTTCAGGGCATCCCACAAATGCAAGAATGCTTCATGCTACCACTGATATTGATTGAAACTGCTTGAATTACAGAGATAGAGGCTACCTGATTTGTGTCTACGTATGATTTTATTAAAGCCTTAAAGCTATAGTCTGGAAAGATCGAGCTTGCTACGAGCCACGGCGCACAAGTTTATTGTCATTATTGCGGTCGTTCTGAGATTCCCGATGGGTCACCGCTTTTCTGGCGTAGTAATGAAAACTTATTGCCGCTTATATGCTATGCATTGAACGTTGAGAAATCGAACTACAGCTTACCACTCTTGTCTGCGCCTTTCGTCGGCACATACGGCGCGAAAAAAGGCACGAAGCGCATCCACAGTGTGAATTCTAACCGGCAGCTCAGCGGAGCATCCACACTAACAGCGCGACGCTGTCGCCACCTACATGTCGATATAGACCATTCCAACGAGGGCGCCGCCATCTTGCGTGCGCAGCGCCCTCTGGTAGCTGGCTGATTCACTGGCTTGGGCCATAGAGTTTCTTAGTAAGTATACTAGAGAGGAAACTGCGCCTCGTAAGCCATGTCGTCGTGGGGTTTCATGGGAAGACATGGTTTTTGGTTTGAGCTTGGCATGACAACTGCATTCTTAAGCGGTTTTCGGGATTTGCTTTCTTCACTATGCATTAACACGCTTACGAGCTACAAGGAAGCCGAAATCCTCTTGTTTCTGTGGTAGCCGTGTTCAGCGAAACAGCAGGCAATGCGTGATTGCACCTGACGTTGATCATGCCGCAGTCGAAGGACGTATGACCACAGGTATGACTGAGCGGGTAATATGCCGCCGCGAAATTTGTAGCCGACAAAAAGAAAAAACAAAACGTACTTCGACGAAGACAAGATACGGCAGATACGGGCGCTTGTATGCGTCTTATCTTGTCATCGTCCACGACTGTTTAACGCCACGTTTTCATTTTTCTTGTTAAACTAGCTGGCGGTCGCGGTGCACCGGTTCACCACGAAGGCAACGTTTTCATAGGCATGCTCAAAAAACTTTCGAAGCTCTTCAAACAACTTATTATTTGAAATAATTGTAACAATAATAAAATCAGTCTCTAATGAGTCCCCCCCCCCCCCCCCCTAAATATTAGCATTGTTCGTAACTACAACCTTGGCTTGCGGAATAGCGGGCACAACCGTTCCGGCAAAAATACGCTTTACTTCTTTTTTCCTTAGTTTTAAAACAGCCTGTTTTTATTTTCCGCTAACATAATTTCACTCTATTCTTTGCGTTTTTGTGGCACTTTGTTTAAATTTGCGGTCAGTAAAATGTTTCAATCCAAGCCAATGATGAAACCAAGGCGAGCGTGATGTATAATGGCGACCCATGACGACACAAACGGCCTTGATGTGAGCCGCATAGACGCTAGCGCCAGATTCCTCTCTATAAGAAACTCTATGGCTTGGGCGTTTGCTCCGCGGCGCATGGGCGCCAGCGGCGTCTCGGGGAATTTTTCGTTGAGCGCGTTGTGCGTTCTTTTCCGTTATAAACTTTAAATGGGAAAGTTGTTGCATAGGACCAGTGTAAGCGCTCTGGCTTAAATTAGCGGCTTTTTGGGCCTCGGTGGAGCTGAATTTCGCTTCGAGGTAGCGGGGTTCACGGTGGGTAAACGATTCCGTGCCGAACATATGTTTGCAATACTTCGTCACATTTTTTTTGCGTGTGTGTGCCCGGGATCGTGTATAGCGGGTATTTTGATCGCTTTACTGCGAAAAATGATGCTTGCTAAAACGATCTAACTGTGATACGATCGGCGCCCATGGTCAACAATCAGAAGCGCGTGTCAGTGTAACCGACTTCTGGCTTCATATCCCTGCAGGGTGTAATACAGGTAGTTTTGGGTAAACTTAGTAAGTATTTGGCGTATTACATAATTTATATTAAATCTTATCGATATATCAACACGTCACTCTCAGTCACCACTGCCGCCAACTATAAACAAAACTTCCTCTTTCTAGAATTCCAAGCTGCTCTGCAGCCCAATTTAGCCGTGCAACTATTGTACAACATAAATAAAATAAACAACACGGCTCCTAAAGAGCGTCGTATAAGGACTTATTAAGCGTCCGCCGTTCGGCAACCATTCAAGCGTTCGCTTTTGAGTTGCTAGTTTGATGTTGTCGACATAGAGACGTCACATTTGGGTAATAGACTCAACTCTTGGCTGGAGTGAGTGAGTGCACAACATTATTTTGCCCGAGTCAGGGATGGGGGAATAAGAGAGCCGAATCCTCTTCAGTAGCCCCCCCCCCCCCTACCCTCAGATTGGCTGGGGAACGGGACAACCTAGGTAGGTAGTAGTTACTGTGAAAATCGTCAAGGTCAGCCCACGTAATACTTGAGCTGGGTATGCCGCACCGCAGCAACGGTGGAGATGGTACTAATACCATCTGCGGCGCAGGCAAGTTTCAGTAACTCATTTTAGTTTGGAAAGAAGGTAGAGGAATTTTAGACCTGGTTGGAAAAGCGCTTTTTTGTAACACAAGGGACAAACGTAGAGCGAAAGAAAACCAGACAGAACGAGTGAGACCGATACCAACTAGCCGAACAACAAGCCTTACTGAATTTTATACCACTATCCCAAAGTTGGTGTACGGAAAGAGCTCAGCAGAACAAAATTGTCAAACATCTCATGTGCTTTGAAGTGCGCAACCCACAAGCTGCCAGTCTGGCTCATTTATTAGCAACATTTCATTGAAATAATGTGTAAATTAGTGGTAAGCCGCGCGCGATGCCTACAAAGCGTAGTCAAAGGCAAAACAGCAGCCGCGTCAGGCACGCTGTGATTGGCGCGCACACTCTAGAGAGGGGGAAAGGTGGCTGCGCGCCGCGACCGCTGTGTGCGAGAGTAAGTTTCCCCCTCGCCCGATGAAATAGTCTTATGAGGAACTCTACGAACCATTAGGGTGCCTCGATGCGCCCCCTCTGGAGCGGGCGCGCATCGAGGCACCCTACGAACAATCGGTTAAAGGAGTACTGACACGAAATTGAAAAGCTGAGATAACTATGTAAAATGCTTCCTTTTTGTCAGGAGATATCTCCCAGGAAGTTTCAACAGCAACCATTTGACGTAACATATTTTAAATCCATTTTAATCTTCGCCCGCACGAGATAGCCCAGAGCGGGCCGACATGACATCATCTGCTATCGTGTAAGTAAGCGCAAAATGGACAAGGACGAACGAAGTGAACGGGACACGGCGCTACTATCAACTCATTTTATTTTCACTATGATGTCCGATTTTATACCGGAAGATACACAGCTAATGAAAGAAAGGAGGAAAGGGGGAGGAGCACAAGCAAGTACAAAAAAACAAAAAAGTGAAGGATGACATTTCAAAGGTCGCGTTACAAATGCACTTTTGCACGGAAAAATCTAATGATTTGATAAGTATTGCAGTTCTTTCTTTGTCAATGCTAAAGAAGCTGTGCTAACGCAGTTGTCTTTTAAGGAAACTATCTGGTGGGCCTCGATGATCTCTCGTGTCAACTGATCCTCGTGACGAGCTACAACCCTAGTCTTATCAAAAAATGGCTTACACTCACAATTTCTGCAGTCTCTGCAGTGTAGGCCCAGATGTCCTTTAATCTTATCTACATTATTCCTGTGTTCTCTAAGCCGATCGTTTAAGCAACGACCCGACTGTCCGACGTACTGCCTGCCCCACGGTAGAGGAATAGAATAAACTGTGCCTACTGAGCAATTCACGAACCGGTCCCGATGCTGCGTTGCGCACTTGCTTTTCTTTTTTTCTTTTCCATTGACTCTGTTCATTAACTTCGACAGTTTGTTGGGAGCAAAGAAGACAACGTTAACGTTGATGCGCTTTCCTATTTTCTTTAGATTGTGCGAAATACCATGGAGGTACGGCACGACAGCGCACTTCAACTTTTCTCTTTCTTTCTCCCTGGGTTCCACGTCTGGCTTGTTCCTAAGCTGTTGAAGCATCTTATCCGCGGCCGACAACAGAAGAAATGGAGGGTACCCGGCAGATGTTAGACGTACTGTCTATTTTTTGAAACTATCTTCTACGACATGGCAGCAGGATTTCATCAGCGCGTTGGTAAAACAATGCCTAGCGATCCCACGTTTGGTCAGCTTTGAATGTGCCGACTGAAAAGGCAGAATCGGTTTCTGGCTACGCGGATCATACTCCCAACAGACGTGATTGGGACCGAACGAGAGCCTGAGGTCGAGGAATTTTATAGACCACTCACTTGGAGTTTCATGTGTCAGAACAAGAGGGGCGAGACACTGTCGAAACTGTGACAAAACACTGGTTACGGTGGACGTAAAAGCACTACGCCCACAGTCCAGGACCACAAGAAAGTCGTCGACATATCGGAACACCTTAACGACGGCCGACCGTTCTAAGCGAGGAGCTAGGAGCCTGTCCAGTGAGCCTAGGTACAAGTCGCTCAGGATGGGAGCTAAGCACGACCCTATGCAAATGCCTTTTCTCTGAATATAAACTCTGCCCTCCCATGTCGCGTACGTGGAATTCAGGTAGAAGGAAAGCATTTCCAGGAAGCTGCTTGGCGAGATTCCACACGCATGATGTTGAGCGCTGTGTTTCGGAAGGAATTGATGTGTTGTCTCAGCATGGTCACGCTCCCAGGAGCCTGCCTTTAGCACGCACTGTTTCCTTCCTGCGGGAGCAGTCGCTCGCGCTGCGCGGCAGCCGACAAAGAGGGCGGTTTCGCCGTTTTGCCCACTTCCTTGTATCGTGCAAAAGCGCAGGATGCAATAGATGCTTCCTTTCAGATGAAAAGCAATGTATGCCTGTCGCGTGTCGGAACAGAGGCCAAGAAATTGTGTGAAAAACTAAATCTAAACCTATTGGTCCAGAGTGTTGGAAAAAGACCAAGCGTTAGTTTAAGAATGTTCTTTTCAATGAAGACGCATAAGATTGACTGGCTCCTTAGGGTTATTGTTTCCGAGAGGGACACTTGGGACAAACCTTTCGCGCTGTTTCTCAAAGAAAAGCTGGAAATATTGGCAATCGAGGATCCGTTCTTATAAGACAGGCCAGCGTCGCGGAACTGGCGTATGATGGAGCCGATTGTAGTTACACTGCCCTGAATTTACTAGCAGTGTCTCCGTAACCACCGGTTCCTCAGATGTTCATGCTACGGCTATACACTACGATTTAAATCAGTTTTGTGCGCTTACATAATCAGCGGAGCACTCATACCTGATAGCACGCCAGTTACGTTTGCCAATATTATACCTCATATGTTGATCACCACCATTTACAACCCAGTGTGTGTTAATTTCGGGTATATTCAACATAAGTACAACGGACAATGCATAATTATACTCGGGGATCAGCACCGCAGAGTAGTCTTATAGTGAGGTGAGCGCCCGCAGTCATTCATCTGCTGCATTTATCCTCGGCGAGCAGCGCGGAGACGGGCTTAGAATATAATACGCGTCAGCGACTAAATGCTTCTTAAAAATATCGTCATATGGCACAGGGAGCTTGCAGAATAAAGCAGAAACTGAAATCAGGGGGCCTTATCACATACCACACTCTTCCAACGACACCTTTCATCGCTTGATGAACTGCCTACCCTGTATACTTCCAAAGATGCGTCTGCCGTACGAACAGCTGTTCATTGAAGTCGAAAAATAAAAGGAAAGTGAACGCGAGATTTGTGTGTGTGATTACTAAACCGTTCATTGCTTGATTACGCTCCGCATTTGTATACAGCGTCCCCCTCACCTCCCCTCACCCCCCCCCCCCCCCTACCGACGTCTCGCGAAATAGCAGTGCATTTCGCATATAGTTGGTCTGGTGAACCCTACCTGGCTTAAGTTTCGACGAACGTCTGTAGCATTTCAGAAGCTGCACTGTATATTTTTTTTTCACTTCAGTTAGAGCTATTATGTTTCTTCCGCACTTGCACAGCATTTATTTTTCCTTGGTTTCATTAACTTGCCTTGGTTCTTGCTATAAGGCGTGTGTGCGCACATATTTAACGACGCTCAGGCTTGGAATATACTTCACATTTTCACATGGTTTATATTTTTATAAAATTTGCATAAGCTTTTGTCCGGGATTGGCTTATCACATCCCCGAAACATATTTTTCTGCGACGTATATATCCGAAACGAAGCCGCATTATTTGTTTACGCTGCCAAATGAAGTCAAACTCTCACTGTGCCAGTATCAGGTTTAACCGAGGTGACAGTAGAATTCATTTGTGCTTGACGTCCAGGGGTGATATGTTGCTACCGTCGCCGACGCCCGGAAGAGCGGCGACGAAGTGCGCAGAACCGCGTCCCCGGGTAGCTCTTGCAGGCGATCGCGTACTCTACGAAGACGCAGCTGCTTTTTAAGTGACCTAAACGTACTCTTTGTTATAGACGCCACCATAACATGTTTTTTAGGGTGCGGAAAAGCGAAAAGAAGCAAAACAGAACCAAAACACTGCACGAGCCCCTATCAGCCACGCAGCGCCAATACCGTCAACGCCGCGGAGAAGCGGCGGCTGGCGGCGCAGCGATCGCAAAGCTCGAGGCGTATTGTGCAGAGAAAGTAGAGCTACTTACTGACTTTTTGCACAGCCACGGGAGTTTGTCAGAATCACTTGTCATTGACAAACACCATGTTTGCTTTCTGGCTGAAGGTGTGAAGCTGGGAGAGTTGGTTTATATTTTGAGGAGAAATACAGGGACAATAACAGTACTGAAGTACAAGAAAAGGTGCTGTAATAAGTGTGCATGTGTTCGCAGCTTTTTTGTCCAGTTTCTTTCGCGTGTTTTTTTATGAAGGCTTGCTACAGTGCCTGAACATAGCCTGTTTTTGTGTAACAAAAATGTCAGCAGCGAAGCACTTATCAATGCTCCCATGCTTCCCATTGACACCAAGGAAGAATTATGTTCAATTAGGGTCATTTTATTGTTGAAGCCATCCATGATACATACAGCTTTCAGCTGTACTGCAATATTCACAAACACCAACAAAGACATTCACGTCCATATAGGTGTCCTTGGCTCCAGTTCCTGCACAATGTATTAGGTACTCTCGGGAGAGGGTAATGTCAAGCTGTACAAGAACCATTCTCTCGTAGATGTGCTCCATAAACTGCTTTTTAGGCTTGTTAGATGCGGCGCATCTCTTGCTCTGAGGCATGTCCCTCCTGCGTCGGCGTCGGCGGCGTCCGCACGCCACCTGCGCATGCGCGACTCTCCTCAGCTCTTCTCTCCGACAGCTGTGCGCAACACTCTCACTCCGTCTCATTATCATAAACAACAGCTGCGTGCGCGCGCTTCTTTCGCTTCGCTCCGCTCCCGTCGCGCAAGTGCGCGACTCTCCGCTGTCTCCTCTCCTTCAGGCGCTGTGACTATAAAGCGGGTAGCGCGCTGCGGCGGTTCAGTCAGCGCTCGCTCTCGTTCGACTTCGCGTCACTTTGCTTGACGACTGCGTGCTTGACTCGATTCTTCCGATGAAGACGTGATGGAAGTGACGGTCCCTTTAGCGAGTGGTGTGACACAATCCAATACCAGCATCACTCCAAACGCTGAAGTAAAATTACGCCCATCTTCCCGCGTATGAGAACACCCGCATGTGATGGAATACATCATACGCGTTCACAACACGTTTCACCCGATTTAGAGAATCAACCCAATGGAAACGCCAATTGAACCCCCCGATGCGTCGCATCACATCAGGGTTCCCTCGCGGGAAGATGGGCGTAATGTTTTGCCTAAAAAATAGTTTCAATGCTCCCGCTTTTTTAAGCTAATGGTCACAAACCACAAGATAACTCTATACACCTCCTGAGAATGTGCTTACTAGCAGTTGGCCTCTTCCGGGATGTGCATCGTTGCGAACAAAATATGGGACACTGTTTTATAGCCCTTACTACTAAGCATATTCACTTAGGCAATTAGGCCGAAACAGTTTTTTACACTGCGCAGAGTTAAAAAAGCAATAGAACATAAAATATCTCTTCGCAATTGGAAACTTTTGCTGTTCACCTCCCGCCTCCGAAACCTCCCCCTCTCCCACTCAGATAGCAGACAACTAAGCACTTTACCAGCTGGGAACACAAGTAATAATGTTGAGTTGAATTCCATAGGGTTCTCCGGATGGGTATATTGATGTCACAGCCAATCCGAATTCGTGAATCCACTGTAAGCCTTCGAGAGAAGCTCTCACCCTCACTGACCATCCGATTGAGTGTGCATGAAAGTATTGTGGTTGGTTATGTTGACTTCCAAGCCAAATACAAGAGTAAACAAGGAACTAGCCTACCAAAATATATAATCAGAACAGGTGCAGGATGAAGTTTTGTTGACTAACCCGGTTGAAAATGCAAGAGGGAACCGAGGAAAGGTCCGGGAAATAAAATAAATGGTGTAATTGTGAACGAAGTTATGAGAACTGCCAGACGATCAACTGGTGTGGGGGGAGGGCTATCCTATGTATCCTTTCCTACCTCTTTACTATATTTGAGCAGCTAACAAACTTTCATTAAACTTGCTAGCTGGAAGTTCCACGTACCCTATGTAGAAAATTTCAAGGTAGACAAAACGTTGTTTCCTGAGCATTCAATAATGGCTGCCTACAGATTGCTTAGAATTCGCAGCTCATTTGAAGTCTTGCCTATCATGAAAGCACAATAGTATTATTCGAAGCAACAAATTTGAGAAACGTAGATGAACAATAAGTGTCACTTGTTTACCTTTGGCACGCCAAACTTGAAAGCACCATTTAACACAAGTGTCAAGCTTGGCACAAACGGCGATCTTATCGACTGGACTTCTCCCAAACTTGCTCATTTTGAGCTTAAGCCTCCTTGCACAGGAAGCCAGCCAGTGAGCGGCTGGTTTCAGCGAACCTATGCTCTGTATGGACGGGCAGCAGCTGGGCTCTCCCATTCACCAGGCCACCCACAAAAGTGGAGCTGCGCTCCACTTTCGTGGGCGGTTTCCGCGGATCGTTTCCGCGGGGTAGTAAGATTTCTTGCACTGCCCTGCCAGAAAAATTGCAGAACAAGCAACATGGAAAACTGGGCCTGTTGGTTCATGATTTAGGGATTTAAAACCATCCAAGAAGACGGAGACACAAGGAAAGAAACAGACAGGACGATGCTGGACTAACAACTGAATTTTATGAAGAAAACAAGAACCTCCCCCACCCACAAGCTGCGCATGGGCACAACTCAACAAGTGATACTTATCAGTTCGTACGTGACTAAAGATAAAGTTCGCGACAGTGCATAAAATCGAACAACACGCAAACAAGGAAGTATCACAGATTACCCGCCAAGAAAAGAAAATTCCTTGTCAGAAAGTCTCCAAGATGCAACGCTTATGCAGCGCTGCTGTCCCGCAGTCCTAATATAGAAAGCCTCTAAAATCTCACGCTCAAACTTGGTCCGGCCACGTCCTAAGATTGCAGTTTTATCAAACATGGGTGTGCAGCGACTATCGCGAATATAGCGACAATAGCATGGCAAATGGACACCGTCTGAAGAGTTTTCCGTTTTCCGTCCAGAGCTCCGCGCATGTTACCGATGCTTTGATGAAAGGGCTGGCACATGTGAACGCAGGTTTTTCGGTTGACATAGAGGACCTTTACTATTCAGTACTTCAAAATGAGCTCTGTTCTACTGTTCGTGAACTCATAGAGGAGTCTGGCACCGTTGGCTTCCAGAACCAATGCGGCTTGAACAGTGATGCTTTCCTTGAATTGCTGTCATTTTATCTCTCCGCCAAGTTTCTGAAATTCGATGTGTCACATATTCTTAGCCAAGTTTGACCGTTTGCTGAAGCAATCTCTTAATGACGACAGGGTAGTAAAAAATTTTAGATACGTAGATGACTTTCTAGTTCTTTTAAACCGTTCACATAATGACAACCTTGATTCTGTTGCTACGTCAATTCTGGATTTTTTTTTAATGAATGCTCGGCTTCTTTGCGTTTTGCGCACGAACTTCCTTGCGGGGATAGCATTCGGTTTTTGGATTTGCAGTTGTCATTCTGTGCCTATGGCCACGCCTGCTGGATGTACTCGCCGCGTACAAAGAAAGCACTCCTTCCGTACTCTTAGTTAGTGAAGAGAGGGATCGCGCCACTTTTCCTGTCTAATTCCTTAAAGAAAAAATGCTTCCATACTACTCAGCGCAGTTTTCGTCAACAAGAAAATCGTTTGAAGAAAACAGGCTACCCAAGCGCGGTCCTGAGTGCGGTTGCCGACAAAATATTTAGAAAGCTACGTTCAGGCAATTCTGACGCATCTTCGAAACCAGAGATAGATAAGAAGAAATTAGAAGTGATGCCGTACCTGCACAAAGTGTCGCACAACGTGAAAAAGTTAGCGAAAAGGCATGGCGTAAAAATTGTGTTTTAAAGCAAAGCTTTTTACCTCTACCCCCCAAGGGTTCTTTCGCGACCGTTGGTGTCACCAGAAAACTCCAGCGAACAAATAAAAGAATTTACTGGCACCGCCTCGAATCGAACCTGGAACCAATAGACTAACAAAGCGAAAGCCCGTTGTCTTACCGATTTAGCTACGAGCCCAAGCGATGACTGGGAAGACAGGTGGTGTACTACACAAGCACATCTACGGGTTTACCCCCTGCGTTCTCGCTGAATGCCACGTAAAATTCTCACGCGACCACTCACGCCCGTCTAGCGGCCCTGTGCGCACCTTGCTCATGTGCTAACAGTTACAAAAATTAAAGGAAGCTCACACCAATGCATGGCATCTCACTTCTAGTACGCCAATGTGCTAACGCCTGTGGCCTCCAGTGTTCACGTAAACAATCACAGCTCCTTGTCGTCCGCCCTGACGCCAAACCAAGGAATACATTCAAATACTCCTTGATGGCCAGGCCATCACTCCAAGCTCCAGCATCAAGATTTTGGGCCTACATCGCGAGGCTAACACCAAGAGTGACGTCTCCTTGCAGCGCCTCACAAACAGCATTAATCAAATCATACACATGATCAGGCGAGTTGCCACCAAGAAGCGAGGCCTAAGAAAATCCGGTACCTTTCGATTATTTGAAGCTTTTGTCCTCTAGCGAGTTACTTACGTCCACCCCTGTCTTCTTGTCGACAAGGAAGACATAGAGATGCTTTATATAATGATTAGAAAGGCGGTCGAGCAGGCCATTGGTCTTCTCATGAGTGCGTCCACACAAAGGCTGCTTAGCACGGGGCTCCACAACACGGTGGAAGAGCTGATAGAAGGCCATCTTTTAACCAGAAGGCCCGACTCAGAACTGCGATGGGTAACCGCATGGTTCACCAGATTAGCTGGGCAGCCCAGAATTTCACTCCGCTTGACGTACTCCCAGACTCTTGGCGACTAAAACTAAAGATGCTCCTTTTGCTTAGAAATGTGAACCCCTCACATGACGAGGGTCACCGAAAAGCACGGGCTCAAGCGCTAAACACCACCCTCGGTGGGGATCATGGAGTTATCTACACAGACGCCTCCAAACATGGAGGGCAGCAATACGCCATGATCGTGGCTACCTCCAAAACCAACCTCCTTGCGTGTACCTCGCTTATGACCCAAGAAATGACGGCAGCAGGAGAGGCAGCCATCACCTTGGCTCGCGCTCAACCAGGGGTCCGGAGGGTAGTCACCGATTCCCAGCAAGCCTACTGAATTACCAGTAGGGTTGGGTGTCCTGACCTGCACTGCGCGTGCTAAAACCCACTCCCCAAACGGTTTCATTCAGCTCATCTGGACACCCCCTACGCTTCAATCTAGGGCAACAAATACACCCACCCAACAAGCCTGTGCTTTTACCTCCCGTGCTATGGAGCTGCACGAGGACAGTCACCCGCTTGTCACGTTCAGGGAGATAACCCAGCATTATCGCCTTCTGAGACAGACCGTACCTTCCCCTTACCCTGACCTTTCCAGAGAACAACAAACTATTCTACGGCTCATACAATCCGGGCTCCTTCCCACAGCCTACGCGTCTTTACTTAATGTATCCGAATCGCTACGACGCTAAATGTAAATTTTGCTCAGAAGTAGAAACACTCCGCCCCGTAATCGGGGTGTGCGACTTTAGCCCTGAGCACCCTCCTGTCTTTCCGTCAACTACCCAACAAGAGCAATGGGAGATGTTGCTGTCCAGGCCCTCTCTACCTACCCAGCTTCAGCGGGTGGACAGAACACAGGCCGCGCGGACTGCCTATGGGCCCTACAGAAGAAGGAATCACTCCCCAGGGCTGCACTCTGGGCCGTTCAGAAATCTGAAAAAAAAATATTCCTTCTTCCTCCTCCTTCTCTGCCGCAAATCTTGTCGCCTCCGTCCGCGGCGCAGAGACGGAGAAGACAGATCGTCTAACACCTGGGTTGGAGCTTACTTGAATTTTATAAAAAAAAGTTTCCATTCTTGTGCTACACCAATAGAACTCAACCAAACACCGTTCCTGCTTCATGCATTGATTTAACCTTAACAAGAATATCTCTTTGAAGTAATGAATGGTGTGGTTAAGTGCATTTCACTTCTGTATGGTTTTGCTGTTTGTAGAGCGGTCTGAGTGCATTCAAGTGACGTCGCATGGGTAATCGTTATTGGTGCCGTTTACAGCTTTGCTTTCCAACCAGATTCACGGGGTGGATTGGAGCGATTTTTTTATTTTATTTTTTATGCTCCCAGTGTCGCGTCGCTTCGAACTGTCGTTTTGTTCCTCGTCAGGAACGGCGCTTTTTTTTTTTCGGCTGTCTACGATCACAGGACTCCCGAACTAAGGAAAACACGCATTTCTATCGCCAAAACCCCGTCATTCCCAAAGACGGCCTCCAGTTTACAGAATCCGGCCCCTTGTATGACTAGAACTTGAGTATGCACAAACCGCCAGCGGCTTGATATCTGCTGATTCGATCACGTCTGGTGTGCGTGGACGCAACACTTGACACGGGGGAACCAGGACGATCCGCAGGCAGCGATACGTAGCACGCTGCCGAACAAGCTTTCACGCACGTGTCTAAAAAAAGGGAAAGGGGGAGAAAGAGCACTGCCCGAAACGCGAAGTTACCGTAACCGCTACATTAATAACAGTCAGAGCAGGCAATACTAGCTACAGGCCATCCGTAATTGAAAATAAATCTAATCCAAACGAAAGGCTTACCTCCAACAAGCTTCCACGACAAGTCTGGTTCTTCCTCGACGAACCTTCGGTTTTTTTACAACGAAGCTGTACACTTCTCGTTGGTGGGAAAATTTCGTGGCGTAACCACAAAACGCACTGCAGGAAAGCCAACTTTCGAAAACTGGCAATGGTGAAGCTAGTGGGTGAATTGAAGAAAAAAACGGTTCCCGTGTTTGGACTCGAACCTGGGCCCCTCGCGATACGCAGCCGACGTCAATACGATTGCTCCATTCCGACACGGTCGAAGCAGTTCGGATTTGGAGAGGGGTACATGTACGTACCAAGTAATTAAACATAAATATGCACCCCTCAGTCTAACGACGACGATGGTTTAAAATTCGTTTCAAAAAGCATCAAACCGCATATGATGGATGATAAGGTCCTGTGAACAATGGGAGCACCCGCGCACGCGTTCCCGGTAAAGGTCAGGTTGCAGCTGCTTTCGAAGGGGCCGTTTGACGTCATTCGAGGCTCTCGTGTGAAGTGCAAACAGCATAATGGTTTATTACCGCACCTGCGGCAATGGGAGCACGTTACTTCACCCCACGTGTGTTTCCCGGTTGCATAAGAATGTAGCGAAAATGGTCGCGGAACTAATCACGGTCTACCACAGCGACCACAAAGCGATTATCCCTACCATTACTCTAAAGAAATAATAAAACATGCCCCCCATCAGCATGTGCGGTGTTTGATACAGCTTAGCTGGACATTCACGTTCGCAGGGCGGGATGGCGGCCCATTTTTTTTCCTTTAGCGGAGGTGGTTAGGATATTCAGCCTTAACTTCCCTCTAATATTGTCACCTGTCATGATTGTTTACTGCTCTAAAAGAAATTTGTCATCGCAGCACCAAGATGTAAAACATGCACGCCTTCCCTACACGTGGGACATGAAACAACAGGCGTCAGGAAGACAAAGTGTGCGATTTCGTCCGATACTTCCTTCAACACCGTTCTCTTTTCCATCCGCATCAACGGAGCAAGTTTCGGTCACTTTACACCAGTCTGAGGCGTAACACAAGGGTCTGTTCTGTACCCGCTTCTTTTCAACATCGTTATGTTGCCGCTAGCTTGGCACCTTGCTTCAACCCGAGATCTATAATTCCTCATCTACGCGGATGACATTACGGTGTGGTCAGTGCATCCAGACCTGTCACAATAAGCCGAGTGCCTCTAGCAAGCACTAACAGACTGCCAGAGGTGGTGCGAGTATGCGGGCCTCACTCTCTCGCAAGAGAAGACTGCTTTACTTCCCGTGGCCAACGCTTGGGGCCGCCACGTCCTTGCAGTGTCTCCCATTTCACTGCAACTGAATGGGAACGACACCCCCACGGTTGACCGTCTTCGGGTCCTAGGACTAGAAATATCGTCATCAGGGTCAGCAGCTCAGTGGCTACGATCTGCTCGACAGAAAGCCGGACAGATTCTCCACCTCGTTCGCTGCATCTCTCAGAAGTCTGGTGGGGCCTGCTGGACGGTGGCCCGTCTCCTAGTGCGCGCCGTACTACAGCCACGGCTTGTGTATCAGGCACAGTTCCTGCACATGATGCAAGCGGACTGGGCTCGGCTTGAGGCCATCAACAGGGCCACCATGCGCACCATTAGTGGCCTCCCTCGCATAGCACCAATTCCACCGCTACAAGCCGAAGCCCAGCTAAACACGCTTGATGAACTCATTCATCAGCGTCGTTTCGCACGCCTGCTGAAACGTGGACTGGTTCCAGAGGCAGCAGCTCTCGCCGCATACATGGGCCAGCCGCCGAATACGATGCCAGCCTTTTCCGCCGCGAGGCCGCCCTGGCTCTACCATCAGGTGACGGACAACAAGCCTCTGGCAAGGCTACATGTCCGAACCTCTGGCCTTCATGAACCTCCGGATGCAGCCCTACTTCATGTCGGTCACTGGGCGCCTGCGACGCGGCCACGAGTCATGCAGGCTTTCGTGGACGCCGGGGCACACGACTCCCTCCTAACCACAGCCTTGGCTTGTCCCTCTCACCCAATCTTAAACCAGAGCTGCACCTACGAGACCCTCCGCCCTCTACCAAGCCTGTTGGCAGAACTTACTGCTATTCGGGATGGTCTCCAAGCACTTGCATCGACAGTAACTACCGGCGTGAAACTGGAAATTTACATGGACTCAACGACAACGATACGTGATATACGTCGCGTTGCGCGTAGCACCAGCATGTCGGCACGTATTCACGCGATCCTGGACACATACCCATGCCCTCTGCTGTTTTGTGGGTTCGCCGGGACATGCTTCCTGCCCACATAGCGGCGGATCGCGCCTCTCGCCGTATGGACCTTCCACGGCCGCTACCACTTCTTCCCGTGTCCACAACTGCTGGTGGAAAAGGAGAGCCTCCGGCCCGCCACGCGTGCTTTACTTCCACCGCGTGGAACTGACCCCCCCCCTCCCCCCTCGTGGGCTCGCTCGCTGGGAGGAGGTCCTGCTGCGAAGGCTTCGAGTTGGGGGTGGCTTTATCCCCAGCAGTGACCCACGCTTGGCCTGCCCGCTATCATTCACCGTTTGCGGACACCTGTCCCTTTTGTACAGTCCCTGCGTCCGAAGCCGACACAAGCTACCTTCTATGGACCTGCCCTGCCCTGCAAACTTCTCGCATGCAACACCTCCGAGGCACAGGGCTCCCATTGTGGGAGACCCCCTTATCTACAGCGGTGTATATGGGGCCCAAAGTGCCGATCTCTGCTGACGTTTCCGCGTGAAACAAATGTGATGTTGTATATATAACTGTTATGCCGTAAGGCAAACTCTCGGAAAAAAAAAAAAAAAACTAGTTTTCCGTCTGTATGGTCAAAGGAAAAGGGTAACATGCAAACAACGTAGATATATCGTCCGTCTCGCATGTACCCCAAGATACGAGTTGTTTAGCGCCGCCCTTGTAACTCTCCTCAACTGTGACCTTTTTACTTCACGTGTACTGCGTAGATCGCGGTACCTAGCACGTATATCACATTTATCGCAGGTCTAATATTTTTTGCAATTTCTGAACTTTTTCGTTGATAACTGCTGTATGTTGCATAAAAGAATCAGAGCCAGCTACCTTAAAGGGGCACTGACACAAAAATGTTGCATCTTGTTTTTTTTGTTGCGATAAGTAGCTAGTGACCTACTTATAACCTGTAGAAACCTCATTTGCTTCAGCGTGCGACGGTTGTTTAATTAGAGGCATTTTCAATGCGGCCAGTCGCAGTTTCGGTTTCAGCGAGTGCCGCGAAACGATGGATTTTGTGGATTTTCTGTGAACAAAGCTGACCACGTGACCGTCGGAGGGATATCACCGAGCAGAGCCGCCGTAGCACTGTCGAATCCGCATCCACGGCAGTTTCTGCGAATGCCCCCCCACGTACTGATCTCGTGAGGCGCTTAATTAAAAAGCGACCGTGGATGTGACGCAGGCGCTGCGAGTGCAAATGCTACCGCGGCTAAAGAACGACGCGCGACGCTCAAGACGGTGGGTGGCAAGACGCGCGCTGGGAGCAGCCGGCCGGTCTGCCTACAGGTCCGCCTACAGATGTTTTCGGCTTAGCACTGCGGCGGATATTCGAGTGCCGCTCTCGTAAGCAGTGCAGATGACAATTTTTAATGCAACCCGCCATCGCATCATTAACTCCTTTCTCATGTAAGCCACCAAGGTCGGGACTTGGGGACAATTTCGTGCAGCGGTAACAAACTATCACTCGAGCTACCTGCGCCGGCCTGGGCCACTTCGCGGCCGTTGCCGCCGCCTGCACAGCGACCGTGCGGCTAGTTCAGTGGGCTTTTCGTGCCTCCGGCGCGTTTTCGCATCCAATGGTAATAAACAGTAACAGAAACAGAGTGCCTGGAATCGCTGTAGAACTTTGGTCGCGGCCAGCTGCCCGATTAGCTGACGTAATCACGGCGCCTCCGCCGCCAACGACCGGGTCGTTCGTTCTCGAGAGCAGAAGCTCCGCCCTCCGGCCCTCCGATTGGAGCGGCGAGCCGGGCAAGTCGGCGAAAAACGCCGGCAGTGCGGAAGCGGCAAACACAAACTCGTGACGTGTTGGATGTTTATTTACACAATAACCCCGGGATGTCGATTGCGCGTGGTCCTCTGCTTGCTGCTCGGTTGCGTTTCGCACACTTTAAAATTGATTTTAAATATGTTCTAGGCTGTATTCGCCGCTGATATTTTGCAGATGATGTATATGTGTTCCCACCAATCTATCTCCGAAGTTATCTCGCCTTCAAAATTTTGTGTCAGTGCCCCTTTAAAGGAGTCATGAAGAGAAAATACAACTTCGTTTAATTTGAAAGAACTAGGATTAAGTATCTCACTCAGCTCCATTACAGCCACAAAAGATGTTTTTTAACGAAAAAAAAAGCAAGAATTATTTCAAAACTTTCAAATTTTGCGCCACAGTGACGTGTTATGAGCAAGAATGACGTCATACGGGCCAACAATAAAACATGATTTTCAGTGCGTTAACTGCACGTTAGCATTCAAGTGATGCGGTTAAATGGAACTAGAGGCCCCATTGCAGACGTCCAGTCATGTTTCGTCGCGACAGGTCAGGTAGGCGGCCGCCAATCGCACAAACAAGGTTCTGTGACGTCATAGAAAAGTTGCGGGAAATGGCCAATCGCACAAACAAGGTTCTGTGACGTCATAGAAAAGTTGCGGGAAATTGGCTAGGGGGTCGCGACTGCTTCAAACGCTTTCTTTAATATCTCTGTTATTTGTGCGAAGATTGCGATGATATTGGTATCATTGTTATCGGGACTAAGCAGTCTTTCTATAAACCCAACTTGTATTTTGTCTTCATTACATACACAAAAAAAAAACATTGAAACTGTGCTAAAAATATTTCGCGACGAGCTTTTACCCCTCATAAGCAGAGAAAATAAGGTTTAAAAGGATAGCTGGACAAAATCTATAAAGCAAACGAGCGAGGTACAGTAGATGCACAAACGTTTGTCACCAAAAATGTAGTCCTTTCACCACCAAAGTTAAATCTAAAAAAAAAAAAAAAAAGAACAGAGCTGCGAGGTCCGGAATCGACATCCCTTCCCGGCAAAATGTAACCAACGCGAAGTGCCTGAGGCAAAACCGATCCGCCAAAGTCCTTCAATGCTTGCCCGGCCATCGGCACACAAAAGCGCTGTGTAAAGAGTGCGTTTATGTAGCTGCTAGGCGATAACAGTGACTTTGTTTCAGAAATTGTCAATTTGGAACGCTTTATCTTCCGCGTGATGACTTGTTAACACAACTTGCACTTCAGCCACTGTGTTGTCACTAGGCGCGTTTTTATGGCTGGAAGTGACCCGAAATTTTAGCTGCGTCCGTAGGCACCCATTGTTTAAACTTCATTCGCTGTAGGAATAACTAATGTTACGTGCGCAAACGTGCTGTGGCCTTTAAAATGTTCGCAGTGATTCCTGGAAGCGTTCCCCCTCCGCACAAATTTAATTTATGGCCTGCATTTTTAATTAAATTAAAAAAAAAACAGCCTCATTGAAAACGCGCGTGCTTCGCGTCGTGGCCACCAGGGGCGTCATTGCTTCGTGTCCAAGATTTCTGGATATGAAGTGCCAAACTTGTCCCAAACGGCGTTCTTATCGGATGCACCTCTCCCATGCTTGCACAGTTGAGCTTGAGCCTCCTTGCGCAAGAAGCCAGCCAGTCAGCGAATGGTTTCCGCGGTATCTGGAGTAGATGTCCATGGACGGGAGGCTGGGCTCCACCCATTCACCTGGCCACCCACGGAAGTGAAGCTGCGCTCCCGGCACGGCTTCTGCAACGCCCCGTGCACAGATCGTTTCCGCGGAGTAGTCAGGATGATTACACTTCTCGGAGAAAGTAGTACTGCCCCACGGGAAAAATTGAAGAAGTTAGATGCGAGGACGGATTGCATTCGATGATGCCCTGCGCTAACTGACGACACTTGATTCGTGCACACGCTGAGACTGCGTCGCTCGCGTTGTCATGTCATGAAATTCACCTAGTTAGCCACGGCGCAACGCGATGTAAAATACTGGTCCCCACGTTTTAACATTGAGCCACCAGATGCAATTCACAAGACGTGGCGTAGAACTAGACAGGCACAAGTAAACAACGAATGCAGGCGCGTAAAGCCGGTGGCCCGCGAACTGCAAGACAACATAAAGCTTACAAAATATTAAACGACGGCACGACAGTTCTAGGAGCATGTTAAAAGCGGGGCGAAGCATCGTGCAAACAAGGATGCGTTAGGCCTACCAAGGCGTGCAACAGCAAGTTCACAAAAAATACCCGATCTAAATAATTACAAGCAATTTTCCTTGCAACAAAAAAAGCGCCCCGAGGCAGCCGCTGTGGAAACCGGTAAGGACGTAACGATGCGTCAGGCTTAGCCAGAACACTGTAAGCACCGTGCAGGGCTGTGGTGGGCTTCAAATGTGGGGGGTTGGAAGGCTGCCCGTTTGCACTTGCCGGATAAGACAAGCATCCGCCCGGGGTAACAGGTGAGAGGGAGACGGTAGAGTCTGCCTATTGCTGACTAAATCGTGCACAGTTTGGCGTCGATGTAGACGGGCTTGTCGCGCCTGCGTTGGTGGGTGGAAAGCGATTGGCCAGGGCGTCTCCCAGTCTCCCGTTTGGGACGGAGCACGGGAGAGCTGATGCGCCAGCTCGTTGCCCGGGACGCCTGCGTGACCAGGATCGCAGTCCAGCACGTAACTAGTACCAGTGTGTTTGAGTGTGGAGTGTACGCATCATATTGATGTGAAGCGTCTGCTCCTGGAACAAGCGGAGAGCATCCTGACTGTCGCTGAGAATCAGGTGGTAACCGTGAGTGTCTAAGGATAAAATGGCGCAAGCGATTGCTTTGTGGTTGTGGCGAGTTCAGTCAGCACTTGTGATTTCGTTCCTGTTGCGCGTTTAGTTATTTTGTGTTCATTGAACTGGGAAGTAATCAATGTAGCGTGCGGCGCGTATTTGTTGGCCTGTGAGTCTCCTTGACGAAGGAAACAAATAATCCCGGCAGCGGGCAAAACCATTGCTACGCGCCTGGCTGCAAGACCGGTTACGTTAACAAGAAAGGTGGCCCTAAGGCGTCCCTTTTTAGTGTACGAAAAAAGGCTTCTCGAAGAGAACATTGAGAGAGGAACCACGGACGCTCAAATAAAGCGCTGAACGACAACTGCGCTGTGTGCGAGTTTCTTCGATCGGCACTCTGTCATCCACGATTACGTTCACGTCATGCAGGGACAAGAGGTCTGTACTTTTCGCGGAAGGTCACGCTTAGCACCAGATGTCGTGGCGACCATTCTACCTAACCTGCCTGAGTACGCATCGAAGAAAGTACCGTGGGGGAGGTCGCCGAGAAAGCGGAAACGATCTGCTGGGGAAGAATCAAAATCGTTATCACTCAATGCAAGGCGTAAATGGTGTTTCAAAAGTACCGAAGGTGGTTACAGTAAATATGAGGTTGAGCTGAATGAGCACTCACAAGAACAGGAGATTTGCACTGGTGAAGCTGCACGAACCGAGGCCGTGTCTCCTGCGACAGAATCTCTACAGCCAAATGACTTTTTGGAAACGACGAGTACACACCTTCAGTGTTCTGGACGAATCATTCACTTCGTGGAGAAAGCGACACAACGTTTTGCTGCAGATCTGTGTTGAACTCTACCATGGAACTAGCATCGGAGAAGGTGCGCTGTTTATTCGCATCAGGCTGTCCAATGAGGTCGGTTGTGACTCTCATGCAAGGAGATGTGAAGTATTATATTGCCGTACGCACGGCCTCACTTCTTTGTCAAAGGGGTTAACATGGACAAGTCTAGCCGACGGGAACGATCCAAGCACTCGTAAACGAGCAAATAAGGAGGTTGCTTTGCCTTCACGCTCAGCCCGGTCTCATAAAATAAATGTTTGCCTCTGCGGCCTTTGGCAGTAAGGGCTTGAGTATTTGAAATTTTCTTCGGTATGGGAGGAGAGTCCACGTATGCTTAACGGGTATGTGGTCTTACAAGTTATCCACTACACCTGTTCGCTCGCAAAAACGGGAAGGAACAAATTTTTTTCTAGAAGGAAAAAACTTATTTTCTTAGAATAAACTGGGGCACTGGGTGCCGAGTAATTCCCCGTAGATTTCATGTGCTGGGTTAGTTAGTTCAGTACAACATCAGCCAAACAAGAAATCAAATTTTGCAGCGCTTTCTCATTAGTAAGAAATTTTTGATGCTGCGTGCAACAGCCATTTATGCCTCTTCCTTTCAGGCGGATAAGCATCTATAAAAAGCAGTAAGCTATTGCCCAGGACCGAGAACACGCACTACAGTCAATGTTTTTGAACGGCAAGCGGGCACGTTGTGTTGTAATTACATTCAAACACAAGAGAAAATATTTGAACTGGTTTTAGGTGGTCTGTGCTGGTTTCTGCAGGTCCCAGCTAGGCTTTTTATGGTCCCAGCTAGGCTGCTGCTGGTCCCAGCTAGGGCACTGTTGCTCCCAACTGGCCTGCAGTTGGGGCCAGCAAGGCTTCAGTTGGGACCAGCTGGGCTGCTGTTGGGACCAACAAGGCTGCAGTTGGGACCAGCAGGGCTGCAGTTGGGACCAACAGGGTGGCAGTTGGGACCATCCGGGCGGCTGTCGGGACCATCAAGGAGGCTGTTGGGACGAACAGTTGCTTCTAGGACTTCTTTGTAGCCAGATGGTTTCTGCTATAAGGACCTGCTAGAACCAGCAAATCATAAGCAGAAACCAGCTAAGACAACTATGGCTCAGTCTGCTGCGCCATTTTGATTGTTATTTTTTCCCGCGTACCGTGGCTGAATGGAATTCCATTGCTGAGCTATACTTATTAGATACTGTATAGCCCCGTTTTTTGTTATTGTTGTTTGTGTCTTGGATTGAAAATGCAATGTCCGCCGTTTCATTTTTTGTCCCTTTTGCTCTTTTTGTATTATTGTGCTATTCAAGTGCTCGTCCTGCCAGGACCACAAATGTGGTCTGCAGTATGTATTAAATAAATAAAAATAAAATAAAATAAATAACACGAATAAATTTAAGCCTGCTCCCGAAACAACATGTTACAAGAGAGCACTGCAGGGTAAGTGCCCACTTTTTTTCTTCAGAACAGACCCCTTAGTCGCCCATATATTTTACCATCACTGCAAAAATCGGCCATGTCCTAACCCACACTTTTGCCCTTCATAAAGCAGCCAAATCGGAGTGGACCTAAAAGCTGTCAGTTGTACATCGAACCTGAATGACAGCTTCAAGCTATAAACCTAACAATGTATTTTTGTCGCTGATTACATTACTACGTTTTGTTAACGTACAGGCAACGTTTTTTTTAACAAGCCGGCCGCGAAGCCCACTGAAGCCATGTCAAGGTAGTTGTTTCCTAGCCAACATGGCGACAATTACAAAGTGCGGTGTGCGGCGGTGTGATCGTGTGTTTGCGCGGGAGGAATACGGCGCAAACTGAACGTCTTGCAGCGCGATTCGACATCCAAACAGTCGGCATCATGTCATCGAGAGTTGTCGAAGACGTTCTTTTGTCTGCCGAACTTTTGTGGGTCCTGTGTACTAAATGCCTGATGACGACGAAAAGACGCTACCTGCTTCGATTGCTGTGCAAAGGTGAACGCCGTTCTGATATAACTTCATAATGGGAATGCTATATAATGGGCGTTGTATAAGAATTTGTCCTGGGGATTCAAGACGCCAGGAAATTAAGTCGCTGTAAAAACGACAAGGGATTGTGTGCATGATAGTTGCAACGTTTGCTGGTAAATAAAATGCATCTGAGTACATCATGTGTAATGTGTACGTCATGCTGTTCTAGCTGGACGCACATACCACTGGCGATATGTATTTTACCCACCAATTCTAATTCTAGTTGGGAGCAGTATTACATTCCCAACTGAGACTAGCAAGCCTGTGGGTCCAAACGGGGACCAACAGCCTGCTGGGACCGACAGCTTCTGGTACCAGATGGGACCAGCGGCCTGCTGGTCCCAGCTGCTTGCTGGTCCCAACTGGGACCAGCAGTATCCAGGCCCCAGCTTGGAGTTTGGACATAAACTACTTCAACTGGGACCAGCAGAGACCAGCACAATATTTTCTCTTGGGAATTCATCAAGAAGCACGCAAGACAGCAGCAGGACATACGCCGCTCTTACACATCACGCACTCCAATCTTAACCTCGGATTCACTCGTGTGAGGCTTCTACCGAATGCATATTCGCGCTTTTTACGCACGATATTTAAGTGTACAGCATTACATGCCGGCCCGGTCGTTTGCGGTAATACGTACGGTGTTTCCCTGCGAGCCTACGTGACTACGTACGCGCAAGGTCGTTTGTGGCATCCCTACCGTGGTTACGACAGCAGCGCTGCCGCAAGGGGCCGCCGTTGTCGACGTTGTCGCCGTTGTCGGCCGCGCCTCTGAGCACACCACCCCTATTCTAGGTAACTATATATATAAAATGGGCATGATAGTAGACACTTACCCTTTACCCATGTCGTGTGCGCGTGTCATGGCGCCAACGGAATACCGTAAAAACCCGCGTATAATACGAGGTTTTTTTCCAAATTTACTATGTAAAATTTGTGCCTCGTATTATATGTGGATCCCAAAGTTTTCAGCCGAAAATTTGCACTTTCGGTTTCGGTTTCAGCGGAGGGTGGGCCATCTTGCGGTGGCGTTAGCTGGCTGCTGCTTCTCTCAGCCGGCGCCATTTTGATTGTTTTGACCACGCGAAGGATCGGCACGTTCACCGCAAGCCTATCACGATGTCGGGTGCACGAAGGCAGTATTCGGCGGCAATTAAAAGAAAAGTTATTTTATGTGCCGAGACCATCAGGAATTGCGCCGCAGGATGGCAGTTCGGCGTCACCGAAGGCAGCATTCGCGGGTGGAGAGAGCAACTGGTGCTTGACTGGATAAGTCTGTGTGGTGTCGGTGGCCTGGAGCACAGTTGGGGGTTCCCGTCAGTGCTCGTGTTGGACGCCTTTCGCTGCCACCTGGCCGATTCCGTGAAGAAGTTTTTGCGCGAACCCCACATCGAACTCATTGTCATTCCAGGAGGAATGACATCCCAGCTGCAACCGCTAGATGTTTGCATCAATAAGCCTTTCAAAGACTGCAGCAGGTCCTGCTACCAAGAGTGGATGAGGTCAGGAGACCGGTAAGTGACAGCTACCGGATGGCTGACGTGGGCTCCTCCAGCGGTGCTTTGTGGCTGGATCGCGGATGCGTGGGCCAGCATCCCAGAGGAGCTCGTCAGTCGCTCTTTTTAAGAAATGTGGCATCTCGAACATCCTTGATGGCACTAGGACCACTTTCTGTGGGAAGACATTTCCAACAAGGCGACTTCAGGAGACAGCGGCAGCGAACTTGACGATGACTGAACGGATGTCAGGAGACCATGCCAGCGAAAACTTTCAATGACTGAAGGGTAAGTGCAGTGCAAATAAATGTTTTCTGTGCTCTTTACCTCGGATTATATGCGGATGAAAACTTTTTTTCTGATTTTGCTGTCCCCGAATTACACCTCGTATTATACGCGGGTTTTTATGGTAGCCATCCCGCAATCCAGGCCGCAGTTGCTGGGACACAACCCATGCGTGTGTAATATCCAGCTCCTCTTGCACCTTCGTCAAATGGTGTTCGCATTGGCAGTGGAAAAGAACGTCTACGGCGCACCGCGCGCGCCCTCATACCCCCGCGCGGTGCGGATCTCCCTGGCGGATTGTTTCGCCACGATGAGGTCCTGCTCAGACGTCTTCGCCTAGGAGTCGCCCTCATGCCAGCTGTGATGAGGTCCTGGCCACCTCAATACCATGCCCCGTCCAACTCCACGTGCTCCTTTTGCCCCGCTCCTGTTGACCAGGCTACAGCAGAGCACCTGGTGTGAAGTTGCCCTGCCCTGCGAAGCCTACGCGCTGTGCACATCGCCACCTGCGGGCCGCGCCCCAGACGTTCGCCAGATTTCATGGCGTGGATACAAGGTCCACATCATGGCCCCCTGCTCCTATTCATTCGGGAATCCGGAGTGTATCTGTACATTTATTTTCCCCTTTAGCTGAATAGCAAACTTCCGCAAAAAAAAAAAAGTGTCTAAAAACGGATGCCGCCATGATGCCACGCTGTTGTTGCCAGAACAGTAGTTGAAGATACCGTTCAAAATTTTCGCAGATCAGGCACAAATTCAGGGCCCTAAACTAAGCGTAGGAGTACATTTACTACGTATTATGATTTTCTAAGTTTTAACGTATTCATGTTTGATGAACAAAAGTAAACGAAATATTAAGCGAAAACAAATGAGGCCTGAGGCGCGAAATTCAGTTCCGGTATTTTGTGAGGAGCGTCAGTTATGTGTAAGTAATTTATAAAGCTTCACACTAGCACACCATGGTGTCGTCAACTGTGTCACTTCGACGCTTGTGTAAACTTTCTTATATACCCCCGTGGGCTTGTGCTGCAGCCCGCACACTGTCGACAATTAGAATAAAGCCGCCGCCGCCTATCTTCGAAGATACGGTTCCCTACGTGCCCATGGGAGTGGCTTCTGCCGATGTGAACTCGTCGTCAGCCGGTAATGTCATGTTACGTGAGACGTTGCTGGGCAGATCGGCTCCCTTTGAGTGTAAATGACAAAACAAGCAAGTGTCCGAAAGATTGTACGATTTCTATCGTAAAGTTAGATTCTTGCTTACGTCTGCTGTTACACTCTCACTAAACGTTGTTTTGTTTGTGTGAGAAATGAATCAAGCGCCAAATAATAGTAATAATAGTAACATTTTTATTTGCACAAAAAGATGGTTTTCTAGAGGAGGACAAGGCGAAGCAGCAAGGTACAAGTTTTCGATTGATGCATGCTCCTTCGGTCACTGAAACACGCAATCCAAAATTTTTGAAGATAAGATATAGTGCACCCGCATGCACTCCTAACGAGGATTTGCATGACACATAACCGATGCTCCATGCATCAGCGAAGTTACATTTGTTTTTGCGTCTACTTATACTTCCACTCTTATATGGCCCACGTATATACCTGCACAGGGGAGGAGACGGAGGAGCCAAATTTATTCATGCTAGCCTTAGGTGGTGATGTCTGGGCACCAGCCTCGTAGGGGGTTAAAAAATATTCTGTCCTTCGCTGTGCGCCTCCGCTAATGAAGGGAAACGGCCGCTTCCATTCCCGGCCGGTTTTGCTTGAAATGCCTGCCGTTTTGGCCAGAAATCTGTCTGAAACTGCCTTCGAACCCTCTTGTGCTAACGTACATACGCGCATTCTCAAGTCGCGATGGCCTTGTTGTGTATTTGTGCAAGGTGAAGCCGGCCAAGGATATATGTCTCCCTTCACAAGTAGATGAATTTGGGTGTACCTATAAATTAGTTATTGTGCCTTATCAGTTAAATCATAGTGGTTAATGTTGAAACAGGTTTCAAATATTACCTATAGAAGGTGAACCAAATTGCTTATCATGGAACAATCATCATTCACTAGTGTAGACTATCAAGACTTAATATGTATTGCATGTTGCAGTCATTAGGGTAGCCGACAATAAAAAAACTGAATTTTTTAAATTGCGATAATTACATCTGTGCGTATCGGTTCAGCCAGGCCCATCTGAAGGAGGTCTTCAGCTGTATATCGTTAGAAGGAAGTAATACTAAACCATCCGCCTCGCAGTCCGATATGAGTAGTACAGCCTTCCTATTCAATTCCAACGTGAAGCCCGTGACCCCAGAGATGCCGTGCCAGAACTTGAATATCCACACTTCCATTGCAGCGTGCTCACAGCAACAAGAACTATGACGAAGTTGCACTACCAGAGATGGGTGCCAGAAATGCTGTAGCTGATTATGAAAGTTTCCGCTAATGCTCATTCTGGTTGAAGTCACCAGTATTCTTATTTCCATCAAAAATAATTGGGGCATGATAATGCTATCAGTCCCTATGTTTCATGTACTTAACACCGCAGAACATATTCGGTGTTGCACTTCCGGTAACGAAACAAAGAGAAATTTGACATTGACAGTAGTGCCCTCTCATTCTTAAGAGACATAAGATTTTTTTTTGTGCAAGCTGAACCCAATAAAGTCCTGTACACTCATCCCTACATTACGTTTTATACAGTCAACACATTTAGTACATTACTCTTTGGCTGCGAGAACAAGCAAAAAGAAACACAGAAAAGGCAACAGGCCCATATCTACGAGCAATTACCACCAAATTTTATTTCGGAAAAAGGGTTCACAGCGCTTGTCTTGTATTCGTCGTCCTCGTCTCCCACGCTATGAACCCTTTTTCCAAAATGAACTACCAACGCGCCCAAGCTTCTACTCTACTAAATTTTATTTCACCACCAGCAATCCCACCAGGCCTTTAGGGAAGTTTGTAATGCTAATAGCGAGTCTAAAATGACCTAGTGTGCGAGTTTAAAGGAGCCATGAAGAGAAAATACAACTTCGTTTAATTTGAAAGGACTAGGATTCAGTATCTCACTCAGCTCTACAGCCACAAAAGATGTTTTTTAACGAAAAAAAGCAAGAATTATTTCAAAACTTTCATATTTTGCGTCACAGTGACGTGTTATGAGCAAGAATGACGTCATACGGGCCAACAAGAAAATATAATTTTCAATGCGTTAACTGCACGTTCGCATTCAAGTGATGCGGTTAAATGGAACTAGAGGCCCCATTACAGACGTCCATCATGTGTCGTCACGACAGGTCAGTTAGGCGGCCGCCAATCGCACAAACAAGGTTCCGTGACGTCATAGAAAAGTTGCGAGAAATTGGCTAGGGGGTCGCGACTGCTTCACACGTTTTCTTAAATATCTCCGTTATTTGTTCGAAGATTGCGATGATATTGGTATCGATTGATTGTGTGGTTTAACGCGCCGACGCAACGCAGGCGATGAGGCGCGCCGTAGTGGAGGGCTCCGGATTAATTTTGACCACCTGGGGATCTTTAACGTGCGCCGAAATCTCGTACACACGGGCGTTTTTTGCTTTTCGCCTCCACCAGAAAAGCGGCCGCCGCGGCCGGGAATCGAACCCGTGACCTCGTGCTCAGCAGCGCAACGCCTTAGCCACTGAGCCACCGCGACGGGTAATGATGATATTGGTATCATTGTTATCGGGACTAAGCAGTCTTTCTAATAAACCCAACTTGTGTTTTGTCTTCATGGCTCCTTTAAAGAAAGGAACAAACAGTAGAAGAAAGGTAGGGAGGGCACTCAAGGGAAAAATGAGAAGAACTCTCTGGTAAACTGCGCTACACCTGCAAATGGGGACAAGGGGCTTAAAAAGGAAAGAAAGGACTGGTATAAAATAAAGGATAGAAAAATGAGGAGAAAATAAAAAAAACATGGCGTGTGAAATGGCAAGTACAAAGACAACACCACGGACAGAAAAAAGAAACGGCATAAAAATAAGCAGGAAAAACGATACAATTGGCAAATGAAGGATGCTACACGCTGGTAACGCCCTAGAGAAATCAGGGTGTTTTTTCTTCTTATGCACTTCAATCTGCTTCTTAAAGACGAGAATTGATTTGATTGCTCCCACTGCACCATGTTTACAGCTGAAATATGGCTGATTTGCTGTGTACATGATGTAAATATTTTTCACAATTTTTATTTTTTTCCTGAAGTGGAGCTTCTACTTTCTGGCAGGCTGTTTTGCCAAACTGACTCTTATAATTGCGCTTGTTTTGTTCATGCTGCCTCTCATTTATGCCTCTTCTTCATGCTGCCTCTCATTTCGTTTATGCTGCCGCTATTTGTACGAGTTTATTTCGTTCTTCTGTTCTTCTGAACTGCAAAATGTTTTTTATATTCAAATTGGTTTGCCTTCCAAAGGTTGCTTCTAGCCATGTCTGTTTATTGGCTTTAAAGCTTTAAACCTGCCATGGCTTGGCTAGAACAAGTCAGTTCCCCACATTACGTCCCTCTTTCCTCATGGTGAGAGAGGGGGACGTGGAATTTTAAAAGGCAAATAGCTATGCGGTGACACTAATGAACACGTGCACTACTCTTTCTGTTTGTAAGTACTGAAAGCTGTAGTTACCACCAACGCAGAATGGCACTGCATGTTTTGCATGATACCCTTTTAGTTTCTGAATTGCTTCTGCTGAGATTTTGTTTAAGCTGCTATTATATAGATTAATTGCGACGTAATGCAACCTGGCAACATTATTAATATATCTTGTGTGGCATCCCTAAGCAAACAAGCAATGCCCAATCTTCTAAGCTTTCTTAGAGAAAGGAAAAATCTCTTGAGTGAGTTTCTTGATGCAAAACATAGTAATATTAAGCTTGGGTATTTCATGGTAATTGAATCTAAGCTAATGCAAGGGCCACTATCTAAAAGCATCTAAATAGGATACGAAAAGTTGACACACGTGCTGCAGGGGCCTCGTAGACAGGCCCATACACTTTCTCAGAAAGCGTGTTACTTTAGCATAAAGTGCAGTAACAAATACGATCTCCATTTACACGCTTTTCTAGGAAGCATTGTCCAGTTCGAACTTCCATTCGCTGAAAAAGCAAACAGCTGTAAAGAGCACCGCAACAGATCGCGAAGACAATCAGCTGACGCATCCAAAAGGGGCAGCGGGAGGCCTGTGAAATATGTTAAAATAGCGCTGTAGAGACGGACATCCAAGAAAAGACTGCACAGGACTAGCGCTGGATATCAACTGAATTCTTTTACCACACACAAACGAATTTATACAGAAACAGCGTATGTGCGAACACGGGGGAAGGGATTTGTTTTTAAAGGAAGAAGGAAAAGAAATGAACTGGGGATATTACTGAGCTCTCGTGGGACCTCACCTGCACTTAACACTGCAGTGTCCGGATGCGGGAATAGTAGGTGAAATAGGACAGGAGAGAGAAAATTAAAGATTAGAAAGGTGAGGAAAGAGTAGAGAAGAGTAGTTCCACTGTGGTAGATTTCGTCACGCACAATACACCACGAACACTGTTGGCTGGCCTAATGCCGCCTCAGGGAGACGAGAAGCCTCGAAGGGAGCGGTGAAGCGCGTAGGCGAGCCTGCTGCGACGAAGAACGAAGTCTGCGGTGGTCCCGACCGCTTCGTAGTTCGCTGGATTGGAGTGCGGCCGACAGACGGGTACTGGGAAGGGGGGGGGGGGGGGGGGGGGGCAGGGGCTCGACCGCCAACACCAGCAGAGCGAAAGCCGGGCTACATCCAAATAAATAGCGACGGCCAGCGCGTACAACGGGCCTCCGAAATGAAGTCCCTCCGAAGCAGAAGAGCGCGAAAAAACACTTCCGCAGCGACGACTGAGCTTCCGTGCCGCATCCGCAAAAGCTACCCATTCGAGCGTATGAAGTACCCGCTAATCTACGCGCTACCCTTCTAAATTCCGGAGAATTCAACACTGCATCTAACACGTTAGCATGGCGCAAATGTTTGCTACCTACAACAGGAAAAACTTCACACAACGTCTTTAGACACCAAAGTTGTCACGGTGCATTCACTGCAACGGATGCTGCCATGCTGGAATTCGTTGTTGGTTGCTAGGTGAATACCCACTACTGCCGCCAACTCTAGTAGACAAAAAGACAGCGGGCAACGCTGTGAGGGTGGAATCATGGCTGCTCGTGGGATTAGCACGCTTTCAATACACGGGCTGGCCGGGCAGCTTTTCCTCTAGAGTCAGTAGTATTAACTGTACGTTGAGCAGTCGACCATCTCGAAACCCGCTGCGCTCCAGTGCTGCTGCCCTAAGCGACGGCGGCTGCAGACCCTCCCGCTTCAGGATGAAAGCCACCGGATATGGCATTGACGACCGGAGCGGCTGCGAGGACAACGGCACGGCAGCGGCTTCTGCACGGCAGCTTTTCAGCGATGGCAGCCGCCAGCAGAACTTCGCACCCTGAGTCGTTGCCCGTTCCATGCCCACGCTGAGAGCCCAGAGGAGGGCCCGCGAGCACTGCAACGTCACATTCCGGACCCTTGCAGGCGCAAAGTTCTGGGCTCATCGCTTCGTCCTCGCCGCCAGGTACCCGGGCTGCGATGCGTTTTTCTCAAGCTGCTCTAGGGGACTAAACTCTGTCCTCGAGTCGACGCCCGTGCAGCAGGACATCGGGTGGCCGCCGGTCTGTAACGTCATGGCAAGTGGGCTTAGCTCAGAAATGCTCGAGCTCCTCATCGACCTTGCCTACCACGTCCCGATTCACGAACGCGTGGGCCTGCACAACATCCACGAGGTCCTTGGCGCTGCCAAGGCACTGAACATCGCTAGAGTACGGGACCACTGTCTTCAGCTGCTGGGGAAGAACCTGGAACCAGAAAACTGCGTCGGCACCTACCAAGTGGCTTTGGGCAACGGGTACGGGGTTCTATCTAGCATTGCCCTTCCATTACATCATTAGAAATTTTGACAAGGTTTGGAACACAAGCCCTCAGTCCCAATCTCTGATGCCCATCGAGCTTAGGAGCGTCCTGTACAACGACGAGCTGCACTCCCCGAATGAAGTTGAGTGCGCCTTTGGGGCTATTTGCAAGTGAATCGCTAGGAACGTCAAGGACAGGCGATGTTACTTGCCGCGACTCCTGCCGCTGATAAGGTTCACCTTCTGCAGCCGTGCAGACATGGAGAAAGTCGAGAGTGATCCCCTGGTGGGTGCGAGCGAGCAGGCGCTCGAAGTGTTGTTTGTTGTCAAGCGGACGCTGAGCCAAGAGCTGGTGGACGACGTTTACGGGACCAAACCGGACCTTTCCGAGCGGCGCTGGCTCAAGCCGCGCGTTGCCAAGGACGTACTTTTCATTTTCGGGTGCTGGACCGAGGCGCGACCAATCACATCCTCACTTACAACTGCCGTTCCAATCGCTGGCTTCTCCAGGCTAACCAGAACACTCATCCGAGGACCTACCACGACTTGGCCATACCAGGTGGCCTCATATACTCTGTGGGAGGCTTCGACGGCCACAAATGTTACCACACGGTCGTAACTCTAGATGTGTCTCTGGGCGAGCGGACCGACAGATCGAACAGGCAAGTGGCCCGCTGCTACATCAGAGTAGCAGTCCTCCAGGGCTACATATACGCCATGGGCGGCTTCGATGGTGAGGAGCGCACATCTTACTGCGAGCGGTATGATGCCAAGCGCAACCAGTGGAAGATGGTGGCGTCCATGCACGCAGCCCTGTGCGCACGCATCTACATCATGGGCGGCTACATGGGCCACGAAGTGCTCAACAGTGTCGAGCGCTACGATCCGTCAGTTGATCCGTGGTCATACGTGATGAGCATGTCGACTCCCCGTAGCGGCCTGAAAGCGGTTGTGCACGACGTCGTAATCTACGTTCTGGGGGGGCTTCGACAGTGCCTTTCAGCTGGAGACAGCCGAAAGGATGGACACGCTCACGGGCCATTGGTCCGAGCCGCCCAGCATGTCCTTCCCGAGAAGCAACTTCTGGGTCGTGCTCCTGGAAGGAAGCAGCATCTACGTGGCCGGAGGGTTTGACGGCTGCATGACGGTGTCGCTGGGCGAGCGATACGATATCCAGACCCGTCAATGGTACCGCGCCCCGTACTTCAACATTGTGTTCACCGCTGCTGCTGGTTGTATTTACCCGGGCATCCCTAACACGAGGGACGGCTGGGATGACCCAATAGGAAAAGTACAGAGCCTTTATCAACTGCTTCTCGTCAATACTTCCTGCCAATCATTTTTCACAGGGCTTTCGGACCTTCAACTTACTCGTCTGTTACTAGCTTTACAATGCTCACATGTTCGGGTGCTGATGGTTTAACGAGTGAAGCATACGCTACCCAACATATCTGCCTGATTTTTATTGCAGGCATGATCTGTATTGTAAATTCCCACAGCCAGCATTCTATTTAGCGCGTTTTTTCTCGTATAGGGCTAAACACGGAACTGGCATGGTCGACTGCTTCCAATGGTACAAATCACTAAAGAATTCGTTCCCACTTTTCACGTTTGAATGTGGGGCCTCTTCGATTGCTTGACCGGAAACTTCGGCAACAGCCGGAGACCCTAAAGCAGCGCTTGTTCACAAAGCGGGTTAAGAGGTTGAGAAACCAGACTATAATCAATTAGATGCGGTCGGTTTTTGTTCGCCAATGGCTAAAGGCTGGGTTGGATTTTCTACTTTTCCCTTTTACGATAGTAACACACCAATGAAGATTGACCAGAACATATGGGCCAATTTCTTTAGTACTTTTCTTTGTATCTGGCATTTTTGTTCATTCTTTTGGGTTATCTTTTTTGTTTTAAAGGGGCCATGCAGACAAAATACAAGTTTGCTTTATTCGAGAGATTTCGAGTTTTATAGTGTCCGCAGCGCTTGTGCAGCAGCAAACGATGGTGTATTCGCTGAGAAGTTAATCAATTTAAATTAAAATTTTGACTCTCCCTCAAAATTGTGTTTTCGTGACGTCTTCCATGAAGTCACAAGGAAGGGTATTCAAACGAACTTCCGGTGCTTCATTAGGCGCTGCCGTGGACTCCGCGATCGACTGACGGCGGCCGCGCGCCGGCAGCCGATCAGGAAGTGATTTGGTGTCCATGAAGTGATGTGATGTCCGTCATGTGTGTGGAATTGCGGCGAAATGTTCGTGTGTATCCACTGCGACACCCAGGATATACGGCTTCAAGAGCCGAAGATTGAGGTTTGTAGAGGCAGGTTTTTGAAAATACAACTGCGCATCAAAACTTTACCTGAAACTGCTGAAACTACGATGAGTGTTCGTTGGATGGGTTCAAAAAATGTCCCTTGATGCTTTTATATTTTTCAAATGCGTTCATATTTTGATTAACGGGTACTTAACACGACGTAGATGCGCGTTAGAAATCTTTCACAAAAGCCTGTATACATTTACTTAACTTGGTGTTCATTCTTCTATTAAACAACATAACCACGGGCCTGGACATGGCAAAGCGCACAACGACAGCTATGATTTTAAACGAATGGTTCCCCTCGGATTCACAGTGCCGATAAAAGAAGCCGTTTGGAATAATGAAGATCGTTTAAAAGCTGATAGAGTTGTACGTGATTGTTAGTGTAAATACATGCCAGCGTACGCAAGTTGCATGTGCTCGTCACATCTGATCTGTGTCGGCAAAAATATTTTGCGCAACAAACTCCACTTTAACTCGATCGTTTGCTTGGACCTACTGTTGCAGAAACGCAAACTACAGATTGTACAGGACCATGTATTTGAGAGTAATTTCAATAAAGCTGTATATGCGAGTCTCCGAATTGTGGCTGTTGTGTGTCCACCTATGTATTGTTGTGCTGCTGCATTACGTAAACATTTACGTTCCTTGTGTTCTCGTTTTAAGTCTATTTTAGGGCGCAGCCCTTTGGCGGCCATCTCTGGGCTGAGCCGGGCTGTCGGCGTAACCGAGTGAACGATGGCAAGGGAAAGAAAAATCGAACGATGAAAGAGAGCAAAGGATGAGAGTGTCGCGAAATTGGGAGGGGCGGGTGGTTCGCACTGGCGTCGCGAGCCAGCGCTCTCCGAAAGTGCGCGGTGGGGGAGGGCAGAGGGCAGTATGCTGTGCCCGCACGAGGTGCTCGACGGTGCGACCCTTGGCGAAAACGGGAGGGGGATGTGCGTTTGCTTAAGCCGCAGTTCGCGGTCCCTTCCTGAGACTCACTTCGCGCCGTCGACGCAGAGGCTCATCATCGCTGCCGTCGAGAAAACCCACGAGGAGTGCTTCCTCAGCGCACAGCTGGTAGTCCCAAATATCGCATTACGGAGTATCGTAATCGCCAGCCACTTTTTATATTTTGCCGGAATGACTATACGTACAATGGAAGCACGCATATACATGGGATGAGATGGGATGGTACGCTTATACTGACACCAGAAGTCTATGGGGGGATCTGCAAAGTTTATTTATTTATTTATGTATATATTTATTGATCTATCATTTTTATTTATTTAATTATTTAGTGATTTAGGTATATATTATATTATTTATTTATTTATTTTTAGTTACCCAAAGACCCAAGTGGCCATTGCAAGAGGGGGAATGAGTTCCGATGAACCGTACAACATTGCAAAAAGAAAAGTATCAACACAACAAAAGTGACATTGGAATACCATAAAAGCCCCAGATGTATACAAGACAATTGCAAAATACAGCGTAATCATTGTACTTAAAAGCAAAAAGTGTAAAAGTGACAGAAAATTTGGCATTTTAAAAGCATTTGCAGCATCGAAAAGATAAGCATGATAAAAATAAGTCACGATTATCTTGAATCGTTAAAAATGCAAGGAGTGTGGTTTGAAAAGAAGAAGCGACTGTTTAATCCCATAGGCTAGTAGGTAAAGAATTATATTTATTGTCTGCCAAAACCAAATAAACACTCATTTCGTTTTGTTGGATACACGACATTTTTTTCGCAGCGGTCCCACGCCAAGTGCCGTGCAGATAAGCAAATGCACCTATGGTTCTGCTTTTTTTATTTTTTGTCCGGTACTATTTCTTTCCCCGCACGTCGGCGTCGCAAGCAGCTGATCCGTGTCCTCGGCTTGTATTAGAGAGTGGTGCGCTGTAAAAGGTTTAGCATGCATTTCCGCAAAAGTGGAATGTTTTTACTGAAATAACAACTGCGAGCATAGCAAAACGCGGTGATGTCTTGTATACTAATTTCCCGGCTGGTGTTGTAGTCGAACTCCGTAGCGAAAAGTTGCATATGCTTATTTTCTTCTTTGGAAAAAATGCCGCCGCCGCTGCCAGGTGGCGCCATGTGTTAAGTTGAAACTGTAGTGCAGGAGGCCCATAGGGAGGCGGTAGCGTAAAGTTAACATGCTGTTCTTTTTATCATTACAGAAGCATAATGTGCACTGTAGCGATTCTATCCGGGACAGGACGTTGCGTCAGTGAATGGTCAAGATCCGTCAAAACAAGGATTGCTCAGTAAAACACAACAAAAATCTTGCCACCTGTCTGAAATCGATAACAAAGCATGATCTCTCTGCAAGTTAAATGAAACTTTGAAACTTCAATAGGGGTAAGAAAAAACAGAGCCCTTCCACCTAGTGAAGAGGGAAGTCCAGCGAAGCTGGCGATCTTGAGGGATTTAATAGGAATTTGCACCTATATTTTGGTAGTCTGCTATGTTGGATTACAGGGACAGTGGCACGAGGTATACGTTGCATACAAAGGACACACGCGAGTGCTGGGTAGAGGCAGCGGTGTTTTATTATAGCGCAGCTGCATCCATTACTTCGCAGGCTCTAGTGGGTCGCACAGGTGGCCGACGTGTTATTGCGCAATGTCAGGGGGGAGAGACGCTGCGCGTGGCAAGGAGCAACCACGACTCGGGAAAGGGGCGGCGGCTGGCCAGAGGCGTAATCAGTAAGGCTGTAACCGTGCTCCCTCCGTAGATGGCCATACTTCACTACGCAATACCCCTGTGGGAAAGCCAGCTTACCGAAGGCCTATACCTTGCACCAATCTCCTTATAGACGGCTGTACATTTACACACAAGTGCATCGCCGGGAAGAAATTTTTTTCAGGGACAATATCGGTCATCTTAGGTCAGATGATGGAGGCCCTAGGGCTTCTTTCTTTGCATTTTGACTAGCGGTAGCAACTGGTGATACGCGGGTAAGCAACTATACAGTAAAGGCGCGGGCACAGTTATCCATGGTTAAGCAAACCGCGGATAGACAAAAGCGCAGTTTGCTGCGTTACACGACAGACGAAACTGCGCTTATCCCGCTAACCACGATTAACGCAAACCGAGCTTGGCCACCTCAGTTCTGCCACTCTAACCGCAGTCACCGCAACCGCAGCAGCCACAGTGTTCAAAATCACGCAAGTCAGTTCGGACGGACGCAAGTGGCGGCGCATCAGCGGAGGCGAAAAAAAGAAAAAATCACCCGTCTCGTGGAGGAGACGAAGCTTCCCGCACAGAGCCGAAATAGCGGGCGCCCCAATGCTGCCCAAGAGAAGCTTCCGTTCCTCGCGTCGCTCGCGCATTCAGCGCGACTGCGTGTGACCACGACTAAAGCAAAAGCTGCGGCTCGCTTCCCGATCCACCCGATCAACTACGACAACAGCTGCGCTAGATTTGTCAATTCCGCGCGTCGTTCGCAAGAAATGGACACAGCCGGAAATCATGAAGCATTTTCGCTGCACGCCTGCCCGCACGGCCCACGAAGCGGCTCGTCCAGCCCACGGAAGCAACAGCTCGTCACCGCTTTTCGAAATCAACCTGATAGCTGAAAAGAAGTTCCACATGCGAGAACGTGGATATTAGTGTGGTGAAAACGTGTGCTATGTTTTGTATAGATAGCGGCGGTCAAATATCCTCCGCGATGGTAAGCCTAAAGTTCTCAACACCGAGCCGAAGCGAGAAACTCAAGCCGGTTGCCAGCTGTTGGGGAAGCCCCTCTCGTAAAACTCGCCGCGCCTGAGTGCGCAGCGTGTGGGTCTGGAGCAAGTGTTTTGACGATGTTTCCTTTTGTCTACACTGCTTCTCTTCTGTTTTTCTATCCCGAGGTTAAAAATGTGCTAATTTAATTTTGTTACGCTCACAACCACGTGACTGCTGTCGCCATGATTAGAATTTCGCGTGTAAGAGCCAAAACCGCAGTTTACGATAACAGAGATTGAAGTTTAGTAGCCGCGGTTAAACGTAACTGCGGTTAGCTCCGCCGTGTAACTTGGTGAACTGCCACCTCTGTTCGAATTAATGAAAGTTAGGACTGACGAAAGTAAAGAACGAAAGCCGTACAACGTGATTGCGTGTCAGCAATTGAATGATTCAAGAAGTCTGAGAGTGAAGCCTACCATTTATCCTTGAAGGCACAAGGTAGCGCTGTTTGATCAACGAGCGAATGTAGCGGAGGGCCTTCTTTTCGCCTTTTTCAAATCTTAAGAAGAGATGGAGGCATTCCATCCGCTCATTACTTCCGAGCGATGGACACACTGGTGCTTCGTCCGCCCTCTCCTCGTGGTCACTTCTAACCTCAGAAATGATGCCATCTGTCAGCATAGCTCGAAAAAACTGGATGCCACTCACTCACACTCCCTCAAAAATTCCCCGCATTTCTCCGAGGGGAAGAATGTGAAAGTGCGAATGCACAAGTTGAATTTGCGCGGTTCGGTAATGTTCGCGAAAGAGAGATCACACACACACACAACTACAAAGGAAGAAACATGCATTTATTCACAGACACCTATTTGTGTTGTCGTTGTACTTGATTGCTAGAGCAGATCTCAGCTTTGAAATTTCGTGTCAGTACTCCTTTAAGCGGGTGCATTAGCCCTTCTCACGCCCGATTCCTGGCCAATCCCCCACGAGGGTATGTGCCATGTCAGCGGCCAGGCAGCGCGCGCCCATCTCCCCCCGTTGCCAAGGAAGACGAGAAGATTCCTGGCCAATCCCCCACGTGGGTATGTGATGCGGACATCGCCGGTGGACGCAGGTTCAGGGTCGCTTAAGAAGTGCATTGCACTTAAAAAATATATGTGTCGTAATGCACTCACTCGCACTCACGCTCGCCACTCCGACCTCCCCACCCGCACTTACTCGCGCTTACACTCGCCACTTGGGCCTCACTACTCGCACTCACTCCCGCTCACGTACACCACTCCTCGTCACCACTCGCACTCACGCTCGCCACTTGGGCCTCACTACTAGCACTAACTCCCGCTCCCACTCACCACTCGTCGTCACCACTCGCACTCACTCGCACTCACGCTCGCCGCTCCACATCACCAGTCACACTCACTTGCGCTCACGCTGGCCACTGGTCCCCACCACTCTCTCTCACTCGCGCTCATGCTCACCACTCGTCGTCACTACTCCCACCAACTCGCACTCACGCTCACCACTCGTCGCCACCACTCGCACTCACTCGCCCTCACTCTCACGCCAGTTACACTCCCTCGCACTCACCACTTGCAATGGCCAGTCACACTCACTCACACTCAAAACTCGCTTCCTCCACTTACACGCACTCGCCCTCACCCTCACGCCACTTACACTCCCTCGCACTCACCACTTGCAATGGCCAGTCACACACACTCACACTCAAAACTCGCTTCCTCCACTTACACGCACTCGCCACTCCCATCGCCCACTCACGCTTACTCCCAACCATCACTAATTCCCATTCCAAATCACTTGGTTTCTTTACAGCATGGGAATTTTAACTTCGATTTGTATGTACAACCCGTGAATCGTTCCATTTTGTGGAGAACTTCAATGCGGCCCTATTGATACCGACACCACAATGATACGGGTACGTTAAGCGAGAAAAAAAATCGGTGTTTTAAGAGAGAAGATTCACATTGGCTATGAGACATGCCCCAAAACAATCATTAACTCCAAACAACTTGATCGAACTGAGGAAAAATAAAACCCCCTGTATTACGAGAATTAAAACGCGAAGCTTTCTCTCGTGCAACCTGAGTCAAAGTCACAGTTTAAAATTCAAACTGATTCAACCGTGTAGGAAAGGCGCAATCGGATATCACGAAGCGCGTTATCCGCGCAACTAAATTTGCGCAGTCAATAAGTTCCAGACAGCCCTCCAAACAGTTTATTTCAAGAGTAATCCCAGCTGAAGAAGGCACGGAGTGGGGATGTCCAGCAAAACACCGCCACGAAAGGAGAGAAAATGGCAAGCAAGGTGGAAGAAGGTCACTGGAGGGCTTGGCCTTGAGCGCTTGGCAGATACAAGGCGAGGGAGAGGGGTGGCGTTGTGCGATTGCTGGCGCTCGCCTCCCTCCCCCGTCACCCCCGACCCGTCCGTAAACGGCGCCAGCCTGCCTCAGAGCAAGGCCCCAGCTTGATCCTAAACTACAGCGTCATGCGCCCGCACGGGGCACCGAGACGCGTTCACGTCGAAAGTTGATACGAAATAACGGGGAGAATGGGGCTCATGGACACACACGCGGACACGTACGCACACGCACGCACACAACCACGCACACAACCACGCACACAAGCACACGCACGCACGCAAACACGTACGCTCGAACACGAACATTCACGCACACAAACGCAC
Source organism: Haemaphysalis longicornis (assembly GCF_048455015.1). NCBI lineage: Eukaryota > Metazoa > Arthropoda > Arachnida > Ixodida > Ixodidae > Haemaphysalis > Haemaphysalis longicornis. The sequence continues at coordinate 71,816,268 of NW_027526203.1, forward strand.
ATGCACGCACGCACGCACACACACACACACGAACGCACACTAACACGCGAGCGCACGCACACACATACGAACTCGCCCACGCGCACGCACGCACGAACACGCAAGGGGACGCGCAAACGTGAACACGCACACGCACGCACTCATTCACTGGCTCACTCACCCACTCACTCACAAATTACGCTAACCGATTGCCGAGAAAGCGTACTAATCGTCACAGCACACAGTGGTCCCGGTTCCTCTCCGCTAGTCAGTACGCCATCGGCATGAGCACGACGATCTACATACGGGGCACAAAATATGAGGAACGCTAGGCTTCCAAGCACTTTTCAGCGAATTAGCGCAGCAAGCATGACAGGGACTACTGCGTTCGGGCTAACCACAGCGCGAAATACGAAAATAAAGCAGCAGAACTAATCTCGCCTTCGTAAATACAATTGGCGACCGTGCACGGACAGAATGAAAAAGCATAATGCGAGAGCCCAGGTCCCAATTTCAAGTTGGGCAGGCAAATTCACAAGCGTATAGGTAAAAGACCAGCGATGACAACATAGCAGCGCAAAAAGCACGTATTTTACTTTTCGTGATCACGAGATATGAAATGATTGATTGTAGGGTTTAACGCGCCGACGCAACGCAGACTATGAGGCGCGCCGTAGTGGAGTGCTCCGGATTAATTTTGACCACCTGGGGATCTTTAACGTGCGCCGATATCTCGTACACACGGGCGTTTTTGCTTTTCGCATCCATAAGAAAAGCGGCCGCCGCGGCAGGGAATCGAACCCTCGGCCTCGTGCTCAGTAGCGCAACGCCTTAGCCACTGAGCCACCGCGGCGGGTTAAGATATGAAACACACATTTCACAAACTGCATGCATGTAACAGTAACGATTCGAACTCTGTAATTCGATAAGGCGAATGAGAAGTTAGTCATAATGTACGATTTTTGCGAATCTGCATGAACGGATACGCAAACTTCAGCGGGAGACAGGTAACTAAAGGAAGGGTGCGGTCGGTGAGTCATAATGACAAATACTATGCAGGTCTTTGTAAAGGCAAGCTACTTCGTTTGCTGCACGTTGCGAAAGGTACGCACGTCGGCGTATATGAATCAATGCAACATTCATGTAATATATAAAACGCAACGTAAAAAGTTTGGTGAAGTTTGCAATAAAACAGCTGCGGTGAAGTTTTCAGGTGTGTCCAATAGGGACAGCAGCAAATCACGTGCCTCAAGGCGTATCTGCCGTAGAAGGATGTGGGACGCATGTCTGCGTGAAAGTGAAGTATCATAACAGAGCGCCGCCGTAACAAGTAATGACGAATACCGATACGTTTAATACGCCAAGGCCTCGAAGATGGGCTACTTCTTCCACAACAAGAAAATCACCCTTCCGAACCGTTTCGCCATCCTGATACGCTAATCCGTAAAACCTGCGACGCCTTTTCAAACGGGTACGGGAACTCACATTTTGTGCTTCAGAACAGCCTATATAATGACAGCAGTAGGAAGCTGGCCAATTATGTACAGCAAGAACTACGACACTACACCACGGTGCTTCCTAATGCTTCCATCGCAGCGCTCAGCGGTAGTTAAGTGCATTCTATTTGACGGCATCACCGATTCGAATTCCAACACAAAACGCTGCGAGCCAGAAGCATCATTCGGCGACAGTGCGCGCAACAGCCCCTCAATGAGTCAAAACAGTGAAGAGTATCAGTGCATTATGGCGTCAGGCGTCCATACAAATCGTATTCCTAAATCAACACGTCAACGGAGAGTTGATTGCATGGCGCCGCGTAACAGGAGGGCAGTAGCGACATATTCCGGAAGCTAAAGGCAATCGCTCCATTAACTAGTGGCTGTGCGTACGAGACGATATTGCCTGCACCAATTACCACAGCGAGCGGCACCTGCGACGAATGACAAGAGCCAGTGGTGCTCACCGCGGTAAGCCCCGTATACATCGCGTTAGAAGCACGAGTGCACTCGCCACTCATGAGTGGTGAGCGGGGCTCGCCACGAGTGGAACTCACACTTGCGAGTGCTGAGCGGGGCTCGCGAGGAGAGGAACTCGCACTCACGAGTGGCGAGCGGGGCTCGCGCCGAGTGGCCCTAGCACTCGCGAGTGCTTAGCGTGGCTCCCCGTGATTGCAACTCGCACTCGCGAGTGGTGACCGGGGCTCAGCACGAGTTGCGCTCGCACTCACTCGCACTCACCAGTCCGAAACGATGGCACTTAAGGCTCACTCAACACTCACTCGTGAGTGGTCAGTGGGGCGAGCGTGAGTGCACTCATGAGTGAGCCTGCCGACCTATGTCTGTCACACGCCCCACACGTGGAACTCGTATCGACGTAGTCAGCAAAGAAAAACGGTGTTCATGCGGGCTTGTCGGTACATACTTAAAGTTCGACTGGCGCCCATTCTCGTCTCGCCTTTTCTATGTCCCGTCTTAGCGCTGTTATCGAACTTTAAGTTCTCAAAGGAACTTCGTCCAAAGCATCCGCCGTGGGGGTTTTAGACTACCCGACCTGGCTTCTTTCAGTTTTTCCCTCCCTTCCGGAGACGACGCAGCCAGCGGGTGGCAGTAGGCCAGGCCCAGCTGGCAAGGCCCTGGCGCGTAGCCCGCCCGCGTAGCCCGTAGGCCCACTAGCCTATCACATTACTTTATTTATTTATTTATTCAGGTACCCCTAAAGGCCCTCCGTAGGAGGGTATTACATAGGATGGAGCATACGCATACATCGAATAACAAGAATGAGTGCTAACAGAGGGATAAATTACAAACGTAGCAAAAAATACAAGCAATAAGAATTTTTAGAACACATAACTACAAAAACATATAACTACAAAGCAAGCACATCACAACAAAAAATAAAAGTAATAATAAAAAGGTCCATATACGCAAGTAAGAACAGAATTAGGTGACTTCATTTTTTAAAAAGTCTTTAAATTTTACTAGGTGAGCTTCTGTTGCAATGTGCTGTTGTAGGTTATTCCAGTCTATTATTGTGCGCGGAATGAATGAGTGCGCGAACGTAAATGAATGGCAAGTGACGCGTTTAACTTTACAATAATGATCGCGCCATGGAAATGTAACAGTGGGCGAGTGAAAAAAGTCGCCACGAAGGCGCTCATGATGATACAGTTTATGAAAAAAGTGTTAGGCGAGCATGCCGGCGGTGAAGTAATAATGAAGCCAACTCGGCGCGATTTTTCAGCGCTGTGGCGCTTGCGTATGGGGAATAATAAAAAAAATAAAACGAACAGCACGGTTTTGCGGGAATTCAATATCACGCATAATGTATTCTTGACTTGGATCCCAAATGGCAGATGCGTATTCAATTTTAGGGCGAATGAGACTGAGGTATGCAAGTTTTCTAATGTGTGATGGTGCCGTCTTTAGGTTATGTTTAATTACGCCTAGTGTATGATTGGCAGATGCGAGCGTTTGATTAATATGGGTATGCCATGTTAAATTTGATTGAAAATGCACTAAAAGGTATTTGTAAGTAGAAACCAGTTGAAATGTATTGTTGTTCAGGAAATATGTAGTTGAAATTCTAGTTGAGGAACGGGTGAATGACATGCACTTTGTTTTAGAAAGGTTAAGAGTCATTGGCCAATCAGAACACCACGCGTTTATAATGTGTCAAGATCAGCCTGAAGAGCCTGGCGGTCAGTGTCACTTGAAATGTTACGATATATTACGTAGTCATCGGCAAAGAGCCTTACTCTAGATGTTAGGCCGTTAGGTAAGCCATTAATTTAAACTAGAAAGAGCAAAGGGCCAAGCACACTGCCCTGGGGCACCCCAGACGGTACCTGTACGAAAGACGAATTTGAGCTGTTAACGGATGTAAACTGAGTTCGGGAGGGTAGAAAACCTGTTATCCATGCAAGAACATTAGTATGAATATTAAGACGTCTTAGTTGGAGTAGAAGTCGGTGGTGAGGAACACGGTTGAAGGCTTTAGGAAAATCCAGAAAAATGGCGTCGACCTGATTACTTGCGTCAAGAGATGAGTTTAATTTAAGTTGTGAGTAAAACCGGTGAGCTGTGTGTCACATGAGTAATCCGTGCGAAAACCGTGCTGATATTTGTAAATAATGTTGTGGTGAAGTTTATTTCATTTTCACAGTAACGGCCATTTCCTTGAGGGGACAACTACAATAACAGTACCGGCGCTTTTTTCGCAGAATAGGGCACTTATGGCCTTCTCCTTAAAACACGTTTGTTCGTAATTGGCTAGTGAGCAAACTTTTCAGTTAGGCTGCGTATAACCTCACGGAAACTGCCGAGAATTACCTCCGGTTAATTCTTACGGCAGTTTCCATGCCGTAAGAAAGTTTGCTGGCCTAAAATTTTCTGAGTAATATCCCCTCGCAATGTAACCTCCCATTACCTAACCTCGCCGAACGCAGCCTTACGTAACCTAACCGAACTATCATAACCTACCCAAATCCAGCCCAACTGCAACAAACCTAACCTAACCCAGCCCAACGACACAGAACACAACCTACCTATTTTAAACCTAATCCAACCCATTCTACAAGTCCTGTACGTCGATCTCTTGGTATAGTAATAACCAGAATGAAAAAAAAAAAGCATTAGGAAATCACGATGATAGAAAACTTCAAATATTCCGAACGCGAAGGAGGAGGAGGAATAAACTTTATTTTTATATTAGTTCAGGAGTAGCGGCAATGGGGGGGAGGGGGGGGGGGGTCTTCTCAGTCCAGAAGTCCCTGGGCGGTCACTGCCAGGCGGGCTTTTTCAACCAGCCGAAGCTGATCGCCGGGGTCCGGGCTGGCTAGCATGCCTTCCCACTGCTCATGGTTGGGGGAGGGTATGGGGGAGGGATGGTGTGTGGGAGCACGCCGAAATCATATGGTAGAGTGTGCAGGGTTGGAGACAGTACTCGCAGGTGGCGGAGTAGGAGGTGGGGTGGATGGCGTGGAGGAGGGTGCCGTGCGGGTAGGTGTTGGTGTGGAGGCGGCGGTAGGTGGTGGATTCTTCCTTAGTCAACTTGTCGGGGGGGGGGGGGGGGAGATGCGGCGTTCGAGACGGTAGTGTTCGAAGATGTCTTTGAATTTTTTGAGGTACAGAATGGTATGCTTCCGATGGGGACGCTGGAGTGTTGGAGGAGAACGCCCGGTAGATATGCGCGCGGGCGAAAGCATGAGCAGCCTCATTCCCCTCCAGAGACTCATGTCCCGGGGTCCAGAGAATGTAGAGGTAAGGAGGGTTAGGGATGGACTGTAGGATGCAGAGGTCTAAGGGAGCAATGTGACCGGCGGCGTAATGGCGACAGACAGCTTGCGAATCTGTGAATATGGTAATAATGCCTTGAGATGTAGTGGCTGCGAGGGCTATTGCAATTTATTCTGCAGTTGTGGAGTCGGTGCCAATTACTGTTGCGGCAATTCCTCGGTGGTTTACTGTTGAAATTGCGAAGGCTGGTTTATCGGCATATTTTGGGCGTCAACGTAGCGGATGTCTCGTGGCTTGACTTGAAGAATCTTGCGAAGCATGCGATGCCGGGCTTGTCGGTGATCCTGGTTAGGAAGGGGGTGCATGCATATTCTTGGGTATCGGGGCGACGGAGATGCAATCTCGTAGTTCCAGAGGGATGCGTTGGCGGGGGTGATGGGTGGCAGGTAGTTGGTAGCCGAGGCGACGGAGGAGGTGACAGCCAGTGTGTGAGAGCGTAGCCGTTCGATCTGGTTGTCATGATGGGCCTCTCGAAGTTCGTCCCAGGTGTAATGAAGTCCCATCTGTAGTAATTTGGCAGTGGAAGTTGTCGGCGGTAGTCCGAGTGCTAATTTATAGGCTTGCCGTATTATTATATCGAGTTTTTGGATTTTAATATCTTTGAGAGCCAAATATGGAGTTCCGTATGTGATGCGGCTAATTAGTAGAGCTTGAATGAGGCGCACGAGGTCGCTTTCTTTCAGCCCTTGTCGACCATTAGCCATGCGTTTGAGGAGGTGTGTGATTTGTAATAGCGTTCCTTGTAACTAATGACTAGTGGAAATGCCTCCGCCGTCTGATTGGATAGTGAGTCCCAGAACACGAATTGTAGAGGTGGTTAGGATGGGAGTGCCACGTAGGCTTAATTGTGGGTCTGGGAGGGGTTGCCGTTTACGGCCTTGCGCGCGTTTTTGGAGGACAAGAAGGGCAGATTTTTCTGCTGCACAATTGAGGCCGTGGGCTGTAAGGCAGTTGTCGGTGGTGTCAATGACTCCTTGGAGGGCGTCTTATCGTTCCCCAATCAAACCCCCTGTGGTCCAAATAGTGAGGTCGTCTGCATAAAGTGCGTGTTGTATGAGTGGAATTTGTTGTAGAAGTGGCGGAAGTTGTAGCAGGGCAAGATTAAAGAGGAGCGGGGAAATGACTGACCCCTGGGGATTACCACGCGGTCGGGCACGAAAGGAAATGGAGCGGATGGGGTCGAGGGTGAGGTTGGCTGTGCGGTCGGTAGGAAAGTTTTGTATGTAATTGTATATAACGTGTGCCGCAGTTAGTTAATTGGAGTCCTTCGAGTATAGCCTGATGTGATACATTGTCAAAGGCTCCTTTAATGTCCAGGGCTTGGAGAGCTTACACCGCTTTTCACTACACGAAGTCTACACGAATTACACTACACGAAGTCCTTACACCGCTGAGCTTTTTTGTGAGCTCAGCGGTGTAAGGACTTCGTCTTTTAGCTGTAACAGGACGTCTTGCAAGGATAGGTGGGGGCGGAAGCCAAATATGGTATGAGGTAGTAAGATGTTTTCTTCGAGGTACGATCCGCAGCGCTGGCTCAGAACCGCAGCGATGGCTCAGAGGTACAGCACTCGCCTCGTATGCGGGTGGTACTGGGTTCGAATCCTGGTACCACCGGGCACCCACCTGTTTCTTTAATGGGTACAGCGTCCCTGGTCGAGTGTGGGCCCTTGAAAGGGGAATCCACGTCTAGAAATCTGCCTTTACCCTTGCGAGGAGCCCCTGACCCTTGTCCATCTGGCGGGGCCCCTGGCCATCATGCCGCATTGCGCCATTGCCGGGGGTGAAATAGTCTGGTGGCATGTCCTGCCACCGGCGGTTGCGAGTTGAGCGTCCACCGTGGCTGTGGAAGGCACCATGTGCATTCGTGTGCCTTGGTGGCGCCGGGCACCTACCGGTAAAATAGGTACAAGCAACTCCCCGGCCTGGCGCTCGGCCCTCGTGTGGGACTACAACGCTTGGGAAGTTCACCCGGCTTGCACGGGAAATCGCCCCTATGGAATGGGGTGGCTGGAAAAACGCAGGGACTTTTTTTTTGTTGTTTCCGTTTCTTGTAAAGCAATTACATCGGGAGAGTGAAGTTGACTTAGATGGGTCAGGGAGGAGTGCTTTTTGTATACGTACGACAATTCCACTGCCAAATAGTCAGTCCTGAGGGAGATGGGTGGGACGCTGGAGGCCTGGTAGACATGTTAGATGAGGGGCTCAGGCTGGCCGGAAGGTCGGGTGACCTGAGAAGTAGTCGCCTTGGCTTTTTTATGGGGAGCGGGCATGGTTTTTTCCAAGTGAGCGATGCGTTCGGCTTGTTCCTGGGTGCCTGAGGTTAGTTCAGCAATGGTGTGCTCGAGCTTGGTGAGGTGGGCAGCCAGGGGTTCAAGGAGGCGGGCGACGGTTTCAGTAACAGTTAACGATGGTGGATTGGAGGGTGGCCGTAAAGGAGGCTTGTGTTTGAGTCAAAAATTTTTTTTCCCATGCTGGACTCAAACCCAAGCTTTTAGTTCAAAAGCAAGAGCTGTACCAAAGCGCTACAGGAACTTTTTTTCTTTAATGCATGAAAATTTTAGAAAACTTTAGAAATACTCAAACAAGACGCTTAACACACAATATAAACACTAACAGACAGCAAAGGGCAAGGAAATCAGTCGAACAAGATTCAGCGTCTAAAGGTCCAACGAGACGAAAAATTTAACGAGATGAAAGGTCCAGCAGTGGATATTCCGTCTCGTTGGATCTTTCGTCTCGTTGGACATTCAGGCTCGATTGGACCTTCCATCTCGTTGGATCTTTCGTCTCGTTGGACATTCAGGCTTAATTGGACCTTCCGTCTCGGTGGATCTTTCGTCTCGTTTGGACATTCAGGCTCTTCCGTATTATATGAACGTCTGAAGCCTTCTACAATCACCTTCACTACCCAATTCACAAAATTATTAGCGAGAACGTCTGCGTTTCAGGTGCGAGTATATAACTTCGCTTAAAGGAGCCATGAAGAGAAAACACAAGTTTGGTTCATTCAAAAGATTGTCTCGTTAGAATCATACTGACACCACTTTTAACGTAAACTTCGCTCAAATACGCTACATAATTAGGAAAAACGGGAATGGTCATGCGACCCACCAGCTCATTTCCCGCAACAGAACCTATGATGTCACATGAGCTAAGCTCTGCGATTGGCGGAGGCTGGCAGAAGCAGACGCAAATTAGGTAGAGCTTACAAACTAGACGAACGAGCGATTTGCGCTTAAATTTAGGGCACATTCTTTACAAAGCAATAAGAATGATGGGACAAACAGTGGAAGTTACGAAAGCACATGTAAACATAGAAGTACTGATGCGTTCTGCTGTTCGTACTGCGCACAGCATGCTGGACGTTGGACGCCAAGCGTGTTGCTGCGGGGAACCAAAACCGAAACTGGTTTGAACAACTCTCCTAAAATAAACGACAACTACGTTCCGATACATGTGCTTGTTGCCAGTAGTAGTAGAACTACTTCTAAAACAATAACGCTTACAAACAATCATCTGCGTATACATAAAGTTTAAAATCCTGGGTATCGTCTAAGCACGTCGCGCGACGTTTCCTGTGAGGCGAACTTGTCTTAAAATACGATTGCACGCTGTTTAGCGTATAAATTTCATGCATATGCAATCGCACTTTTGTCAGTGCTATTTTGTTCCTTAGGAAAAAATATGGTATTGGCATGAAGTGAAATTGTACGAATGTAATTTTGTGTTACATTTTGTGGGAGTTCAAGACAGTTTCGGTTTCGGTTCCGCCGTGCAATACGCATATGGTTTCTGACGTTATCTGTATTCGCGCATTGGTCATACTTCAGAAATCGACATGATCCGCTATTCACATGTTATTGACTAGAGAAATGGGCCGCATAAACCTCCTTGCATCGCTTCAAGCTAACAAGTATCGTTTCATGCAGTAAGGCCGCGCTGAGGTGGACGCAGTGGCTGAACCCCAGTGCTCCACTTCATCGGATATGGTGAACCGCGGGGCGTCTCTCGCCCAGCTATGGATCTCACCTACACGCCTTTTCTCCGTACTATCCGCCAGGTCGTCGGCGAATCGGACAATTAAACACATTCGGCCAATAAAAGAAGGGCTCTACCCCCAGAATGGAACCCGCACAGTGGATGCCAACGCTTAGTGCTACATCAAATTATGCTTCGATAACATGCAACGAGAGGCTTATACAAATAACAAGTACATATGTTGAGGCCCACCACCGTCATATCGGACATCTGCGACATGTTTTTAGCGGTAAAAAGAGGCCAACACAAGAAATAGGACAGGACAGGCGCTTCCAACATTGCATCGGACATTGCTGTTTACTTGTTGGATTGCAGTACTTTGAGCCGCTAAGCTGAGCATTGATTCAATAACGTTTGTGCAGTAGGCTTTACCCTAGCTCCCGCAAATATCTGACGAGCAGCTACTACACTTTTTCTGGCAGGATTATCCAACGGAAATATGTGGTCATGCTGAAGACCGGTCTGGTGTTTCACCTTGCGAAATGGTTTTACGGTTTACGATAAAAAATTCAGTTGTTTTGATTTCCTTATTACGTAAATTACTTCGCTTTTTATTTGCTTTAAATTTTCCACAGGTGTACCCGTCGCACAGGCATATGCAGCTTCCGGCGAAGCGTTGTATGTCAATTATATGAATCAATACTTGCTCGTTAGAAACGGTCATCATCATCATCACCATAAACCTACTCAAGTCCACTAGTAGTATTAACTCTATGGGTCCACTTCAGGACAAAGGCCTCTCCCATTGACCTCCAACCGCTCCTGTGCTGCGCTGCTCGAGTCCAGAGTTTACAAAGGAATTTCTTTATTTCATCCAGTTTATCCGGTCCGTCTCTGAAGTCAAAAACAGGTTTATCCGGACACGCACGTTGCGCGCGCGGGAGGATGTTAAATCTAACGCTGGCTATGCGCCAGTCATGATCATCATCGTGCAGATTATCCCGTGTTAGTAAAGTTGTGGTCCCCGCTAAGGGCAGCCATGGCCCCGGTTTCGATTGCGTCGTTCTTCCGCTAACATTTCTGGGGTGGGGCAACGGAGGTCGCCATGCCTGGCCCTGACCGCCTACTTACGACCGATGGGAACCTTCAATGGGACGCAGATACGCACCGTCACGTCCAGGGTACCACGCTTGGGATCAGCTGTACGTCCCCCGAGTACCAAGCTGGTGACGACCTGCACGCCCTGCGTTCGTTAAGGAAGGTTCTTCGCACTGCCGTTACGGGGCTGCTAAAGGCAGCGACCCAGCTCCGGCAAGCTCCTTCACCCTCTGCATTGGGCTTGCTTGAGGCAATCAACGAGCTCGATCGGAAAGACACCGAACTTAACAAGCTGATCGAGGTGATAGGTGAGCTTCTCGAAGGAGATGAGTTTGAACATGATTTTTACGACGTAATGCAATATCAGGAAAGGATATGCGGGGCCCTCAGTCGGTTGCGGTCGACCTTGAGCAACCTGCGGGCACCCGGCATTATATGTACCCGCAAGGGCACCTCACCCTATCCCGACGACCCTTCCCACGTCGGCTTGCGTACGTCGACATCGCGAGTAGTTCTGCCGAAGTTGATCGCGACGGTCCACAGCCACCTGGACGTTCCCGATGCTGACAACGTGCAGAAGCCGGATACGTCGATGTTCACGTCTACCACGCTGTCGGCAATGTCGACTTCTGATAGCATGAGACCAGGACGTTCGTTGGGCTACAACTGCTCTAGGGCGGAGATGCAAGCAGATCCAGTTCCGTCTAATGCGACGTGCCACGCGTTGAAGAGCTTCTTGCTCCATACAGAACGAGAGAAGACATTGCCTCCACTGTGTGAGTTCGAACATGTCTTATGTTCAGACATAACGAAAGGCGAATGCTTAGCAGAAGTTATTGAAAGCCGAACAGGTCTAAGCGACGAAGTAGTGCGGTCGGTTGTACCCAAGTGCCAAACGGAGCCATTGCATTTCACTGATGTTGGAAAAGCTGAGCAACCCTTGCTCACCGCTTCTGCGCTATGCCAGGAGACAGCGAGACCTGTTCGAGAACAACCAGAACTGTACAATGACCTGAGAGCGAGCACGAAAAGAAACTCATCGAGACCAGAAACTGAAAGGCCTATCCGAGGTCGGTGGAAGACTGTCGTAAGGACGCGGCTGGACTCGCTACACACGAGCTACCATCCCACCGAGACATTTATAGTTGCCCGAGAACAGCTTTCCGGCAATGGCTGCAATGCTGCAAGACATCACACCTTTCAGGACGCTAGGCGCAGAGTTTGGTTGACATCCGCTTCGCCTTTTCGAGGCCAGGCTGCAATACTCAAGGCGGCAAGACGGCGCAAGCACCGCTGGAAGATCAAGAGGAGACAGGGTTTGCCTACAGCTTTGCCAGGATTGACCTCCTGGAACGAAACGAAACTTTACGGTTGTGGACCGATTGTTATTCACTAGGAACTATCTTGCAGGCGGGGGGAAATGTTAGATCCCCAGCCAGGTATACGCTGCCCCGCAGGGCAACGATTGCAGCGTTCCAAAGCCACAAAGAACAGAATCAGTGCGTTCAAGTTGTACTGCAGGGCTGAGGTGTTCAAGGCGCGAAGAATCAGCGCGTAGTGATCAGAACCCACTTGAATCAAGCTTTCGGATTAACTGCGAGACTCCCTGCGCGTACATCATCCTAAGAGACACGTACTAGAGGGTCATGTTGGAATTTGGCCGATACGTGGTCGTGGTGCCAGCTGGAGAAGCGGACGACTCGCCAGCAAGTAGGGTGTGCTGTAGCGCGCTTCTGCAGCGGCAGACACGCACGTTGCGCGCGCGGGAGGATGTTAAATCTAACGCTGGCTATGCGCCAGTCATGATCATCATCGTGCAGATTATCCCGTGTTAGTAAAGTTGTGGTCCCCGCTAAGGGCAGCCATGGCCCCGGTCTTGATTGCGTCGTTCTTCAGTAAAGTACGTTGTTGGGCTAGTTGGTGCATGTCTCTACTTGAAAAAGGCGCTAAAAAATACACAACACGAGCACGAAGAAGGACGGGACGGATGCGCACTAACAACTGATTTATTGGAAAGGAAAAACAGGAGTATAAGTAGGTTGTCAATAAGCCACACACATAAAAAATAAAATCAGCGATAAAAGAACCAACAAGGCCACGGCAGCAGAAAATTCCACACATCATTACTGCGTGTTGTCCCGTCCTTCTTCGTGCTCGTGTTGTGTATTTTTTAGCGCCTTTTTCAAGTAGAGCGTCGTTCTTCCGCTAACATTTCTGCTCCTTCGTCGTCGCGTGCGGTCATCCTCCCGGGTTTCGGCACCAGAAATGTTAGCGGAAGAACGACGCAATCGAGACCGGGGCCATGGCTGCCCTTAGCGGGGACCACAACTTTACTAACACGGGATAATCTGCACGATGATGATCATGACTGGTGCATAGCCAGCGTTAGATTTAACAGTGACTCCTGAAGTATGGCCAATGCACGATCACAGATATCGTTGGAAAATATGGGCGTGTTTCACGGTGAAACTGAAACCGACACTACTTCGAACTCACCGAAAATTAACCACAATAACTTTATTCCGACACATGCTTGTTGTGAATAGCACTAAAGTATTTCCTAAAAAAACATTCTTTACACAAACGCAGGTGCGCATGCATGAAGTGTAAAATCTTTGCTGTCGTCCATTACATCGCAAGATGGGTTTGCTACATTTCGCGTTACTGCTGCAGTTCTTGTGGCCGCCGCACACCTCGCAGGGTATGTTTTTTCTTTTTTCGGACTTTAAAAATTAAATACGGTATTAGCGACTGCATAAACAAAGAAAACCATGTTTATTTGCGCCCGTCTATGCAATTCAAACACAATCACAAGTTAAACAAATAAAAAAAAGCGGTTGCTTGCTACTTAGTAACCAATTAACTCGGGTGTGTAATATTCCTAAAATTCCAACTCGATTTTTCTTACTTTTCGTGTGCAATATTCGCAGTTCCCTTCGTGGGCTCAACTATCCCGAAGCAGCTCAATGATTGGCGAAAAAGGGAGAAAGCCACACATTGATGTGACGATTGGGCGCGGAGCTCACAATAGTGTAACGGTATTGCTGGCTTTGCAAACATTGATATTAGAAATGAATTTATATAACAATCTCATTTTAAACCATTTTATGTCTAGAATATGGCAGCTGATTGCCTGAATAAAGTACTGCACTAGTGAACACGAAGTTTCGTCTTGGTTCTGGCAATGACAGTCGCTTTTCCCATCGAGTAAAAACAAGGCAACAGAATGATAAAGTACCATAAGTAAAAAGGTATATGTAGCTCAAGCATTGAGCACGTTCAAATCAATTAGGCGTCATAAATCAATCTGCAGCCCCTCCTCCTCTCACACGGCTGTCCGCAAAGCCTCACAGTATCTTTTACTCGGAAATTTACAGTTTCAACTAAATTATAACAATTTGGACATGTTTGTGATCCACGGATCACTTTTCGCCTTCCGCCCATGTAATACACTACAACTGTAAAATAATGGACAGTTCTGTTTGAAACTACGGAGCGAAAAAGTTACAGGGCTGGTTGCCAATGCTGAACCCATTCAACTGCATTCCGCTGTCTCTGAAGCTGCTTTTGTCTGCGCGTGAATCAAGTTTTTAGTGTACCGGCCAAATCAATAGGATGGACCATGCGTTGATTTCAAGGAAAATGGCAAGCGCAAAAAGTTTGGGTTTTTTAGCCTACGGGTAATTATCCAAATATGATTATTTGACGACAACCTTCACGTGTATTTAGTGAAGCTACCACTCTGTGTGGGAGGAACCCAACGGATTATACCCTGACGAATCGCAGTACTCAAAACGAAACTTTATTTTTTGTTTTATGGACAGACGATATTGCTGAAATTGACCACTGAACATCGCGGGACAATACGCTCACATTTGTGCTGGTGAGCCCGAGGTCGCGGGTTCGATTTATAGCCGCAGCAGCCGTTTTTCAGATGAAGGTGAAAAGCGAAAACGCCCGTGCGTTCGAGATTTCGGCGCAGGTTAAAGGTCCCCAGGTTGTCAAAATTAATCCGGAACCCTACACTACGGCGCGCCTCATCGCCTGTGTAGCGTCGGCGCATTAACCCCAGAATCAATCAATCAATCAATCAATCAATCAATCAATCAATCAATCAATCAATCAATCAATCAATCAATCAATCAATCAATCAATCAATCAATCAATACGCTCACATGCAACAGGTTACATAGACGCAAAACTGAGTCCTACATGAATAAGAATAACAAAATTGTCAAAACGGTCAGGTAAATTTGATGGGGTAAAATTTTATACAACTGATTCAAATCCATCGCTGTCCGCTTTATCCGAATGAGCGCACTAAACTTATCTCATTGTTGGACCTTTCGTCTCGGTGGATCTTTCGTCTCGTTGGACATTCAGGCTCGATTGGACCTTTCGTCTCGTTGGACATTCAGGCTCGCTGATCACGTGGCGAATTGGACCTTTCGACTCGTTGGACATTCAGGCCACAAGCGGTGGAACAAAGATTGGCACCATTTCAAAACTCAGGCAAGCAAACGCACGCATCCAAAAGAGGCAGCCACTCCGCGTCGTGTGCTTGCCTCACTTTTGCGTTAATATAAAGCGTTGCACATGAACGTGACGTACCGGATGGCTTTCGTCAACCTCCTCAAAATAGTGACACCACAAAACAAAAAGATATTGTGATTTTGAGTATGGAAATCCATAAGACTAATCTGTTTGTTCGCGGCACAGAGTACCATCGTGTGATTAATGGCGTGTGAGACTGGCCTGGAAATCACAGAATTTCAACAATTACTCTTAAGCTAGGAAAACAAACTTCTGCTCAATTGATTTTTTTAGCAACGTATGCTATCTTCTCGAGTTAGCTGGAGCACTCCTTAATGGTTGACTAGAATCAACGTGCACACAAAATAATCTGAACCGCCTTGAGAATAAATAATTGCATTCAAGCGGCATCGGTGGCTGGCGCTATCTCTCTTGTTCGCTCCTTCGTTTCAAGTATAGCTGTCCATCCTTCAATAGTTGTATGTTACTACATCCGAGTGCGTTCCGAGAGCGATATCCGACAGCGGTATCCATTATCCCGATATCCATTATGAAAATAATTAACATGTGTTAAAACAAGGATTTAGGAACAAAATATACAGCCAATAAGTTTGCAGACAGCCATGCATGATGGAGGGCTGCGGATTAATTGA
Source organism: Haemaphysalis longicornis (assembly GCF_048455015.1). Lineage (NCBI taxonomy): Eukaryota > Metazoa > Arthropoda > Arachnida > Ixodida > Ixodidae > Haemaphysalis > Haemaphysalis longicornis. Next base: position 71,831,803 of record NW_027526203.1, read on the forward strand.
TGACGCCTATGATCTATAACGTGCGCTCAAAGGCAGACACACTGATGCTTTTGCGTCTCCTACGTTACCCTGCGTAGTCACCAACCACAAGTTTGTGCTCAGTAGCACAGTCAGTACCTTGCACACTGAGCTGCCGGTGCGTTGCAGTAAATTAAACATAAGGGGGAGATGGGCTAAGTAAATTAAACGTATTGTGGGGATGTGCGCAATTAAGCACTGTGGTGATCTGGAACCGAAGAGGCCGGGTATTTCTCTGTTACGTCACCGCTGTCGTCGTGTGGCGTAAAATTTCAATGTTTTTTTTTATTGTCCGTATAGTTTTTCTGCTAAAAAAGCGTCTTTCAGGGCTGGTATGGAGTTTAGTGGGTGACCAATGGCTGGCTCCATCGAATTATACTGTTGCATTTGGCCTTCTTAACCCCTTTAAAAAAAGAGACAGGTAAAGACCTGAACAAAGAAAAATGAAAGAGAATTAGGAATACGTGGCCGCAGGGGTTGCATTGAAATTCCGAGTATATATGCGCACGGGTTGCTATTTTCTCTTAGTGTTTCGACTTCATGCCCAATTTTCTGCTAGTTTCTTTGTTACACTGGCCGACTAAACACAAGTTAAACGTATCTGCCTTTTGAAAATTCGGCTTTCCGATGTGTACGTGCTAAATTTGGCGAGTAAGCTTTAGGACGATTTTTTCTATGTTCTAATGCTCACACCTCCCGATTACGCAGACGGGTAAATAAATAGAAGTACTGCAAAAAAGTATTTACCGACATTAGTGCCACACGTGCATTATGCACAACCAAGAGCACCAAATATAGTTTTACCGAAGGCTTGAAGAAGCTATGAGCCTAATGGTCAAAATATTTGCGTTTTCAGCTTCCTGCGTGATAAGAAGTCTAACGTCAGAACAAATTCAAGACTAAATGGAAAATATCTGTTGTTGCTGTCCATTTTCTTTTCTTTTTCTAGCGTGTATTTTACGGCTAACGCTGGTCATCGCGTTTTTCAGTTAAATGTATTAGGTTAAGCAATAGTGGAAAACTTTTGGGAAGATAAACGCAGATTGGTGGCGTACACCATAAAGCATTTTTAGGCCCAAGGGAGCCTTAGAAAGTATATTTATGTCTTTTATATGTTTTGTTTGAATATTGTTTTAGAAGTTGTTCTCATGCGAACACTCTATTATAAGTTGACTCAATAAAAAGTTGTTGGTAGTGCAATAGGGTAGGCCCTAACACGTGCAATGAACCAAAATTAATGAGACACATTACTGAGATTCCATGAGTGCACCTTGGTGAGAAAGGGAGCCATATGAAAACCTGTGGCGCGATTTTACTTGTTGAGTTTTGTATCGCACCCCAAATTGTGAGAAAAAAATCGTGCCAAGTTTTAGTAGAAATCAGTATGACGCAGAAGTTATGAATGTTTGCGTTTGAACCAATCGCCAAAAATATTATTTCTAAGAAAGTCAACAAGAAACAATTCAAAGAAGCGCAGCGCATGCGCAAGATAAGCCTAAATTGCAGCTAGCTCTGTCTTTGGTCTTGCTGTTGTCTGATGTATTTCATTCATCATTGGACTCGCTGAATAATGACGCCTCTAGGTCAGTATCACAGTTCGACTTCCTTGTATTGCTTGCTGGCAAACTTTCATTTCTTTGCCTATTGGTATATACTAACCATATTGTGGCTGCCAATTAGAACAGCTAGTAGACAGAGTAAACCATCTAGAAACCAATGAGCTGCTTTTATGGCGCACCCTCAAAGCCTGCGGAACTCTAACAACACATCTAAAATATTGCGCGTCCGCATGGTCAGAATTTGGGCATGCTCTTGTGGCAGCGTGAAGCACAATAACACCGTTTGTATAAGTGGGCGCGAAATTTAAACGATGTACCAGAAGGGAAGATATTCGAGTTGGATGTTTTATCTCGATAACTGATTAATATGTGAAATCCTGGATGGCAAATGACACATCAAACTGACACCTTGATGAGACCAAACTGAGAACATACAACCCTCATCCGCATCGACCGCCTCTTACTTGTGGCGAGCAGTTGACGGTCACTCACGCGCGTACGCGGTGAGTGTCAGGCGACTGAGTCGTAGCACCCTCAGTTTTTGGATGGAAGAGCACGTGACTGTTAGCTTGTTTGCTTTGCGCTCACGTGCCTTCCATGCGCACGAAGCTCGGGAACATTATTTTTTCACTGATATTAGTGCACGCACAAAAAAAAACGAGAAAAACCCTTACAGTTTTTTCGAATACTAAAACAGGCCCTAATGAAAAAACTGAAGTCCTATTTAGGCACTCTCAGCAACCTACTTGCGACGAAGCTTGCTTTCGTCAATAGCGTTGCAGGCAGACTCAAAATTTATGACGGAAATCAGAGGTGCCAGGCGTACATTTCACTTCAAATTATCGTGTAAAAGTTATTGCACGTGAGAATGCAGAAGGTCCCACAACTATATTGTGGTAGAGAGCATTCAAGGTAACTTTAGAGTGCTCCGGACATTCATTTAATAGTGAGAGCCGAAATGTCCAACGATACGAAAGATCCACTGAGACGGAAGGTAAAATTGAGCCTGAATGTCCAACGAGACGAAAGATCGAACGAGACGAAAAGTCAAATCGTGCCTGAATGTCCAACCAGAGGAAACATCCACCGAGTCGGATGGTCCAATCGAGCCTGAATGTCCAACGAGATGAAAGGTCCATCGAGACTGAGTATCCACTGTTGGACCTTTCATCTCGTTGGATCTTTCGTCTCGTTGGACCTTTAGACGCTGAATTCGTCGAGCTCTTACCTCTTTATCACCTCCTTCCCTCCGAGAACTTAATTTGGTTTGGGAGCCTTGACATGCAGATTAATGAATCGGAGGATGCCCTGGCGGGAATGACATTGGGCGGTCCAGTATTGGAGGTTCTGCCCCCCCTTACCCTCATCACTTCGGCTCGCTTTCATAGGCTGTGCTTACTTAGAACTATGTCTGATTCGTTTTTCGAAGAGTCGGAGCTCGAGCACCTGCGGTACTCATGCATGGAAGTGCAGCATAAGCCAGTCGCGAACTTGCGAAGTCACCCTCTCTAGCTTTCGCCGTCGCGTGCCGAATTTAAGTTTCTACTTACACCGCTGAAATCTGGCTCCGTCGCGACTATGCGCGTTCTGCAACGAACCAGAAATAATCGTCCATTTCTTCTTCTCCTACGAACGGTTCTTCTCTATAAGACGAAATTACTTAGAAAGCACATGTAACCTGCTAAACCTCCCACTGTCTACCAGACTAATTTTATAATTCAGGGCTAAAGTCCTGGGATTCTTTGCTGTGTGTTACACTAAATCTTTCTAAAATCAGGCAGCCAGCGGTGTTAGCTATCACTTGGCCCTGCTGGATTCCCCTGTCAAACCTACGCGCGCCTTGCTCGCTGCTTCGGTTTTACCACATTCTCTCTTCGTTATACTTACTTCTCAATTTTCATGTTTTAAATGCAGAGCATTTCAGTAACTCACGATGTCACCCGCGTTGACGTCCGTAGTCCGCACCGTCGTTGTCCCTACTATATAAAAAGAAAATACTACCCGACGCCAGGTTTCGATCCCTCGACCCTGCGGGCGGAACGCAATGTACAGTGCGCGTCAGGCTTGTCTAGGGCAAGCGAGCGTGCGGTTTCGGAGCATGCTGGCGACGTCTGCTGATAGCCGCTGGGTTAGAGATAGCTTGCCTTTGCGCGTGCGTGGATCTCGAACGGGCTCGGGCCGGCCGTCATTTAGCCTGGGCCTCTCAAATTTGCAGACGCCCTCACCCGCTAGGTGCGCTTCTGTGCAGCAGTGCCAGGCGTAAGCGGTGGCACCGGAGATAAGCGCCTAACTTGACGCTGTGCATTATCACACCAGGAAGTCACGTAATCGCAGAAAAGGTTCGACCGAAAGCACTGCAGTGCATTCTTGTTGCGTGATTTTCGTTTGGTACGCGTGCGATTCAGGAGATACGTGACTGCCCGCGGTGACACACCGCGTCAAACGACGCGTCCATCTGCCCTGTCACCGCTCACGGCTGGCACTTTGGAAGATCAGCGCCCCTCGTGGGTGGTGGCCTCTGAAAATTAGAGTGGCCTATGCGAAACAACGACCGGCCCGGCCCTGCCCGAGATCCGCGCACGCGCAATGGCAAGCTATCTCTAACCCAGCGGCTATCAGCAGATGTCGCCAGCACGCTCCGGAGCCGTGCGCTCGTTTGCCCTAGACAAGCCTGACGAGCACTGTACATGGTGCTCTACCCACTGCGCCAAAAAGCCGACACAGAATGGGACGCTACGAACGCGCCTTATATCGTTAACTCATTAAAATTACTGCTGACGAGCGCTCTCTCGTCAGCAGTTGCCACAAGTGCAACAACATTAACGTAACGCAAACTACTTAACGTCGTGCGCCCCCGGAAATGCTCTGCATTTGGTCGTGCCCCTCGCGAGGGGGATATTTCCCTGCGTCTTCTCTCGGTCGCGGGACCCGTGGCGCCATCTGGCGGAGGGGAGGCACAACTCGTAGCACTTTGAAAAGATGCGGCGCCAGCCAGCTGTGTGTGTGCGTGCCGCACTTGTACAAATGGCGAGTGCATTGGCTGTCCATTTCCTTGACGGCGATGGTTTCCGCTGAGGGAGAGAGAGAAAAAAAATGCGATGGAATGCGCGATGGCTCCCGTAGGAATGTGCGTCTGAGTGGAGTGGCGTTGAGGGGGTCGAAGGGGCCGCCGAAGGGGACACGTCTTTTTTTTTCCTATTTTCGGCCCCCTCTTTCGTCTAGACTTCGCCTTTCTTCTGACTTTTGAACTCTGTTTTTTCATGATAACTACGTCAGGTGACGAGTCAAAAGCATAACATTTCTTGTAGTTCAGAGTGCGCACTGACTTCAGGTGTAGTTTCATTGACGTGTTGTCTTTGTACCCGATGCACCAGTTGAAAGCGTGAACGCTTACATCTTTTACAGTGTGAACCGCCGCAATACCACATTCTCCTGGCTTCTTCGATTTGTGAACACATCTAGTAGACTTCTTAATCATCGTTGTCATGATGCCGGGAGCAGCATTTTTTTATCTTTTTTGCTTCTGTCTATAATCTCCTACCTTTTATTTCTCTAGTCATGCACTGATATTCTATTCTAATATTTAAATATATTTATTTTCCACCCAAACAACATAGTTTCTTTCAGTAAAGCCCCCATTTCCTGGCCAATCGCCCTGTGTCGGTATGAGCCATCTTTCTTGTACCACCACCACCGCGTGCCCGGAAGCGTTTGCAGTGCTCGGAGTCACTTTTTTGGCTCCGTCCCTCGTGGCTCTCGAGACCGACGTCCTCCAAAAGTCCGGCGCCTTTGGAAAACTGTAAAGGTAACAACAGCACGATACTTAACTGTCGCACCTTAAATTGCGCCTGCATGCATTGGTACGTAGGCGACCGGCGTGCGCTTCGAGAATGGCCTCGCTTAAACTGCGGCTGATCATCAGCCCAACTCTAAACGAGTGCTTAACGGATTGACGCTATGTGCTTGTTCCTTTGTTTCTTACCGCGCGTCGTGGTTCGTCCCGGCCTCGAAGAATTTGTTCGCCGGCTGGTTGAGGCCGCGTCCAGAGCTCTTTTTTTATTCGAAGGTTCTCCGTGACATCGAGTAAGCAGGACTGCTATCCCTCGCGAACAATTTAAATATCGGACTTGACGTTCCTGGTGCACATGACGCCAGCCCGTTTTTGTCCTTACGTTTTTGAGCTACCGTTGCTTTGCTTATTAGACCGACGAATCTGTTTTAAAGCCAAGCTTTACTAATCTCGTCGCGCGGTTTCGCCGTCGCGGAGGGGTTTAACCTCATTTCCCTGCAGCGGCGGCGTAACCTTTACACCGCATCACGTGAATCGCCGGGCCGAGCTTCGCCGACAACCGCGTTCGCTAGCCGCTGTCACCGCAGCTGCTGGCAGGCACATGCGCTGTTCGCAGCCGGGTCGAGGGACTATAGTCCCTCGACCCGGCTGCGAACAGGGCATGCGGGCTCTACGCGAACAGCGAACAGTGAACAGCGCAAAAGGGCTCTAGCTTCTATTAGCTATAGCTAATAGGAGCTATAGCACTTTCAGGGCCGCGACTTGCATTACGTGTTAGGATTGATAGCACGAAGAAAATGCGAGCCGCACTATGTACCGTGACGAAGTACGTCTATCGGCTCTCCACGATACACCCGCCGCGGTGGCAAGGAGTTGTGCTTCGGAGCCCAGACATTGCGGATCCAATTACCGGCCGCGGCGGCCGCTTTTCTGATGGAGGTGAGAAGCGAAAACGCTCGTGTGTTCGAGATATCGGCCCACGTTAAAGATCTTCAGGTGGTGAATTTTAATCCAGAGCCCTCCACTACGGCGCGCCTCATCGCGTGTGTGGCCGTCGGCGCATTTATCTCACAATCAATCTCCGCTATACGTTTCGTTCTCTTTTCTGCGATAAGTGCATGCATGTTAAACGAATAGCTGTCGCACTTATTTTCGTAAAACTATATGTACAGAATTAGCCCACAGAGCGCGTAACTAAGCGCAATGCGGGAACATTGCTATCGCGTGTCTCTGTCGCTGGCGCCGTCGCTCCCGTGTGGCTGCCTCGGCGAGCGACAGGGTCGAGCAACTGAGTCACCGTCGCTCGTCGCTCGGCGCGACGCGTGATGACCTCACTCCGCGTGGTTACCGCTGTAGGGACAGGGCAGCTGGACGGGTGGCGCCACCACTCGGCGCTCCCCTTGTTAGTGGAATGAGCCGGCGTATTGTACTACGCAGCCTCCTGTTGTTTTTGCCGTGTTTGTTTCGTTGCTTTGAATGTTTTGGTGATGTTGTGAGCGGATATGTGTGGTGAAACGAAGTCTAGACAGATGTTCATATTCAAAATTTAACTGCGCGAAAGACGGATACAAGAAAGAACACGGACGAGCGCTCGTCCGTGTCCTTGTAACCGTTTTTTGCGCAGTTAAATTTTGAATATGAACCCCTTCCAACTCGCCGAGCTGTCTCTCATTCTAGACAGATGTTTTGGGTTCTTAGACGCAATAACGACTACGTAAACTTGTCGGGCGCTTCTTAAGTTGGGTGTGGACTGCAATGACGAGCACTTTTGCAATGATCTACCCTTGGCTCCACAAGTTCTCAGTGTGAATAAAAGTACTATAATTAGTATTAATTTCTTCTGAAATGCACTAACGGCTACGTAAACTTATTTCACGCTTCTTAGTTTGGGAATGGGTTACATTCACGTGAGCGCTTTTTGCAGAGCTCTGCGCCTGACTCCGCATGATCTGAGTAGGAATAAAACTATTAATATTGGGATTTATTTCTACCGCTTTAAATTATCTTCACTGGTTTCAGTGACTACATTTTCCACGCCAGCCTTAACGCTGGGATACCTCTATACGTGTGCTTTGAAGCGAGAGGCACCTACGTACGAGATCGATTACCATGTGGCCGTGGAAACGTCGTGGCAGTTTGCACTTTCTTTCTGTAACCGTGAGCTTTGCGCCTTCGGTTTTGGTGAGCGACACTGTGACAGCATGGGAGCCTGAGAGCCGAATCAGAGCTCCCACGTTTGTAGTAGTCACTTTATCAAGAGCCAAATTTATTCAACCACCCATAACCCAAGGCCTATACAAACCATTCCCCCACCCTTTCCAATTTTACCACCGGCGTGGAATAAATGCTGGCACTGATACTTAAAAAATGTGGCTGTGTTAATGTCAGCCTGTTTTTTAATGCTTAAGTATTCGGTGCCGGGTACCAAAAAATCGTGTAAAGCCTTGTGAGGAAACCATAAACGCGCTATACTCTGTCACAACTAAAAATGGCACCGATGATGATGATGATGATTCCTATTAGTTTCCCCTTTGAAGCGGGGTGATGACATGTCATCTTACCAAAAAGGACTAATATAACCATGTTTTAAACTCTTGGTTTAATACTAGCGCTGCTTAGGACAGGCACTAAAGCTTATTAGGCCCGAGATACTTTCTTTTCCCTGTTACAAGTGGTAACTGTCCTAGGCAATATTCCCCTTTCTGCTTTTCGTCCACCAGCATTCTAATCTTCTTTTCGTCCCCTCGTCAGCCTTGAAGTTAACTTCCTCTCTGATACCCTTAAATCCTAGGGCTTCTGAAAGCCCAATATTCCCTTCATGTAGATTTGGATGGATACCCTCACATTCTAACACTATGTGCCGCATAGTTTCCGTTTCTTTTCCGCAGACCACACATACCCCATCATTTTGTGAATACTTCCTCACAAAACTCTTAGTTCACAGGCAACCTGCTCTAGCCTCAAAAAGTAAAGCACTGCCCTGGGAATTATCGTAGAAATTTTCCGTTCTGATGTTCATCTTCTCAGCCCTGTACATCTCTAACGACGTTTTAGCTTCCATTTTTTCCCTCCATTTATTCGTTTTAATCAGCCTTGCCTCTTTTTTGGTTACCTTGGCTGTTTTGGATTCCCCACTGTTATTTCCGTATTTCATCGTTAGCCTTCTAGTCTTTCTTAACCACGGCGTGTCCCCGCTTTTCAAGTATAGGTACATAAAAACCTTAGCTGCCCCCCTTCGTTGATCCATTGCCCTCAACCTCATCTCAAAGCATATTTTACTCTGAGCTTCTCTAACTTCAAACGACGCCCAGCCCATATCTCCCTGAACTGCTTCCTTAGTTGTTTTTCCATGCGCGCCTAAGGCCAAACGTCCTACCGTTCTCTGGTTTACTTCAAGGCCTGATAGAACGTCTGATTTTAAGCAGAGTACAGCATTCGCAAACGTGAGACCCGGAACCATTACTCCTTTCCACATTCGTCTTACTACTTCATATTTGCTATACCCCCACAGAGCTCTATGCTTCATTATAGCTGCGTTTCGCTTTCCCTTAACCTTAAGTTGCTCCTCGTGAGTTCTTAAGTAGTTATCCCCTTTGTTTATCCTCACTCCCAAATATTTATATTCTTTCACTCTAGGCAATTCGCCTTGCTGGATAGACACTACGTCAGTGGTAGCGTCAATGAAAACCTTTATTCCTGATTCTTCTGCACTGAAATTTAACCCGAGGTCGGTGGCTTCCTGGCCGCTAATATTTATTCGCCACTGCATATCGGTTTGGTTATCAGCTAAAAGAACAATGTCGTCTGCGTATAACACTACCGGAATATGCTGTTGTACCACTTCGCCTTGCAGCATATGGGTTAGGCTAAACCCTACTTGACTTTCTTCAAGTTTCTTTTCTAACCCTGCCATGTAAAGCATGAACAGTATTGGGCTCAAAGGGCATCCCTGTTTCAGTCCCCGATGGATGTTGACCTGCTGGGCGCATTTCTGTCCTTCCCAAGTAAGGTGCACTCTATTGTCTTTATAGATTGCTATAAGGAACTGTACTAACTCGTCATCTAATCCCTGGAGTTTCAGCATTCTCCACAGACGTTCTCTGTTTACGTTGTCATATGCCCCTTTAATGTCGAAGAACGTAATCCATAGTGGTCTATTCTGTGCTTTCGCAATTTCAATGCATTGCGTTATCACGAACAGATTGTCATCCAGTCGCCTGTCTTGTCTAAATCCATTCTGCAGTTCCCCAAGTATTTCTTTTTCTTCCATCCATGCTTGAATTTCTGATTTTATCGCCTGCATTACGAATCTATACACCACTGACGTTACTGTGAGCGGTCTGTATGAATCAATACTGGCTTTGTCTCCTCTGCCTTTATATATTAAATTCATCCTACTTTCTAACCAGTACTCGGGTATTTGTTTGGTTTCTACCACCTTATCTATTGCCCTCATAAACGATTCCTTACTTTTAGGTCCAAGTAGGTTTATCAGTTGCATTGGTATTCCGTCCGGGCCCACTGCTGTCTGGGGGGAAACCTTTTGCTCTGCTTTTCTCCAATCAAGGTTGCTCAAACTTATTTCCCTTTCCGCAGTCTTTTGTGGCGCTGATGTTATCGGTGCAGGTTTCCCTACCACTATTGTCCTAAACTTCTCACTAATCACTCGATGCATATGCGCCAACGCGTGCTCTCCTTCTAAATGTTCCCCCTCCTCATCAATCAGGAATTTTTGATGGTTATCGTTTTTTGAGCTTAGTGATTTTAAATGGTTCTAAAACTTCTTGGATGCGCTTTTGTCCTTCTTCCGTATTTCTGCCATCCATTGTTCGCTTTTCTGCTTGATCTTTGCTTGCACCATTTTCTGCACTTCTAGTTTTTTCCAACGGTAGACATCCCACTTTCCTTTCACTACCTCCGGTTCCATACCAGTTCTTTTTGCTTCTCTATGTTCTCTCGACGCCTTTCTTCGCTGGCCAATAGCCTCTTTTATTTCCTTATTCCACTAGCTTCTCGGCTTTCTCTTCCCTTTCCATCGGTTTCGTTCCTTTGATTCATTCATCTTACCCTTTATGAACGCAATCATTTCGTCGTAATCCCAATTTTTGCCTGGGTATTTATTGATTTCATCTCCTAATCTATCAGCGATGATCTTTACCTGCTCATTATTCAAATTATTTCCTCCTATTGTACCTATTTCTGCATTTGTCCGGGTTGCGCCTCCAAAGTGCAAGCTAAACCGCTTGTGGTCGCTTCATAAGCTGTCTGTTCCATTTTCATCTATCCTCATTTCCCGCAGCATTCCGTATACTGTCTCGGATACTAAACTGTAGTCTATGCTGGACTGTCTGTTAGCGCTTTCCCACGTTATTTGTCCATCACACTTGCTTTCCGTGTTTACTATTACAAGCCGGTTTTCCTGGCATAGATCTATCACTAGAGAACCGTTGTGGTCTGTGTATCCATCCAAACCTTCTTTATGGGCATTCATATCTCCAACTATGATTACTTCGCCCGAATCTTTGAACTCGTTTATATCTCTTCTGAAACAGTTTACCATTTCCTCATTTTCCTCCCTAGCACTACTTCCGGTCCACAGATACACCACTCCTAACCATGTATTTTTCCCCTCTATGGTGCCTCTAACCCATAGATGCTCTTTACAACTTTCATGCACTCTCTGCCAGTCGGTCCCTTGTTTAATGAGCATGCCAACACCTCCCCCTTTCTTCATTCCTGTGGTCCTGTTGCAACCTTCCCAGACATAATTGTCTATGATAGGTGCGGCTTCTAGGTCCCGGAGGTGAGTCTCGGCTAAAGCGTACACGTCTATTCCTTCCCGTTCAAGTTGCTTTTTAATTTCCACCCACTTATCTGGCTTTCTGCCTCCCTGCATATTTATGTAACTGATTAAACATTTATTGCATTTGTTTTTCCCTTTCCGCTTACGGGGTCTGTTTTTGTCTTTTACAGAATTGTTTGCTCCCTTGTTTCCACTTAAATGGCTTCTGTCAACGCTCTCAGTTACGTCCGTAGGTTCTCCGTTTAGCTCTAGGCCTGGCTGCCTCCCAGCGTTGAGTGTGCATGTGTCTCTTGCTTCCACTTTGTCTCCTAGTTTGCCTTCCTTAGCTGCGCGGGGCCCCCTGAAAAAGCTACCGCTCTCCCACCTAAGCGCCACCCCACCTTGTTTCCTAGCCTGGGGCTGAAGTGAATCCCGTCCCACTGAAAAGCTTGCCTATGTCCGATGCTGCCCACTACCCTTTTCACGTCTATCACTTCAAGCCCAAGTTTCCTGCCGCACCTCACGATCTCGCTGTTAACAGCGAGCACTACCCCTTCGGTGTGCACGCGCTGCTTCATCACCTCCGGCACGGTGCAGACTGCAATGCGCACATTTGGGACCGTCGCCCGCAGGTCCTTTACCCCCTTCGCTATCTCCTGGCCAAGTTTTCCCTCCTCTCCCTTTAGAACATCGTTAAGCCCCGCGGCAATCACCACAAGGTTTCTAGCTTTACTAGACAAGGCCAGCTGCCCCTTCGCTGCAGTCATCACCGTCTGCATCGTTTGACCTGGGAAACACCCCACCTTCACACGCTTATCCCCCTTTACCCTTTCCACTACGGCAGAGCTGCTCCTCTTCATGTTAAGGCACATTCCCACTGGCGATTTGTCTCGTCGCGCGACGGCGCGCGTCGCGCGATGAGGCGTTGAGGTGGTGTTCGCACTTGCGATGAGCGATGATGCGACTGCGTTCAGCGCAGCTGCTTCCCGACTTGTACATACGACCTCGTTGGTGCGTCAACCATTCGAAGTCAAAGAATACGCGACAAAAGCAGGTAGAAATCAAACTAAAACACATGCTACTAACCTGGAGCAATGCCGAAAGCATTTGCGGGTTGCGGGAGGAGCAGAAAATAACAAACTCACGAAGGCTCTTTTCAATATATTATTGCACGAAGAAATGCACACGCTTGCTTTCACGCCACAACACCCGCATCACGGCCCACAAATGTCGCTTCTTTTCACATGCGCAACGTTCTGACGCCTCCGAACTCTACGCGTGTTTACCAGTCGCCGATAGACGAAGAGGCTGCAAGTCAACCTACCGTCTCGCTGTCCACCTAGCTCCATTTACAATCCATACACGCTTCTCCACACTGATGAGTTCCACGCTATTTGTTGATTAGTACACGCGCACGCTGAAGCCACTGACGAAAGAACCGATGCACACGGGAAGTTGCTTGCCGGCCCGACCCGGCGGGTACAGCGATAGCGGGCCAAGCGCCTGGCCGCCTGGCCGAGCCAGCCGAGCGAGCCAGCGGCGGTGGCGGCGGCGGCTCGTCCTCGCCCGCCCGCAGCGTTTGCATACCGGATGTAAAGAAACGTTTCGTTTCCGGCTACGTCAGCCTACTCCGCGGCCATGATTGGCTTACCGGTTTTGCGGGGCCGTCGCGCGACGAGGGAATTCGGACCGAGACCGATCGGCTCCGCCGTCGCAAAACTCCGAAAAGCGACGGCCGGCTCGTCGCTTTGCGACGTCGCTTTTAGTCGCGCGACGAGGCGCATCGCCAGTGGGAATGTGCCTTTAGAGTCACCCGCGATGATTACCACGCTATCATCTGCCACGTGCCGCTCTTTACTGGTACCCGGGTTATCGACTGGTTTTGCTGTCCTATTTCGCACCACGTGGGAGTAGCTGTTGCCTATTGTTGCTTCCACCCCCGGTGTCACCTCGGCGCATGCCTCCGCTTCGCTGCATGGGCCGAGGTGGTCGTCATTCGTTGGCTAAATGACGCTCATTTCTAGCTTCCTCTCAGCTGCTTCTAACTTTCCCTCAACGGCCCTCCGTTCATCGCGTTCGTTACTTAGCGCTAACCCCGAGTTATCCGCTTCTACGCGTTCTAGCCGCGACACCACTACGCATAACCGACACGTACCTGCTTCTTCGTCTGCCTCGCCGCCATCCCGCTGAAACTCCTCTGCGTCTACGTGCCGCGGAAGTTGTCCTTGCGCCTTATCACGGCAACTCGGCTGTTCCTCGCTCGGCGCAAAGAGTGTGTTACGCAAATATTTTTGGAAGCACAAAATAAAAAAAAAACCCAAGTTCAAAACAAGTAAACTTAATGTTCTTGTGATTTTGAAATTTCAATGCGAGATACATTACCACAACTAACGTGCATCAAAACGTAAAAATATCTTTAAAAATTGCCATTCCCAGTCAAAACCCGGTGCAAAAATGACAAAACAGAACCTTATTAAGAAAAAATAACGAACTTCAGTTTACTTTTTATGGCTTACGTGTTGTAGTTTACACACGTATGCATTAATCACTAGCTTTGAAATTACGAAGTATAAGCGTATAGTGGCCTTTTTGCTTCGGGCATTGTATGTTTGTCCCCACATTTTCCACCATTTCATTCTCCAACATGAACGTCTCGTACGAGGTCGAATTTTGGCGGAGCATGATTACGCAGTGCCACCTGCAGCCGCATTTGTTACTGTTTCTTCGACTCCAGATTCTTCGTCGTGTTTGCGGTCTGGGGAGAGTTCACCTCCCCCAAAGAGCTCATTAACGCCGAAGCATCTGTACAGGAAGAACTGCAGCGGCATTGTTCTTTGTCGCCACGTTCAGCAGACAGTTTTGAACGTCTACATGAAGCTGCGAGAGGAGCACCCGCACTTTGGCGTGAACGAAACCTGCCGCACGACAAGTGAGTACACCGGTTTCAGTTTCCGGAAGATTTTGGACATGAAATCCGAAGCGAAGGCGACCGGCGGGAGGCTGACAACACCTTAACGGAAAAGGCCCTGGAGCGAGAACGACCGCAGACGCCGCACTGCGATGTATGCGGCTTCACTTTGTGCGTGCTGAGAAACATTGTGCCCGATCTCTTCCGGCGCAACGAGCCTCCTACTGCACAGAAGATTGCGGAAGAATTTTGGAGGAGTGAGCATCTCCCCAGCCTTCAAACCTGGACTATCCTCCGCCTCCTGAGTGTCATCGGCTTCGTCTTTGAGAAACGCGAACGAAACTCGATGATGATCGAGCGTCAGGATGTGCTGATTTTGCGGCAGAGGTACCTTCGTCAGATCGCTGAGTACAGGCAGCAGCACCGCAAGGTGTTCTACACAGACGAAACTTGGGTAAGCGCTGGCCACACTGTGACGAAGGCTTGGAGGGACGAGACAGTGAAAACGCCTCAGGACGATTTCCAGCGTGGTTTGACAACTGGGCTGAAACAGCCATCCGGAAGAGGAGCGCGGCTGATAGTCACCCACATCGGCAACGAGGACGGTTTTGTTGACGTCTGTCTGTCCGTCTTCAAAGGAACGAAGTCGGGAGACTATCACGAGGAAATGGACGGCGAGCATTTCAAGGCTTGGTTTGACTGTGTTCTCACTAAGTTGACCCAGGGTAGTGTTGTTGTCATGGACAACGCGTCCTACCACTCATGGCGCCTGGGGACTGTCCATACCATGTCCTCACGCAAGCTGGACATACTAGCTTGCCGGACATCAAAAGGTATCCCGTGTGATGCAACGATGACAAAGAAGCAGCTTCTGGAACTGGTGGCGCCGGTGAAAAACCAGTTTGTGAAGTTCACAGTTGATGTCGCGGCAGAAAAGGATGGGTGCGTCGTTCCGAGGTTGCCACCAGTTTGCCACTGCGAGTTTTTTTGTCGAGCAGATTTGGGCGCAGATGAAAGGTGAAGTTGCTAGGCTGAGCACTGACTTCAAGATTCACAGTGTGCGGAAGCTCCTCATCACAGCAGCTGAGAATGTTTCTCCAAACAACTGGGCCAAAGCTGTTGAGCACGTCATTAGCATTGAGGACAAGTGCCGAGATACGCATGGCTTCAGCGACCATGTGGAGCCAATCATCATCAGTCTCGGGGAGGAAGACGACGACAGCTGTGGGAGGGGAGATGACAACCTCTCCGATCGAGCAAATGGAGTGAGGCTTACGATGCTGCAGGCTTCAGCTCCGAAGCTCCAAACGGCTTTAAGAGCCCACCAAATGGTGAATAGCGGTCTGCCCTACAGCGAGCTTGCCACCTGTGTATCCTCCCACTATGTTTGCTTTATGCAGGCAGAATTCAACTTTTTTTCTGGAACAATACCAAGGTTGTTTACATGGCTGGTCAACAATGTAGGGCTGAGCAAAATGAAACTTAAAACTAAGGGGATGGTTACACAATCTTGCATTACTGAAAAGACAATCTTGTATTATTGAGGCGACGCGCTGTAACTTTTTGCTCGGCTGCCTCCCGCCTACCTATCCTTGTGGCCTCACGCTCAATCCTTGCCTTAAAATATTTTCATGCGGCCACGTCAGCAGTGTTGGTTTCAAGGTTGTCAATGGTCTTGTTTACCTTTTCAACGAGTTGAGGTTTGTGAACAGCGTCAGGCGTCGTTATCCGGCGATTGCTGGTCTTTCTTTCCACACAAGCCAAGCTGATTAATATGGAGAAAAACAGTAGTGCATGGTCAGAAAAGACGTACGACACCGTATCTAGTCACCCACTGCAAGAAGTCCCTGCTAACGCAGAAGCGGTTCAGGTGAGCTTGATACGTGCCATGCCACCATGTGTTGCGGGGCGGCACCCCACTGACGTCCCGGGTCCACATGGATTCTATCATTGTGTCACAAAACGAACATTAACGTACAAGTTGACAGTGTCTGGCTCTGGTCTCCATTGTCACTGACACTTTAGGCAGTTGACATCTCCTCATAAAGAAGAAATACATTTCCCGGAACCTTACGTGGTACTGTTTGTGGAGAAGCAAACAGGTCAGTACGAGCTTGCGCCTTGTAGGGGAATGACACGCAAAGAAAGCAGAAAAACTTCCTGTTCATTTTTGCATCGACCAGGGAGAAAGCACTATCTGCCCAAGCTTGCAGTCAACAATTTTTAGGAAGTCTCTTTTTCTAGTAAGAATGATTGTTCTGCCCGCACGACTACATTTAGCAGGCTAACTTACTGTTTGTTGGGAGAGTGTCATCGCTGGCTTGGTTCAGTGCTGTGGAGAAACATCTCGAGCCGACAGGCGCACTTTAGCCAGCTTGCATGCAAATTAAATGGTCTTCAATGCTAATGGGCCAGACACTAATACAGTACAGGCAAGTGCAGCAGCAGATTAATTTACACATGCAACTTTGGTTATCAAAGACACAGACGCTTATGGTGCTACGGATGTGACTGGCTTCTGAATACCATAAATGTGCAACTAAAATATACTGCTGTACTCCAAGAAAGTGACTGTATGCACTCACAACAATAGGAAGGAAACCTAGAACGGCTCAAGGACTTTCTCCAGAACGATCGAAGTGCTTATCCGCAGGATGGTGGCAAATGGGATGACAAGGACCATGAAATGGTGCTAGAGGTGGCAAATGAACAAGCAACACATGAAACGTGACCATGCAAATCGCCATCAATCTAAACCTATTCACTCTTGGTGTTCCACTTTTGCTTTCACACCAGAGTTGCTGGAGATATAAGGACTCAAAATACAAGAAAAGTGAAAAACGACAACCCAACCACACCAAGACAAGATGGGCTGCATTTGTCACGTCCAACCAACAAATTTTTTGACGTTGCTACCATGTGTGCCCTGCCTTTCCACAATAGACTCTTCTATCCTTGGAGCGAATGCCAACATGTTGCAACAATGCACAAGATAAGCTGAATGCCACGAGGGCAAGGCTGTCTGATTAAGTTATCGGACTGCCTGGAACTTTCAGCGACAAGCTTCAACGAGGGGACAGTGCCTCACGGCAGTACAGAATTTTTTTTAAATGGCTGCTACGATAACTAGCTTCTGTACAAAATGTGCTCAGGTCGTTTTGTTCTCTTTACGTCTAATTTGTGGCGTTGTGCTTGATGAGTAGGAACCTTCTGCGCATAAGCCTGAAATTGTCTTGCAGCATTACGTAACCCCCAACCACATTTTGTCGTTGTTTGATGATTTTATTTCATTTGAAACTGCTGGCAGTGAAGAGTTGCCGAGGTGCTGAGGCAAAAAACGATTCGTATAACCATCTCACTAAGGCCCTTTGCACCGGCAGCATTTGGAAGTAAGGTATAGGGAAAATCACTGCAGTGTTCTAAGTGGCATCATATGCTACTTATGTGCTTGAATGGACTTCTCATGGCACCGCCACGTATGGGATGTTTTGTTCTTTCACTGAGGATGTGTACATTTTCCTGTCACTACAGGTCTGCTTGTATGTGATTTCAAGTCAAAGCTTGCAGTGTAATTCAATGTATGTAATTTGTAATTAAAAGAATTACAATTGACGGTGCAGTAGCAATTTTGCAACACATCCCTGGCTTGGTGTCGTGTTGAATGGTATTAAAAAAGCAGCCGTGGCGAGTTTTGTGCATGTAGAGTACACTGCTTATAACGAATGCATGTATAATAAGCTCAGGCTCATTGTAAGACGATAAAATGCGACTGTCATATTATGGGCATGGGGAGGTCATTGAAAGCAACTTTGTTTTCATTCAATGCAACTTTGTTTTAATGTGATAAAGAAGACTGAGTGTCAAGTTTATCGAAAGTGCCTCACGTATATAAGTAAGCAGCTGAACAGAAATGTAAGCAGCTGTTTCAACATCTGGGCTGTAAAGCATACTTCAGCGAGAAATGTGAGATATCGAGGTTCTTAGCAGTGCGTTATTGTAATAATGTGGAGGAAATATTGAACAAAACTGCGTACTGGCACTGTGAATGTCTTCATACACCTGCGGTAGTGCCCTATAGTGGTAAATCCAGATGGAAGGCCTGCAGGGAATTAGCTGTCGCATTCTGCATTCTGGTGTTCAGTGAAGCTCCATGTGAAAACCACACAACACGTTCTAGCCCAATTTATTTTGGTTGGGGTTGTGGAGGCGCCTGCTAATGTTTCTGTATTCTAATAACCTTCTCATATTTGTAAATTGGTACCTCAAGTTCGTATCCATGAGTATGTCTGCAAGTGAGACTGTCTGAATCATGCCCTTGTTTTTGCACTGGAATTTGCATAGAAGACACTACAACTTTCCATTCATAAATATTTCAGCGCAGAAGAGAATAAAACCAAATGCTGTTTATAAGTGGTGGTTCTCTAGCCAAGTTATGTGTGAATATTTCACTCCAACATATAATTAAGAAAAAAAGCAAACGTTTTTGCTGTTTGGACTGCGATTTCTTTGAGCTTGCCCCAGCAGATGTAAATTCAAGCAATGGGCATAAAAAGGTGAGCTGTAAGTATGACGGCTAAAAATTTTCCCTGTAGAGGCATTTTCCCCAGTGTCGTAAAATGGCACTCCAAATGCCGTGTGTTAGGGCGTATAGGGACCGGTCGCTGCTCAGCGGGCGCGACGAATAAAGTACACCCAGCGCCGCCCCGCGCAAGCTTGAGCTAACTTTGGGTCGGTGAGAGCCAGACGGCGGGCGCGCGTTCATATATTCGGCACCTCTAGGTTGTTTGTTTTGCGATTCTGCGATTGGTTTTGAAAGGTGTCTCGTGCTTGAAAACTGTTCTGGCAAAACGTTTCCCCATGTGTCAAGTGCTTCTGTGCGATTTCCGGACAATTACGGGGCTGAAGTACTACTGTCGGCCTCGCGTCCGCGAGAAGCTACAGAGATTGTACGTTCCCGCGCGCGTGTACGCCGTGAAAGAAATTGATGGGGCAGAAACCGTTACGAAGGCCCATTCTCAGCAAAGGAAGAAGGTTATTTAAAGCGCCAGCTCAGGTCAGTATTATTGTTTTCTTGTATCACAGCCTAATAAAGTGACCCCAGCGTATACAACGGCGCTCCACGACAGAAGCGTGCTTGTGTTGTTTCCTCTGTTTGCGCAACCACACTACAGTTACTTTTTCGGTTGCCATTCTTCAGCTCGATTGGTGTTGTCACTAATTAACAACGGATTCCAAACGTTATTAGCTGATGACAAAGTGAATGCAGTTCCACACAGTTAGAAACCTGCAGCGGAGCTGCGGTTGTCTGTACGAATATTCCGTGTAGTTTCGGCTTCTATCTTGTGAGTATAATGTTAGAGTCGTCTTAGCGGCTAATTGTGATACAGTTTGTTCAGGCTGTTCAAAATTCTCCAAAAAAGTATTTCTTCTTCCTCCCTATCTTCTGCTTAAACAATGGTAACCTCAACTTTCCGTACGCAAAACGCATTAACGAAGTCAGCGCGAGTGAATGCAACCTTGCCTTTGATAGCTTGCCACGCTCTCGCTTGGGATGCGTGGCCGAACTCTGTACACCTCGGGGAACAATGTAGGGCAGTAAGCGGGATGCGTATTGACCGTCTTGACATTGCTTTTGGCATCTCCCGCGAAGTGCTGTGAACATATTCTTGGGCCGTCTTTTGGCATCCATTCGGTGCCGTGAATGCTGCTGACAAAACAATAGTCGCGGAAGCCGCAATACCTTGTGTTATGCAAATACTACGACGGCATGCGATTCATCGCAGCGCGCAATGTGTATGGAACACTGACAGCAAACGTTTTAGTTTTACGGCACTTCGTGTCTGCGCTGCGCATAAACAGTCACTGTACTCATAATTTTACTCATTCCACTGACAAAAAAATGTCATGGCTTTCTTACTGCTAAAATTGATTTCTTGCGACGCTTATTCTCCATAGTTTCCCGAGAAACCTGTACAGAACAATGGCAGGCTGCCTTTCACGATTGTGGCAGTCCTTTAGCGGCGCTGCCACTAATTCTTTCCTGAAGCATTTTGATCCTTTCGGAACCTGCAGCTTGCAATTATAACTTTATTTCTTTTAAAAACTTCCGCCACACCAGGTCGAACCGCACGCAGCGCGCGTTTTTACGTGCGCTGAACGGCCGGTCGCGACATCCACCGACCCAGAGTTGTTAAGCGGCGGCGAGAGGTGGCGCTGCAGTCGCGCGCAAACTTCAGTGTCCGGTGCCTATAACAATCTGAAAGAAGTGAAATAGCCTGTTATAACCTATATTGGCGTTCTCAAAATCGCAATTGTCATGGCAGCTGCGAAAGAGCATTTTTCAGGAATGGAGAATTTACCATCCATTTGGAAACGCCTGCGTCGACTCAATCAGAATCGCATTGCGTTCAGACTTGAGCAGAACTCTTAAAAGCGCTTTTGCCCAAAAATGTGCAGCGCCGTGAAGGACGATTTTTACGCGCAGACACTTCATGGTCGCTTCCTGTAAACGTAAAAAAAGGCGTAACAGCGTGATATTAATGACAGTCGTAGAAATGACGCAGTGCTTAGGCAATGCCCATGTAAGGAGCAATAACTAGGAATGGAAAGTAATAAACTCACACGTAATAGCGAAGCAGAAGCAAAGTTATTTTTCACGCGTGATCTGAAAGGAGCAATTCTGTTATTGTTTTTCTCTTTACACAAAGCGCGCTACCTATGTGCACCTTCGGTTGGCGTGGCTTTTGTGCTCACATTACTAAACACAAGAATGTTTGAGGTCATTGTTATTACCCATCAGCATAATCTAAAAATCTAAAATTGTTCTCCGCGTCGTCGTCGAACGCGCATAATGTTGTGTACCTCGCGAAATTAATGCTTCAGCACACCGAGTACTTCACGTACGTATAACTGCATCGATCTTTGTAACATGGTGAATGTTATACAAATTAACGACGCACTCGCTCTTTTACGCGCCACATTAAAACATATTTGTTCATTCGTATGTCATAATTACAAAATCTTGCGCCGTCCACGAACTGGTGGGGTGAGGTGTGTACAATCAATCAGTTCTAAAATGATAAACGCAAGATAAACAACCGTTAGCAATCACCGGCAGTGCACGCACACAATAACCACAACGGAAACGAGTCGTTTCTATGACTTTTTGGACTCAATCTGCCTATAAATTACTGCAGTGACGACAAACAAACTCGGTGAGAAAAGCAGATGATGTCACGCATTTACAGCGATCCTCTTTAAAAATGCACGCGCACTGACGTCACGGGTCCGGCGCTTCGGCGGAGTGATACACTACCTGAGGGGGTGCTGTTCTTAAAGGAGTACTGACACGAAATTTTGGTGTTACGTTTTTTTCGCTGCTATGCGTGCCTACCAGCCCACTAATCATAGAATGACAGATTAGACGGTCGAGCGCAGCGTTAATATTCATTTACGGCGTCGTTTATTCGTGTCAGTTTCCGTTCCGACAAAACGAACGCCGAGCGGCCGTCATGACAGGACGTATCACGTGACGTCACCATTCTTGCCGTATCGCTGCCGCTGTGGAAGTGCGCACGTGCGCCCAGACCGGCGGAGGTCTTCGCCGTCCACACAGGCCCGGGCAGCATGACGTCAGTCCGAAAAACGTGACGTGTACACACGCCTGAGCAGCACGCGCCAACCACAGCCAGCGCGTCGGCTTCGTCACGGGAGCCCCGACGTCGGCAGTGTGGGGCAAGTAGCAGATGATGTCATGTCGGTCCGCTCTGGGCTTTTTCGTTCGGGCGAAGATTAAAATTACTTTTAAATATGTTTCGCTGAACGGTTGCTGTTGAAACTTGCTGGGAGATATCTCTTGATAAAAAGGAAGCGTTCGATATAGTTATCTCAGCTTCGAAATTTCCTGTCAGTACTCCTTTAAGTTGTAACCGAGTATACTAGTTGCCTCAAATAGGTGTGCATGAGCCCGAGTCCTCCAGCACGGACGCATTTCCGACACTCTGGATGCAGTCTGGATTTGGGAGGGGTGCATGGAAGTGAAAAATCAAACAGCAGTATCACCGAGCGGTTCGCCACGGGCGGCGGTTTTCGCTGAAGCGACGGTGGTGCCATACAACGGGCGCGTGGACCCTATACATGGGCAGAATGAAAAAAAAATGATCCTGTCGTACAGGTCAGCTCTTTTTACTGGAGAACTCCGCCGTGAATATGATAATTGTTATTCGGCTACTCGTGGCCATCTTTGCGGCCTCTGGAATTCGTAGTAGACCATGAAAGTAAGGTGCTTCATCCGCTCTGAAACTGGAGCCGTTCAACCTGTCCGTCTGCTCCGGACCTGAGCTGAAGCATGGACGCCCAGACACGCACGGAATCGGAGTTCATGGATCCTGCCTGCGGAGGTTCAGAAGAGAGCGCTGGGATAATGGAGCCACAGGTAAGACTTAATCGTGTTAATTGCCCTTTCAAGACATTGACAAGAACGAACAATTCTGGGTGTGATTGCTGCGTTCCCGCACACGCGCCAAGTACAGAGGGAGGCTCACCATTCTGGAGAGAGGGGCGTGACTCCATTTCCCCGATTCTGCTGCATGGCGTGCACAATTGACACACAGTCAGGGTGACCACCTTGTCCTCGTGAGGGACACGCTCTCAGCATATCCGGGCATAGTGCGAAAGAAAACCGCGAGTTTCGGAAAGCAAAATGCGCTAAGAATTTTGGGGGCTATGAATGACGAGTATTTCCAGCAATGACATTTACTTGCAAGGACGTTGCATTGAGATTTAGCTCGATTGCAAAGTGGACAGTAAAGAGGCGCAGCTGCGGGCAAAAATGAACGAGAAATCACTTTACGAAACAGTCACACGTACCTTTGCAGCGAAACTTTTTCAGTATCTGGATAAGCATGTCGACCTAAAAGAAAACTACCTGGCGCATGTTTTTTTGAGGGTGCTAGAGATGTAGTGTAGATCTATGTTTCACTTGATAATAAATATTTTTTAATTCGACGCGTAAATTAGTTAATCCGCGAGGTAAAATGCAGACGAAAGGGGAAAATAGAAGAGAACACAAGATGCATACACCAGAGTCCAACACAGGCTACTCGAAAGGTTTGCAGTTTTTAAAGAAATGCATTTCCGAATCTGTGCTTTCGGCCGCAGATTCACGCTTGCTGTCCCGCGCAAAAACAAAGCTTGAATGCTACGCTCGCTATCAGTGATAATGTAGGGGCGTAGCAATGCGTAAATTTGGACTTGCATTTTTATATGCAAGCAACGCAGGTCCCAAGAAA
Source organism: Haemaphysalis longicornis (assembly GCF_048455015.1). Lineage (NCBI taxonomy): Eukaryota > Metazoa > Arthropoda > Arachnida > Ixodida > Ixodidae > Haemaphysalis > Haemaphysalis longicornis. The sequence goes on from NW_027526203.1 coordinate 71,855,150, forward strand.
GGTTTAGGAAGTATGTTCAGTGACGCTATAAAATAAATAACGTTTTCTATTATTAAGTTATTTGTTGGACGAGCATGTGCGTCAGCCGTTACGGCTTTGTTACAACCACCTCTTTTCCGCCCAAATTGGCGACTTTTCGCGCTCGGGTTATAGCAGTGCCCTGGTTGGGGACTGAATGTTAAGATTCGTAAGGTATTGTGACAGTGGAGGGTTCGTTTCTACTTCCTTAGCGGCGAGGGACAATTGTCCGCCAACGCCTCGCGCTTCTTGCCGCTACGATGGGGGTCGCGACAATGCCAGTCCCCATAGGCAATTACACGGCACTCTTTTGTAAGCCACGGGAGGGAGGGAGGGAGAGAGAGAGAGAGAGAGAGAGAGAGAGAGAGAGAGAGAGAGAGAGAGAGAGAGAGAGAGAGAGAGAGAGAGAGAGAGGGAGAGAGAGAGAGAGAAACAGGGAGTAACCGAACTGCGAGGAACCGGCCTCGCATTCTCTACCGCACTTTCCATATCCAGAGAATTAGTGAGCACGAGCTCGATCGTTAAAATGACGACACGCTGTGAAGAGCGTACGAACAAACTTTTAACAGCGAAGATGTTGAGCAAACCGTTTGTGTATGGTGTTCGCAGTTAAAAACACCAAGGAAATGCGGAGCGCTCGTGCACGCGTGTTTCGAGCGCAGGTTCGTCAAGCCAAGCATACCCACGTAGGGAGATGGGTCAACATTGCCCACAAAAAATCTGCAGCGTTCCCCGTATCGTGGAAACATTTTCTCGGAATGAGAAATACACATCATAGCGTCCGCACCTCGTTCGTTCGTTCTAGTGCCTTCATGCGCATGCGCCCTGAACTGTAGAAGAGCAGCGACTTGAATGTCAAAGCTGCTTTAGGCGATCATTGACTTCATATGGCCCGGCCGCAGATTGTTCGCACGGCCGGGGAACAGGCTGCGCTTCGATAGGCTCTGCGTGGAAAGCATGCGCTTAAGACGATAAGTCCCGCTTGCAGAGTGGCGTACAAAAACGTCGTCCAAAATGGCGAGCTCACTCTGGCCTGGCTCAACATAAGGTCATTGAAATGCCATGCCGCAGACATCAACCACGACACCACAACAAAACTAAAACTCAACTTTGTATCCGTCAATGATCACCTACAACAGTTCCACTATTCCAGTCTTGCGCGTGAGTGCACGCTTCCCTGAACTTTTTTGCTTCGAGTGCGACATGCGGCCTGCTATATAGGGTAAATATCATAGCCCGCCTCAAAGCGGGATTTTAGCAATGCGGGTGCTTTAATCAGAAATCTTTCTTTATACATTTTCTTCACAACAATGACCCCATAGTAAAAAAAATCTACGAACAGGCACCCCAATAAGCGAACATATTTTTTTGATCGGTGCAACAGTGAGAAGGCGATAACGGCGCCAATGGGATGGCGTCTACGTTGGCCAAGAGGGCTAATCACAGAATTTTATGTTCACCGAGAATGCAGTGAGATGAGAGGAGTTGTACTAGTTTTTGCAAGTTTAATTCATCGCGAAGAATTTCTACACGGGGTCCGACTGCAACGTTGCAGCGGGAGATACAACGTTACTGCAACGTTGCAGTGGGAGACACTGGCCGGCAGCCGCACGAGGCCCTTCTTTCTGCTCAGCTACCATTGTGGACATGGCCGGCATTAGGGAGCGCCATCAAAGTGGGTAACATGGCTCACTCGGTCTGTGCGCCACGCGGCTCGCAAACGTCGCCTTCGTTACGGCTCGAGCATGCGTTAGAGTGGATTGCTTGCTTGCTTGAAGTACAGACCAGGTTGTTGTGCGACAGCGTCGGTGGTTCAATTGCAGATGGAGGTGGATCAGGAAAATCTTCGCGCCTTCGACATCAGGGAGAGCGACTACGGCGGGAACGGCGTACCAACGTCCATGCTACAAGAGGACTTCAGTGACGCGAAAGCCACTCTCAGAGGCTATGACCACGACTACAGCAAGCCTGCTGACAACACTCCCGTCGACTCGTCTGAGCAAGGACTCGATGACCATCCAATGGTGAGCGCGCGAGGCTCTGGAGTCATGACACCTCTTTTTATCTTGCATCTTTGGACCCCGGCTTTCATATCACAAACACACAGGACCTTTCGAAGGCACTGAAAGGAACAAAAGAGTAGGCGGGAACAAGCCTGGCGACATATATAGCGAAAGGTGGAAAATTTTAACGAGTGAAAGTTGCAAGGTCATGTGCACCGTAAAGACGCCACAAGTATAGAAATCATGCCTGTCTGTCCATCTACATGCCTGCTGTGTGCCTGTCGGTTTGTATGTCTGCCTGCCTGCCTGCCTCTGTCGGTCTGTCTGTCTGTCACCCTCCTGCCTGCCTGTCAGTCTGTCTGTCTGCCGGCTGGCCTGCCTGCCTGCCTGCTTGCATACTGTCTGTCTACTGCCTGCCTGCCGGCCTGCCTACCTGCCTGCCTGTCTGGCTGCCTGCGTACCTGTGGGTCTGTCTATCTGCCTGCCTGTCTGTCTGTCTGTCTGTCTGGCTGTCTGCACACCTGCCTGCCTGCCTGTTTGTCTGCCTGTCTGTCTGCCTATCTGTCGGTTTTTCTGTGTGTCTGTCTGCCTGTTTGTCTTTCTGTCTGTGTGTCTGTCTGCCAGTCTGTCTGTATACCTGTGTGTCTGCCTGCCTGCCTGCCTGCCTGTCTGACTGCTGGCCTGCCTGCCTGCCTGCCTACCTGTCTGTCGGTCTGTGTGTCCGTCAGTCTGCCTGCCTGCCTACATGCCTGTCTGTCGATCTGTCTTCTTGCCTGCCTGCGGTCTGCCTGTCTGTCTGTTTGTCTGCCTGCTTGCCTGTCTTCCTGTCTGTCTGCCTGCTTGCCTGCCTGCATGTAAGTCTGTCTGTCTGTCTGTCTGTCTGTCTGTCTGTCTGTCTGTATTTCTGTCTGTCTCTGTGTCTGTTTGTCTGTCGGCCTGCCCGCCTGCTTACCTGCCGGCGTGCCTTTCCATCCGTCTGTCTGCCTGCCTGTGTGTCTGCCTACCTGCCTGCCTGCCTGCCTGCCTGTCTGCCTGCCTGTCTTCCTGCCTGCCTGTTTGTCTGCCTGTCGGTCTGCCTGCCTGCCAGCCAGTGTGGGTCTGTCTGCTGATCTGTCTGCCTGTCTGCCTGCCTGCCTGCTTGTCAGTCTGTATGTCTGTTCATCTGTCTGTCTGCCTGTCTTTCTGTCTGTCTATCGGTCGGTCTGTCTGCCTGCCTGCCGGTCTGCCTGCTTGTCTGTCTGTCTGTCTGTCTGTCTGTCTGTCTGTCTACCTGCTTGCCTGCCTGCCTGCCTGCGTGTCTGTCTGCCTGCCTGTCTGCCTGTCGGTCTGTCTGTCTGCCTGCCTGTCTGCCTGTCTGCCTGTTTGTCTGCCTGTCGGTCTGCCTGCCTGCCAGCCAGTCTGTGTTTGTCTGCTGATCTGTCTGCCTGTCTGCCTGCCTGCCTGCTTGTCAGTCTGTATGTCTGTTCATCTGTCTGTCTGCCTGTCTTTCTGTCTGTCTATCGGACGGTCTGTTTGTCTGCCTGCCTGCCGGTCTGCCTGCTTGTCTGTCTGTCTGTCTGTCTGTCTACCTGCTTGCCTGCCTGCCGGCGTGTCTGTCTGCCTGCCTGTCTGCCTGTCGGTCTGTTTGTCTGCCTGCCTGCCTGTCTGCCTGTCTGTCGATCTGCATGCCTACCTGGGGGCTTGCCTGTGTGCCTGTCAGTCTATATCTTTCAACCTGCCAGCCTCGGTCTTTCGGTCAGTCTGTCTGGCTTCCTGCCTTTCTGTCTGTCTGTCTGCCTGCCTGTCTGTCGTTCTGTGTGTCTGTCTGCCTTCTTGCCTGCCTGTCTGTCTGTCTGTCTGTCTGTCTGTCTGTCCGTCCATTGGTCTGTCTGTCTGTCTGTCTGGTTGGCTGGCTGCCTGCCTGCCTGTCTGCCTGCCTGCCTGCCTTCCTTCCTGCCTGCCTGCCTGTCAGTCTGTCTGTCTGTGTGTCTGTCTGTCTGTGTGTCTGTCGTCCTGTCTGTCTGTTCTGTCTGTCTGTCGGTTCGTCTACCTGTCTGCCTGCCTGTGTGTCTGCCTACCTGTCTGTCAGTCTGCGGGCCTGCCTGCCTGCCTGCCTGCCTGTATGCATGCCTGCATGCATGCCTGCCTGCCTCTCTGTCTGTCTTTCTGTCTGTCTGTCTGTCTGTCAGTTCGTCTACCAGTCTGTCTGCCAGCCTGCCACTTTCATGTCTCCCAGTATTTATGTATGTATGCCTGCCTGTCTCTTCCTGCCTGCCTGTCGGTCTGTCTGCCTGCCTGACTTCCTGCCTGTCTGTCTGTCGGTAGACTGCGTGCATGCCTGCCCACATATCTGCCTGTCTATCTGCCTGCCTATCCTGCCTGCCAGCCTGCCTGCCTGTCTGCCTGACTGTCGGTCGTTCTGTCTGTTGGTCTTCCTTGCACCCCACCTTTCTGTCTGTTTGCCTGTCTGCCTGCCTGCATGCCTATCGGTCTGTCTGTCTGTCTGTCTGTTGGCCTGCCTGCCTTCCTGTATGTCTGCCCGCCAGCGAGCCTCCCTGTCTGTCTGTCTGTCGGTCTGTCTGTCTGTCTGTTTGTCTGCCTGCCTGCCTGCTTTCCTGTCTGCCCGCCTGTCATTCCGCCTTTTGTTCTGCCTGCCTTCCAGCTTGTCTGTCTGTGTGTCTTTCTGTGTGCCTGCCTGCCTGTTTGCCTGCTTGCCTACGTGCCTGTCTGTCTGTCTGTTTGTCTATCTGTCGGTCTGCCTTTCTGTCTGTCTCTCTGCCTGCCTGCCTGCCTGCCTGCCTGCCTTCCTGCCTGCCTGCCTGTCTGCCTGCCTGCCTTCTTACCTCCCTGCCATCATACCTGTCTGTCTGTCGGTCTGTCTGCCTGCCTGCCTGTCTGTCTGTCTGTCGGTCTCTCTGTCTGTGTGCCTGTGTGTCTGTGTGCCTGCCTGCCTCCCTGTCTGTCTGTCTGTCTGTCTGTCGTTCTGTCTGTCTGTCTGTCTCTCAGCGTGCCCGCCTGTCTGCCTACCTTCCTGCCTGTGTGTCTATCTTTCTGTCTGCCGGCCGTTCTGTCTGCCTGTCTGCCTGCCTGCCTGTCGGCCTGCCGGCCTTACAGTCTGCGTGTCTGTCAGTTAGTCTACCTGCCTGGCTGTCTCTGTCTGCATGCGTGTATGTTTGTCTGCCTGCCTACTTGCCTGTCTGTCTGTCTGTCTGTCTGCCTGCCTGCCTTGCTTCCTTTCTACCTGCCTGTTTGTCTGTCTTTCTGTCAGTCCGCCAGCGTGCTTGCCTCTCTGGCAGCCTGCCTGCCTGTGTGTCTGCCTCTCTGCCTGTCTTTGTGTCGGTCTGCATGCCTGCCTGCCTGTCTGTATGTCTATCTCTCTGTCTGTCTTCCTGCCTGTGTGTTTTTCTGTCTGTCTACCTGTTTGTCTTTCTTTCTATGTGTCTGCCTGCCTGCCTGGCAGCCTACATGTCTGTCTGCTTGCCTTCCTGCCTACGTGTCTGTCTGTCTGCCTCCCTGCCGATCTGCGTGATTGTCTGTCTGTCTGCCTGTCTTTCTGCGTGTCTCTGGGTCGGTCTATCAGCCTACCTAAGTCTGTCTGTCTGGCTGGATGCTGTCTGCCTGCCTGTTTGCCTGTCTGTCAGTCTGTCTGTCTGCCTGCGTGCCAGCCTGCCTTCCTGTCTGTCTGCCTACCTGTCTGTCTGTGTCTGTCTGTAAGTCAGTCAGTCTGTCTCCCTACTTGCCTGCCTGCCTTTCTGTCTGTCTGTCTGCTTGTCTGTCTTTCTGCCTCCGCGCCATTCTGGCAGTTGGTCTGTCTGCCTGCCTTCCTGCCTGCCTTCCTGTCTGTCGGTTGGTCTGTCTGTCTTCATGTCCTTTTGTCTGTCTGTCTCTCTGCCTGCTTGTCTGCCTCCCTGCCCTCCAGTCTGCCTGAATTCCTGCCTGCCTGTCTGCCTACCAGTGTGTATGTCTGTGCGCCTGTCTTTCTGTCTGTCTGTCTGCCTCTCTGCCTTTCTGTCTGTCTGCGTACTTACCTGTTTCCTGTCCGTTTGTCTGTCTTCCTTGCATTCCTTTTGTCTTTCTGTCTGTCTCTCTGTCGGTGTGCCTGCCTGCCTGCTTGCCTGTCTGTGTGCCTGTCGGTCTGTATGTCTGTCAGGCTGCCTGCCTACCTGCCTGCCTGCCTGTCTCTCTGTCTGTCTGCCTGCCAGCCTGCCTGCTGGCCTGCCTGTCTGTCTGCGTGCCTTACTGCCTGCCTGCCTTTCTGTTTGTCTGTCTGTGTCTGTTGGTCTGTCAGTGTGCATGTATGTCTGTCTGCCCCTCCCTGCCTGCCTGCATGCCTATCTTTCTGTCTGTCTGTCTGCTGCCTGCCTCGCGTCCTGCCTCTAAGTAAATGTGTCTGTCTGTCTGTCTGTCTATCTGTCTTTCTGTCTGTCAGTCTGTCTGTCTGCCTTCCTGCCTGCCTGTCTGTCATTCTGCCTGTCTGTCTGCCTGCCTGCTTTCCTACCTGCCGGCCTTCCTACCTGCCTGCCTGTCTGTCAATCTGCCTGCCTGCCTTTGTTTGTCTTTCTGTCGGTCTGTCAGTCTGTCTGTCTGTCTTCCTGCCTTTGTATGTCAGTCTCTCTCTCTGTCTATGTGTCTGTGTGCCTGTCTGTCTGCCTCTCTGTCTCCCTGCCTGCCTATCTCAATGTCTGCCTCTGCCTGCCTGTTTGTCTGGCTGTCTGTAGAACTCTGTCTGTCTGCCTGCCTGCCTACGTGTCTGCCTGTCTGTCTGCCTTTATGTCGGTCTGTCTGGTTTTCTGCCTGCCTCTTGTCTGTCTGTCTGCCTGCCTGCCTTTCTGTATGCTTGCTGGCCTGTCGGTCTGTCAGTCTGTCAGTCTGCCTGCCTGCCTGTCTGTCGGCACGTATGCCTGCCTGTGTGTTCGTCTGCCTGCCTGCCTGCCTACCTTGCTGCCTGCCTCTCTGTCTGCATGCATGCCTGTCGATTTGTTTGTCTTGCGACCTCCCTACCTTTCTGCCTGCCTGTTGGTCTGTGTGTCTTTCTGTCGGTCTGCCTGCCGTCTTGTCTGTCTGCCTGGCTGCCTGCCTGTGTGTCTGCAAGTGTTCCTGTCGGTCTGTCGGTCTGTGTGCCTCCCTGCCTGCCTCGCTGTGTGCCTGTCTGTCTGTCTGTCTGCCTGTTTGTATGTCTATCTGTCGGTCTCTGTGCCTACCTGCCTGGCTGCCTTCCTCGCTGTGTGCCTGCCTGTCTGTCTGCCTGCCTGTCTGTCTTTCTGTCTGTGTGTCTGTCTGCCGGTTTGTCTTACTGTCGGTCTGTATGTTGTTCTGTTTGCCTGTCTGCTTGTCTCTCTGCCTGTCCACCTGCCAGCCTGCCTGCCAGCCTGTCTGCCGGTCTGTCGGCCTGCCTGTCTGCGTGCCAGCCTGCCTGCCTGTCTGCCTGCCTTCCTACCTGCCTGCCTTTCTACCTGCCTGCCTGCCTGCCTGCCGGTTGGTCTGACTGTCCGTCTGCCTGCCTTCCGGACTGCCTGTCTGTCTCTCTTGTCTGTCGGTCTGCCTGCTTGCTTGTTTCTCTGCCTGGTTTCTGGCACGCCAGTCTGTCTGTGTTCCTGTATGTCTGTCTGCCTGCCGGCCAGTCTGTCGGTGTGTCAGTCTGTCTGGCTTCCTTTCTGTCTGCCTGCATACCTGTCTCTTCGTATGTCTGCCTGTCTGCCTGCCTGCCTCTCCTCTTGTCTGCCTGCCTGCCTGCCTATCTGTCAGTATGCCTGCCTGCCTGCTTGCCTGTCTTCCTACTCTGTCTGTCTGTCGGTCTATCTGTCTGTCTGTCTGTCTGTATGTCTCTTGATATGCCTGCCCGCTTGTCTTTTTGTCTCCATGCCTGCCTATCTTCCTGCCTGTCTGTCTGTTTGTCTGTTGGTCTGTCTGTCGGTTTGTTTGCCTGTCTGCCTCTCTCTGGTTGTCTGTCTGCCTGCCTGCCTGCCGGTCTGCGTGCCAGCCTGTTTGTCTGTCTGCGCGCCCGCCAGACTACTTTCCTGCATGCTTGTCTGTCTGTATGTCTGTCCGTCATTCTGTCTGTCTGTCTGTCTGTCTGTATCACTGCCTGCCTGCCTGGTTATCTCTTTGTCTGTATTCTTCCTGCCTGCCTACCCCCCTGTCTGTCTGTCTGTATGTCTTTCTATCTGTCAGCCTACCTCTCTGCCTACCTGCCAGACTGTCTCCTATCTTTCTGCCTGTCTGCTTGTCTGTCTGTCTGTCGGTGTTTCTGCCTTTCTGCCTGTCTGTCTGTCGGTCTGTATGTCTACCTGCATCTCTGTCGGTCTGTCGGTCAGTCTGTTGGTTGGTCTGTCTTTCGGTCTGTATGTTTTCCTATCCTTTGTCTGTCTGTCTCTGCCTTCTTGTCTGAATCCCTGCCTGCCTGTCTGCCCGAATGCCAGCCTGTCTGCCTACCTCTCTGTTTGTCTGTCTGCCTGTCTGTCTGCCTCTCTGGCTGTCTGTCTGTTTGCCTACCTGCCTGTTTGCTTGTCAGTCTTTCTGTCTTCCTTGCATCCTGTTTGTCTTTCAGTCTGTCTGTCTTTCAGTTTGCCTGACTGTTTGTCTCTCTGTGTGCGTGTCTGTCTGTATGTATTTTTGCCTGTCTGCCTCCCTGCCTGCCTTCCGGCCGGCCTGCCTGCTGGTCTGTTTGCTTGTGTGCCTGTCATCGTGCCTGTGTCTTTCTGCCTGTCTGCCTTCCTGCCTGCCTGCCTATCTCTCTATCTCTATCTGTCTGTTTGTCGGTCTGTCTGTCAGTCTGTCTGCCTGCCTGCGTGCCTGTCTCGCTATCTGTCCTTCTGCCTGTTTGTCTGCCTGAATGCCTGTATGTCTATTATTCTCTCTGCCTGCCTGTCTGTCTGTTTGTCTGTCTGTCTGTCTGTCTGTCTATCTGTCTGCCTTTCTTCCGGCCTGCCTGCCTTTCTGTGGGTCTGTCGGTCTGCTTGCCAGATTGCCTATCTGTCTGCCGACCGGGATGTCTGTCTGACTGCCGGCCTGCCAGTCTGTCTATCTGTCAGTCAGTCTGATGTCTGCCTGTCTGTCTGAATGCATGCCTGTCTGTTTGTCTGCTTGCCTGCCTGCCTGCCTGTCTGTCTGTGTTTCTGCCTCCCTGCCTGCCTACCTTTCTGCCTGTCTGTCTGTCCGTATGTATGTGTGCCGGTCTGTCTGACTCTTTGCCTGTCTTTCAGTCTATCTGCCTATCTCTTTATATTTTTGTCGGTCTGTGTGCTTGTCTTGCTGGCTGTCTGCCAGCCTGCATGAGTGTTTGCCTGTCTGTCTTTAAGGCGGTCTGTCCATCTATCTGCCTGGTGGCCTGTCTACGTGTGTGCCTACCTGCGTGCCTGCCGTCCTGCCTGTCTGCCTGCCTACCTGTTTGTCTGTCTGTCTGTCTGTTTCTGCGTCATTCTGTCAGTTCGTCTGCCTGCGTCTCTGCCTTCCTGTCTGCCTGCCTTCTCGCTTGTTTGCGTATTTTTCTATGTCTTCGTTGCATCTTGTTTGTCTTTCTGTCGGTCTGTCTGTCTGTCGGCCTGCCTCCCTGCTTGCCTGTCTCTCTGTCTGTCTGTCTGCCTTCCTGCTGTCTGACTGTCTGCATTCTTGTCGGTCTGTCTATCTGTCAGTCTGTCTGTCTGATGGTTTGTCTCTCTCTCCCTCTGCCTGCCTACCTGCCTGCCTGTCTGTCTTTCTTTCTGTCTGCCGGTTGGTCTGTGTGTCTGCCTGCATACCTGCCTGCCTGTCTGTCTGTCTGTCTTCTTGCCTGCCTGACTATGTGTCTGCCTGTTGAGATGTCAGTCCGTTTTTCGGTCTGTCTAGTTGTCTGCCTGTCTGTGTGCCTTCCTGTCTGTCTTTCTGCCTGACATTCTCGTGTCTGTCTATCTGCATATTTCTCATTTTTTTGTCTCTGTATGTCTCCTTTGCTGTCTGCCTGCCTGCCTAACTCCCTGTCTGCCTGTCTATCTGTGTGTCTTTCTCTCTGACTGTCTGTCTGCCTACCTGCCTGCGTGTCTGCCTGTCTGCCTTCCTCTCTGCTGGCCTGGCTGCCCGTCTCTCAGACTGTCTGTCTGTCTGCTTTTCACTCTGTCTGCCTGGCTGCCTGCTTGCCTTTCTGTCTGCATGTCTGCCTGCCAATATGCCTGTCAATCTGTCTATCTGCCTGCCTGCCGGCCTGCCTGACTGTCAGCTTGCCTGCCTGCCGCTCTGTCTGACTGTCTCTCTGTCTATCTGTCGGTCTGTTTGTCTCTCTGCCTGTCTGTCTTTCTTTCGGTCTGTCTGTCTGTCGGTGTGTCTTTTGGTCGGTTTGTCTGTCTGCATGTCTCTCTGTCTGTCTGTCTGCCTGCCTGCTGCCTGTCGGCCTGCCTGCAGGTCTGTGTGCCTGCCTGCCTCCATGGATGCCTGGCTGCCTTCTTGCCTATCTCTCTGTCTGTCTTTCTGTCGGTCTGACTGCCTGCCTGCCTGCCTGCCTGCCTGCCTGTCTGTCTGTCTGTCTGTCTGTCTGTCTGTCTGTCTGTCTGTCTGCCCTCATGCCTACATGCTAGCTGGCCTCCCTGTCTGCTTTCCTGCCGGCATGCCAGCCGGCCTGCCTGTCTGCCTGCCTTCTGCCAGCCTGTCGGCCTGTAAGTCTTTTGGTATGCCTGCCTGCCTGCCTGTCTTCTCTGCCTGCTGACCTGTCCGTCGTACTGCCAGTCATTCTGCCTGCGTGCTGGTCTATCTGCCTGCATGCCTGTCTATGTATGTCTGTCTGCCTGCCTTTCTCTATATCTGTCTGCCTGCCTCCCAGCCTGTCTTTCTGTCTGTCTGTCTGTATGTATGTCTATCTCCTGCCTGCCTGCCTGTCTGTCTGTCTGTTTCTCTGGGTGCGGGTCTGTCTGTGTGTGTCCATCTGTCTGTCCATCTGTCTGTCTGTCTGTCTGCCTGCGGCCTACCTGCCTGCCTGTCGGTCTCTCTGCCGGTCTGCCTGCCTGCCTACCTGCCTGCCTGCCTCCCTTGCTGACCGCCTGCCTGCCCGCCTACCTGTCTGCCTGTATTTCTCTCTATCTTTCTCTCTGGCTGTCTCTCTGTCTATCTGTCTGTCTGCCTGCATGCCTGTTTGCCTGTCTGCCTGACTGCCGGCATGTCTGTTTGTCATCTGTCTGTCTGTCTGTGCCTTCCTACCTGCCTTCCTGCCTGCCTGTCTGTCTGTCTTTCTGTCTGTCTGCCTGCCTGCCAGCCTGTCTGTCTGCCTGCCGGCCAGCATGTCTGTCTGTGTGTGTGTGCATGCTGCCTGACTGCCAGCATACCTGTCTATCTGCTTGCCTGCTGCCTATGTGTCCGCCTGTTGAGATGTCAATCCGTTGTACGGTCTGTCTGGTTGTCCCTCTGTCTTGTTGTCTGTCTCTCGGTCTGCCTTCCTGCCTGTCTTTCTGCCTCTCATTCTCTCTGTCTATCTGCGTATCTCTCCATATTTTTGTCTCTCTGTATATGTGGATGGCTGTCTACCTGCCTGCCTACCCCCTGTCTGCCTGTCTATCTGTCTGTCTGTCGCTCTTTCTGTCTGCCTACCTGCCTGCGTGCCTGCCTGTTGTGCCTGCCTGCCTGTAAATCGGTCTGTCTGCCTCCTGGCCTCTCTGTCTGCCTGTCTGTGTCTTTCGGTCTGTCTGCCTGCCGGTTTGCCTGCCTGCCTGCCTGCCTGCCTGCCTGCCTGTCTGCCTGCCTGTCTGTCTGTCTGTCTGTCTGTCTGTTTCCCTGGCTGCCGGTCTGTCTGTCTGTCTTTGTGTCGGTCTGTCTGTCTGTCTGCCTGCTGCCTGCTTGCCTGTCTGTCTGCCGGTCTGCATGCCTGCCAGCCTGCCTGCCTTGCTGTCTGCCTGCTTACCCACCTACCTGTGGGTCTGTCACTCTGTCTGGCTTTGCCTCTGTCTGTCTGTCTGCCTACCTGCCTGCCTGTCTGCCTGCATGCCTGCTTGCCTCTCTGCCTGCCTGCCTGCCTGCCTGTCTGTCTGTCTGTCTATCTTTCTGCCTGTCTGCCTGCCGGCCCACCTGCTGGGCTGTCTGCCTGCCTGTCTGCTTGTCTGTCTGTTGTTCTATCTGTCTGTCTGTCTCCCCGCGTACCTGCCCGTCTGCCTGCCTACCAGCCTGTCTTTATGGCTACCTGTCTGTCTGTCTGTCTGTCTGTTAGTCAGGTTAGTCTGTCTGTCTGCATGCCTGCCTTTCTGTCAGTCTGTCTCTCTGTATGTACGTCTGTCTGTCTGCCTGCGCACCATTCTGTCAGTTGCTCTGCCTGCCTGTCTGTCTGTCTGTTTGTAGGTGTGTCTGTCTTCCTGTCTTTCTGTCTGTTCGCTCTGCCTGCTTGTCTGCCTCCCAACCCGCCTGTCTGCTTGAATGCCTGCCTGCCTGCCTGTCTACCTACCTGTCTGTCTGTCCCCCTGTCTGTCTGTCTGTATGCCTCATGTCTCCCTGCCTGCCTGCCTGCCGGCTTGCCTGTCTGTCTCTCTTCCTTGCATCCTGTTTGTGCTTTTGTGTGTCTGTCTGTCTGTCTGCCCGCCTGCCTTCTTGTTTGTCTGTCTGCCTGTCTGTCTGTCTGTATGTCTGTCCATCGGTCTGCCTGCCTCCTTGCCTGACTGCTGCCTCTCTTGTCTGTCTGTCTGCCTGTTTGTCCATCTGTCGGTCCGTCAGTCAGTACCTTTGCATGTCTTCCTGCCTCTCTGTCTGTCTACCGTCTTGCCTGCCTTTCCATCTCTCGGTCTGTCTGTTTGTCTGTCTGTCTGTCTGTCTGTCTGTCTGTCGGTGTGCCAGTCTACTTGTCTGCCTCCCTGCCTGCCTGCCTGCCTGCCTTCCTATCTCTCTATGTGCCTGTGCATCTGTCTGTCTGTCTGCCTGTCTGTCTGCCTGGGTGCCTGTTGCTTTGTCTGTCGGTTTGTTAGTCTTTCTTTCTGTCTCTTTGTCTGCCTGTCGGCCAGCCTGTCTGCCTGCAGGACTGCCTGCCGGTCTGTCTGCTTGCCTACCTGCCTGTCTCTGTGCCTACCTGTCTGTCTGCCTGCGTGCCTGTCTGTCTGTCTGTCTGTGTGGCTTTCTTTCTGTCTGTCTGCCTCCCTGCCTGCCTGCCTATCTTTCTGTCTGTCTGTCTGTCTGTCTGTGTCTCTGTCTTTCTGTCTGTCTGTCGGCCTGCCTCCCTGCCTGCTTGCCTGTCTGTCTGGCTGGGTGTCTGTCTGTCTGTCTGTCATTCTGCCTGCCAGATTGTCTGTCCGTGTGCCTGCTATCATGTCTGTCTATCTGTGTGCCTGCGTGCCTGTCTGTCTGCCGGCCTGTCAGTCTGTCTGTCAGTCAGTCTGCCTACCTGCCTGTCTGCCTGCATGCCTGTCTGTTTGTCTGTTTGCCTGCCTGCGTGCGTGTCTGTTTGCTGGTCTGTCTTCCTGGCTGTCTCTCCGTCAATCTTTTTGCCTGCCTGTCTGCCTGCCTGCCGTCCTCTCTACTTGCCTTCCTGCCGGCGGGCCTGCCTGCCTGCCTACCTATAGGTTTACCTCTCTGAATGTCTGTCTGTGTGTGAGTCAGTTTGTCTGTCAGCCTGCCTGCCTTTCTGCCTGTCTATCTGTTTGTCTGTCTATCTGCCTCCACGCCATTCTGTCACTTGGTCTGCCTTCCTGTCGGTCTGTCTGTCTGTCTGTCTGTCGGTCTGCCTCTCTGCCTTTGTGTCTGCCTGCCTACTTGCCTGTTGGCTCTCTGTTTGCCTGTCTTCCCTGGATCCTGTTTGTCTTTCTGTGGGTCTGTCTGTATGTCTGTTTTCCTATCTGCCTGTCTCTCGGTCAGTCTGTCTGTCTGCCTGCCTGCCAGCCTGCTGTGCGGTCTGCCTGCCAGTCATTATGTCTGCCTGCCTGTCTGCGTGCCTGCCTGTCTGCGTGCCTGCCTGTCTGTCTGCCTACCTGCCTGCCTTTCTCTCTGTCGGTCTGTCTGTCTGTCTGCCTGACGGCCTTTCTGCCTGCCTACTTTCCTACCTGTCTATCTGTCTGTCTGTCTGTCTGTCTGTCAGTCTGCCTTTCTGCATGTCTGTCAGAGAGTCTGTCTGTTTGTCAGTCTGCCTGCCTGCTTTTCTCTGTGTCAGGGCTCCGGCATGTCTGTCTGTCTGGCTCCATTCCTGTCGGTCTGCCATCCAGCTCGTCTGTCTGTTCATCTATCCGTCTGTCTGCCTGCCTTCCTGTCTGTCTGCCTGCATGCTTGTTGGTCTGGTTGTCTACCTGCCTGTCTTCCTTCCTGCCTGTCTGTCTGTATGTATGTCTCTCAGTCTGCCTGACTGCCTGCCTGTGTGTCTCAGTCTGCCTCTCGGCCAGTTTGTGTGTCTGTCGGTCGGTCAGTCTGTCTGCGTGCCTACCTGTCTGTCATCCCCCCTGCCTTTCTGTCTGCGTACCTGTCAGTCTGCATGCCTGCCTGCTTGCCTCTCTTTGTCTTTCTGTCTTCGTGTCTGTCTGCATGCCTGTCTGGCTGTCAATCTTCCTTGCACCCTGTCTGTCTGTCAGTCTGTATCTCTGTCTGTCTGTCTTCGTGTTTGTTTGTGTATCAATTTGTGTGTTTTGTTTGTCTGTGTATCAATTGTCTGTGTATCAGTTTGTCTGTGTATCAATCGGTTTGTCTGTGTATCAATCTATCTGTCGGTTCGTCAGCCTGCCTGTCTTCCTGCCTGCATGTCGGTCTATCTGCCTCACAGCCTCCCTCCCAGCCTGTCTGGCTGCCTGCCTGCCTGCTTGTCTGTTTGTCGGTCTGCATGCTTCCGGCCGCCCTGTATGCCTTTATGCCTCTCTGTCCGTCTGTCTGCCTGCCTACCTACCTTCCTGCTTGTCTGACTGTCTGACTGTCTGTCTATCTGCCTGTCTGTCTTTCTGTCTGTTCGTCTTCCTTGCATCCTGTCTGTCTGTCTGTCATCCTGCCTGCCTGCCTGTCTATCGGTCTGTCAGTGTACCTGCATGCCCATCTGTCTGTCTGCTGTCTTTGTGCCTGCCTGCCTTCCTCCCTATCTTTCTGTCTGTCTGTCTGTGTTCCTGTTTGCCTGCCTGCCAGCCTGCCAGCCTGCCTGTCTATCTGTCTGTCGGTTTCTCTGTCTTTCTGTCTGTCTGTCGCCCTGCCTGCTGGTCTGTACGTCTTTCATTCTGTCTGCCTGCCTGTTTGTTGTTCTGCCTTTCTGCCTGCTTGTATGTCTGTCTGGCAAGGTGTATGTTTGTCTCTCTGTCTGTCTGTCTTTCTTCCTGCCTGCCTGCCTTTCTTTGTGTCTGTCATTCTGCGTGCCAGATTCTCGGTCTGTCTGCCTTCTGGCATGTCTGTCTGGCTGTATGTCGGCCTGCTTGCTGTTCGACTGCCGGCCTGTCAGTCTTTCTGTCTGTCTGTCTGTCAGTCAGTCTGCCTGTCTTCCTGCATGCCTGTCTGTTTGTCTGTTTGTCTGCCTGCCTGTCTGTCTGTGCCTGTCTGTCTGTATGGCTGTCTCACCGTCTATCTGCCTGCCTGCCTGCCTGTGTGCCTGCCTGCCTGCCTGTCTGTCTGCCTACCTGTCTGTCTGTCTGTTCGTCTGTCTGTCTGTCTTTGAGTCAGTTAGTCTGTCTCTCAGCCTGCCTGCCTGCCTTTCTCTCTGTCTGCCTGTTTGTCTGTCCGTCTGCCTCCGTGTCATTCTGTCAGTTGGTCTGCCTGCCTGCCTGTCTGTCTGTCGGTCTGCCTCTCGGCCTTTCTGTCTGCCTGCCTACTAGCCTGTTTGCTGTCTGTTTGCCTGTCTTCCTTGCATCATGTTTGTCTGTCTGTCTGTCTGTACGCCTGTTTGCCTGTCTGCCTGTCTCTCTGTCAGTCTGTCTCCATCCTGCCTGGTGTCCGGCCTGCCTGCCGGTCTTTATGCCTACCTGCCTGCGTGTCTGCGTGCCTGCCTGTCGGTCTGCCTACCTGCCTTTCTCTCTGTCTGTCTGCCTGGCTGTCTTCAAGAGAACGTGTTGCTGGGCGTGTTGGTTGAGGTCTCTAAACATACTGAGTGGCGCAAATACACAACACACAAGAAAGAGACACGGACAGGCGCTACACTTCAAACAGTTTATTAGCAACGACCGCAACGTACATATATACACAGATCCCGACATGCCCAATAGAACCCAAAGCGTCAACGCAAGAATTTATCTAAAAACCGCCCCTCGGCTTTGAATAACACCACCGAAGTGTCACTGACGCAGTCACTTCCCTTCAATCTGACATGATGCGCCTCGAACAATTCTCGGGCCTTCTGATATCTTCTCTTTCCCAGTATCTTTGTCTCAGAAAATCGTGGCTCATACTTTGTGCAGGAATCACAATGTGCTGTTAAATGTGCGCCATTATTAGATTTTAAATTTTGCACATGCTCCCTTAGGCGGTTCTTAAAACATCTCCCAGTTTGGCCAATGTAGGACTTTCCACAGGTGAGGGGGATTTCGTAAACCACCCCTATACTGCAATCAACGAACGGCTTCTCGTGTCGTTTTTAGCAGGCTCTCTTTTGGCCAGTAGTAGCAATGCGAGAGCAAAGTTGGCCGAGCTTACTCGGAGCAGAAAAATCGACAGGGACACCGTACCTCGTCGCCACCTTTTTTAGGCTATGCGACACCTTGTGTAGGTACGGAACCATTTCAGGACGCTTGTCATTTCTTACTACCCTTAACTTTTTGAAGGAGGGTTTCGGCCACCGCATTAACGACCGACAGAGGGAAGCCAGCCGACAAAAGTCGCTTCACCTGATGTTCAAAACTCGACTGCATCATGTGTGCGCACGATTTCTTCAAGGCAGATACTAGGCAGAGACTGGCAATGGCCCGGTTAACTCACTTAGTGTGTGCCGAGTCATACGGTAACTTCTTGCGCTGACGCTGTGGGCTCTATTGCGCATGTCGGAATTAGTGTATATATGTACGTTGCGGTCGTTGCTATTAAACTGTTGGAAGTGTGGTGCCTGTCCATGTCTTCGTTCTTGTGTGTTGTGTATTTGCGCCACTCAGTATGTTTGTACACCTCAACCAACACGCCCAGCAACACGTTCTCTTGAAGTACCTTTCTTCTACAGTGGGCCCATCTTTATGTGTTTCATCACCTCATCCTGACATCAACGCATTGGTGTGCCACATCGTACGGGCTACCTGCCGCTCAAGGAGCATCGGATTCTGCATAAGAAAAGGCGTCCCCCCAAAAGATGTGTCTCCTGCAGTGTGGCATCGTTCAAACATCTTGGAAACACATAAAGCGTCTGATCCGGCAGGAGCTGAAAAGGGAAATCCGGTTGTTGAATGATTGGGTGCGAATCTCATGTTATATGCAAGACCTCCCCCCCCCCCCCCCCTGGTTGGCAGAAAGGAAACATTGGCAGTTGAATCGGGTCATCACAAAAATGATTGAAGTCTGGTGGCAGCACACCCTCACGGATCTATTGAAGGACCCGTTGTTCAAAAAACAACCACGAAAACAAACTGGACGTTGTTCATTATTTGAGGACACCTATGTTCCTGGTAACATCGCGAGGCTGCTGGAGAAAGAACCCAAGTGTGGAATTGAACCTTGCATAACCACTCATGGACTTTTGGCGCTCAACATGCGTGTGGATAACACGCCTGAGAAGGAGGATGGTGAACGTTGCTTCCTAGAAGGAGCGGACTGTCTCTTGAAGTCGGCACCTGATCATGGTCGAAAAGGCGAATTACGCTTGTTGCATGGCATTGTAGACTACTTATGGGATAATGATCTGTCTCTTTTGTAGTCAGATAAGGAAGGAGGATTTGTAGCGATGGCTAAGGGCACGTTCAGTCAGAAGGCACTGCAGGCAATTAACAAGAACTTTCGCACGGGTATGGTTGCTTCTGCCAAAGTTAGATCTACCGTAAAGTTATACAGCAGTCTGGGAGTAACGAAGCTTGTCATTAGTGCTTCCTAGTGTAAGAATAACTCGCTGTCCGTCTTTTTTACAGCGAAGACGCACAAACCTGACATGCTGTTTCGAACGATAATAAGTGAGAAAGGTACTTGGCAGCTTCAGGTCAGCCAATTTCTGCTGAAAGCCTTAAACTGCTTGACAGTCGCTGATCCTTTTCTCACGAAGAATTCTGATGATGTGGTCGATTTTTTAAGGGATAATCACTCTATCGGATATATGTTCTCGGTAGACATAGATCTGTTTTATTCAATTCCCACGCTGAACTTTTTGAAAGCGTAACTTCATGTATTGATGCCATTGGCGTAATTCCCTTTCAAAATAGTTCGGCATGACGGTTGTCAACTTTTTAACCATGTTAGAGGAGTATCTTAACAGCACATTCATATCATTTGACAAGCGCCTGTATGGGCAGAAAAAGGGTATTTGTATTGGTTCGTGCCTCGCCCTTATCCTCTGTAATATATTCTTAGACCAGGCATTGGAGCGTGTTTTTAGTCCTCTTTTAAAGCTGAAGGTTTTAAGATATGTAGATGATTTTTTAAGTGTTTTTAGCAAACAGGGTTCTGTGACGCAACCTGACTTGGTGAAATGTGTTTTAGACGATTTTAAGCGCCTTGGAAAAGGCCTGACTTTTACTCATGAGTTGCCGCATGATGATGTCATCCAGGTCTTAGACCTGAATATTCAGGTGTTGCAGGGGCATGTGTGTTGGTCCTTTTTACCTCGGTCTCGAAAAGAACTGCTACCGTATGACTCAGCACACTCTAAGTTAGTTAAGGGGGCCATTGCCAGTCTTTGCATAGAATCTGCCTTCACGAAATCGTGCGCACACATGATGCAGTCGAGTTTTGAACATCAGGTGAAGCGACTTTTGTCGGCTGGCTTCCCTCTGTCGGTCGTGAATGCGGTGGCCGAAACCCTCCTTCAAAAAGTGAAGGGTAGTAAGCCAAGGACAAAAGCGCAGCTAAGAAATGACAAGCGGCCTGAAGTGGTTCCGTACCTACACAAGGTGTCGCATAACCTAAAAAAGGTCGCGACGAGGTACGGTGTCCCTGTCGTTTTTTCTGCTCCGAGTAAGCTCGGCCAACTTTGCTCTCGCATTGCTACTACTAGCAAAAAGAGCCTGCGAAAAAGGACACGAGAAGCCGTTCGTTGATTGCGCTGTAGGGGCGGTTTAAGAAATCTTCGTCACCTGTGGAAAGTCCTACATTGGCCAAACTGGGAGATGTTTTAACGACCGCCTAAGGGAGCATCAGTATTGTACACGTTGCTCTAAAACAGGAGCGAAGGCTCGTTCCTCGTTCCTTCCTAATTTTGAAACGAGTTCTCGTTACAAGTTCCTTTATTGTGAAAGGAACGCGTTCCAGTTCCACTTCGAACATTGGAACGTGTCGTTACATTAACGTTTCATTTCAGTTTTCAAACTAAAAATAAGGAGTCGGATTCCTGAGGCGAAATAAAGGGAGGAATTAAATACTCGCATCGAACTATGTATATTACAGGAATATGAACACCGCCGGCATCAGTTTGTGTGGAGATAAAAAGAATCCAAATAAACGCTCCTGGACGATTTTTTTTTCAGGGAGCACCAGACAAACTCCAAACATGTCTAACGGCGATTTTGGTGCTCGTCTATTATAGGTGCAACACACATGACACTTCCCACTCCGGTCTCACAAATTTGCAGTAAGGTTGCTGCGCTTCAGATATGAAAATAGAAAGTTACTCACCTGCAGGGACGTAATTCAATGTCTTGCATAAGAAGTCGCGTCGAAAAGAACAATAAATATGCCTTTAATTAAAGCTGATTTAATATTACAGTTTATTTAAAATACCTTACAGGCCCCTTTGCAGGGAATTAAGTAAGGGGGTGACAAAAAGTGAAGCTTTGCCGATCATACAGCACAAATATGAGAGTAAAAACACACAACAGAACAAGTAATGGCCACGAGGTTCGCAATCCAAGTTTAGTTCGGAAGATGATAACGAGAAAAAAAACGAAAGCCAACAGCGTAGTCACACACGAAATCTACGCACCAGAATTACAAAGTATGCCGAAGACAACAAGGGTAGTAGATAAAGGAAACAACCAAAGATAGCCAAGTATGTGGACGCGACGCACAAATCAGTTGCGGTATTAAAAGTACGCATAAGGGAAAATCACAGGAAATAACACGGGGCCTAATCACGTGCGTAAAAAACATATACACTATAAAAAATATAGTCCAACACAACGTGTGACACTACAAAGTAAAATAAACTACCACACATAATCAAAAAGTAATCCGGAAACCAGAAAAACAAGTGCCGTGGTACCGAAAGGACCGATTCTTTGGTTCTTCAAGCATAAAAGGATGAGTACATAACAAAGTTGCAGGATATGGCATAACAGAAAAAAAGTAGAATGAATGAAAAAAATGTGAAAACAAAAAGTGGGAAAAAAATTCCCGAATGCATAGACGCAATAAAGAACAGTCCCTTGCTTGAGCTCAGTAAGAGATGTATCTCAATGTTGGAGTCAGACGGACCCGTTTGTTCGTCAACACTTTGTTGGCAATGTTGGAGCGCCGTTCCACGGAAGCGCTTGATGGTACTGACATGTCATCATCATCATCATCATCACCAGCCTATCTACGCCCACTGCGGGGCAAAGGCCTCTCCCATTATTCTCCAATTACCTCGGTCCTGTGCCAACTGTGACCAATTTATCCCCGCAAACTTCTTGATCTCATCTGCCCATCGAAATTTCGGCCGCCCCCTGCAACGTTTGCCTTCTCTAGGGATCCACTCTGTTACCCTTAATGACCAGCGGTTATCTTGCCTTCGCATTACATGCCCTGCCCACGTCTATTTCTTCTTAATTTCTACTAATATGTCTTTACCAGTTCGCTCCCTGACCCACTCCGCTCTCTTCTTGTCCCTTAATGTTACACCTATCATTTTCCGCTCCATTGCCCGCTGAGTCGTTCTCAATTTAAGTTGAACCCTCTTAGTGAGCCTCAAAGTTTCTGCCCCGTAGGTGAGTACCGGTAAGATGCAGCTGTCATACACTTTCTCCTTCAGCGACAATGGTAGGCTGCTATTCATTATCTGAGAATGTCTGCCATATGCACCCCACCCCATTCTGATCCTTCTAATTATCTCTACCTCATGGTTGGGATCTGGGGTTACAACTTGGCCTAAGTAGATATATTCGCTTACCACTTCCACTGCCTCGCCACCTATCTCAAACCGCTGTGCTGTCCCGAGGTTATTGATCATTACTTTAGTTTTCTGTATATTAATTTTCAGGCCCACGGTTCTACTCTGTTCGCTCGGTGCGGAAAGCATGCTTTGCAATTCGTCCCCCGAGTTACTTAGCAAGGCAACGTCATCAGCAAATCTGAGGTTACTGAGGTATTCTCCATTAACCCTTACTCCCACCTGTTCCCAATCCAAAGTTCTGAATACTTCTTGTAAACATGCTGTGAATAACATTGGAGAGATTGTGTCTCCTTGTCTGACACCCTTCCTTCTAGGTATTGTTGAGGAACTGGGCCCCGGGCCATGGCACCGCTCAGAACGCTATTTATTCCACTTCTTCCTCTCCCAATACGGATGGTGATAATGTCCTAAGCTCGTCTTCTTCTTTCCTCAACACACTCCCGCAGAATGTCGCGGATCGCGACGTAAGAAAGGAGCCCGATAGCCGGTCGCCCGTTCGGTGCGCTGATCACGAACCAACTGCCCCGAGCACGAGGCGCGAGCTATGCCCGTACCCGCGTGCCCGTTGTTACGATAACTACTTCTTAAGCGCCAAAAACTACAGGGACATAGAAAGAGACAGGGACACGCGCTTTCTATGTCCCTGTAGTTTTTGGCGCTTAAGAAGTAGTTATGGAACACCAACTAGCCCGAACGCAAGCCCTTCTACGTTGTTACGAATCGGCCAGCGCCGCAGTACTTCCCCGCATCACTCCTCCGCTGTGCGGCGAAGCCACTCGTGCGCCGTCGAAACCAGGCGCAATCATGTCGGTGACAACTGACAAGTAGCGACAAAGCCACGTCAGACGCTTTGCTCTCGGCAAAACTTCGGTGGCTGGCGGCGTGGCTCGTCTCCACGCTCTTCAAGGACACAGAGGCCCCGCCGATCGCAACGGAGTCCTCCTCTCCCCCCTCTCTCGGACTCAACGTGCTCGAGGCTATGAACAGCTTACGAACTCTCGAAAGAGTGTAGTGCGTCTTCCAGCCTGTTGCGTTTGACCGTTATCGCTTTTGGGTATAAATAGAGCTGCCCAAGCGTTGTGAACCATTCCTGTTAGAGCAGCGAATCGATTTTGTCGCTCTGCTCGAGTCCTGTATTGTAACCTCGCCCGTCGGGGCATTGTTCTTTGGCTTCGGCTCACCTCTCGCTATGAAGTAAACAGTTTACGTTGGCCTATCAGCTCTGGACCTCTTCCCGGCTGCAGTCGGCCTTCACGGTCGCAACAACTGGTTGGCAGCGGTGGGATGGCAACTTCGTAACACCTGGAGCCAGCGGTGTGAGACCCAACACCACGGACGTCAAGGCGGCTTCGGACTTCGCAGAATTCACGGCGGTCAATGGTGAGTGCAGGACTTGTCTTCAATGAGTTTTACCAGGCTTCTGAGGATAGCTGGTAGGGCGTGTGTTTTTGTCGCGTGGGTTATTCGCGCAAAACATTTTTAGAGCAGTGGGAAAGCAGTACTCTAGACCGGCCATGAATTTGAAAGCGTTGAAAAAACCGCAGTTGTTGGAGCTTGCAAAAGAGTTGCGCTTGGATGTTACGGACGCGCTGAGAAAGCCAGAGCTGATACAGGCTATCCTCGCTGTTGGCGCTGACGATGACGAGCTGTCTGACTGCATTGAGACGATCAATGACAGGGAGACCGCTAAACGCCAGGCTGCAGAGGCAGAGGCTGAGCGCCAGCGTGAGGAACGCGAGAGGCAGAAACAGGAACAACAGGAGGAAAAGAGACGAGAGCATGAGCTCCTACTCGATCGAAAAAAGCGACAGCATGAGCTGGAAATGAAGCGTCTAGACGTCGAGGCGTCTCGACCTAGACGTTAGAGTGGCAGCAGCGTGCAGTCTGCGGCGACTGATCGGCCTACGCTGCGAATGTGTGACCTAATGCGACCCTACAAGGTAGGAGAAGACATCGGTCTTTTTTTGGTCAACTTCGAGCGTACGTGTGAGAGGGCCCAGTTTAGCCGAGACTCATGGCCGCAAAAGCTGCTTACGCTTTTGCCAGGTGAGGCATCCGACGTGATGGCCCGCTTGCCAAAGGAGGAGGCGGAGGACTATGAAAAAGTCAAGTCTAGCCTCCTGCGTAAGTACAGGCTGTCAGCAGAGGCGTTAATTCCGTGAAGCCGAGAAAGCCAGGGGCGAGTCATACTCTGAGTTCGCCTACAAGCTGAGGGCAAACATAGAAGAGTGGCTCAAAGAGGCAAAGGCTTTCGGAGAGCACGACAAGGTAGTTGAGTGCTTTGGTCTTGAGCAGTTTTACCGCCGTCTACCAGAAAACCTGAGACTCTGGGTGCAAGATAGGCCAGGGGTAAATACTGTGGATAAGGCAGCTCAACTAGCCGACGAGTTCATCGCACGTCGAGGTGCGCAGGGGCCGAAAGACGGCCAAAAAGAGTTCAGGCCGAAGCCTGATAAGTTAGGGCCGAAAAACAGAGCTCCCTACGAAAAGAGCGGAGCAAAAGTGGCCGAATCCGCGAATAATGAAACGGGCTCGGAAAACGAAAAGAGCGCAAACGCAGAGGCACAGCGCCGAAAAAAGGCTTTCGAAGCGCGCAAGCAGTCCGCGTGCTACAATTGTGGAGAGACAGGGCATTTCGCAGCTAGTTGCAAAAAGGGCAAGCTTGTCTTTCACATAGTAGACCAGGATGAGGAGAGTAGACAACTTTTAGAGCCCTACGTACGCGAGCTTGCAGTTAACGGCAAACCGTGCCGAGTGCTTCGCGATTCCGCGGCAACAATGGACGTGGTCCACCCGTCCTACGTCGAACCGCACGAATTCACGGGCGATCGCGCGTGGATAAAGCAGGCCGTAGAAGCGCACAGCGTGTGTCTTCCGATCGCCAGGATAACCATCGATGGTCCCTTCGGAAAGCTCGAAACCGGGGCCGCTGTCTCTACCAGCCTTCCGGCGCAGTATCCGTATCTTTTCTCGAACAGGTCCGATCAGCTACTGCGCGAAAGGGGACTCGTTTTCGGGGAAGGGATAGTGTTCGCGCTGACGCGCTCGAAGGCTCGCGAACTCGGAGCGAAGGCGGCGGTTGAAAGCAGGAACGATTCGCGAAGAAAGGAGCTCGAGGGAGAGAGACTCCAACGGGAGAACAAGAAAATAGAGCACGTAATTCAACTCGAGCAGGAAGAAGTGAAGCCGGAGTTTGAATTGTTGCTCGAAAAAGACCTCGTTGTCGAGGAAAGCACCGTGCCAGCGCTGCCAGTAGCAGACGCTCGGGAGCGCGAGTCGGAAGCGACCGTTGCTGCCCCGCAGCGCGTCAAGGTTGCTGAGAGAGATAACGACGGCGCATTAGCTCAGACTGTCGGCAGAGGCGGCAGAGGGCAGTGCTTGTCCACTGAGTGCGATAATGTGTCGGCGTTTGTTCTGGAGATCTCGGCGGAGTGTTCGGACGGTTCAAATTTGCGGGAGGCCATGGAAATGGCTACCGGTCTGAACATGAACATTTCGCGAGATAGCGAGGTTTCGCTGGAGTGCGTAAACCATGGGGCTACCGAAAGACAACACGAGTCCGCTGAAACGGAGGTTGTTCCTTCGGACGGTAGCACAGAAACGAGCGATGTGGTGGCAAAGCCTGCAGTCGAAGCAGCGAGCGGTTTGCACAGCTCAGCTGGGAGTCATGACGATCTCGCCACTGAGCAAGCCGATTCCGTCCTGCCACCAGCTCAGGTAGCTGACCTCGAGCAACAGCCAGCCGAGCTCGTAGAGATTCAGGTGTCGCGGGCGGCTGAGCCGTCTTTTGAGACAGGGCAGCTTGGATCTAGCGTAGTCTTGACAGCCGCAAAACAGAACGAAAACACCCTTCGGTGTTCGCTTGCTGAGGCTGTCGCCGAAAGCTCGAGGGGCAAGGAGGTAGTGACTGCTCAAAGCTACCAGGTGCCTAATGAGCACGTCGTGCCCTTTTCACTCCAAGCTGATGCTCCCGATGATAGGCCAACATCGACGGAGCTAGTTGAGGTTGCGGTGTCGACTGCGGCTGAGCCGAAGTCGGGAACCGACCAGCCTAGAGCAGAGAACGTAAACGCGTTCCGGCGTTTGCTTGCCGAACGCGTTCGCGAAAAGGCGAGCAAGAAGGATAGAGGGAAAACTTCCGCGCGTGCTTGTGGCGCATGTTTCAGTGAGGGCACGCCCAGGGGCAAAGCTGTGAGCTCGCTTCGCGCCATGGGAACGTCGCCTCCAAAAAGGAATGCGCGCCTCTCCTTTGAACATTGGAAAATCTCGTTCGCTCCTCCGCGCGCTCGACCTTTGTCGAACAAGACGACCGATGTCTTTTCACGCGGTCACAGCAGTCTCTTTCAGAGAACGGGCGCACCTAAAGTGCGATACAAATTGGGGAAAGCTCGGAGCAATGATGAGAGCTCGAATCGCAGCTCTCAGCGCGAGAAGTGGTAGGCGCCTGACTTTCTCAATTTCATTGTTTTTCCTGGAGCAGGTTTAGCCCTTTACGATTACATTTCTTTTTGTGTATGGGACATTTCCAATCACGCGAAATGTCAACTTCCAGGTTTGTTCACGTGTCTAAAGTACTGCTGGGCAAAAATATAACTAGAGTAGTTAGTTATTCGCGTACTTTTCGCAACTAAAAGCCTGGTAGATCTTCAGTGTTGATTTGTCTTCGCACTTGCCGGCGATGCGGTTGTGTCTTCCTGTGTTGTTCTGTTGCTTGCCTGACCAAGCCAGAGACGTTCTTGGGGAGCCACTACTCGTCCAGTGACCCGCCCGGTGAAGCTCCAGCACAGTGTCGTACAGCCCAGGCCTGGAGTCGAGCGTCTGCCGAACACTTCACTTCGACAGTATCCCTCCGGACAACGGTTGTAGACCCTTGTCCATCGGGATCTCGGACCCCCGGCGGAGAAGCTGTTACGAATCGGCCAGCGCCGCAGTACTTCCCCGCATCACTCCTCGGCTGTGCGGCGAAGCCACTCGTGCGCTATCGAAAACAGGCGCAATCATGTCGGTGACAAGTAGCGACAAAGCCGCGTCAGACGCTTTGCTCTCGGCAAAACTTCGGCGGCTGGCGGCGTGGCTCGTCTCCACGCTCTTCAAGGACACAGAGGCCCCGTCGATCGCAACGGAGTCCTCCTCTCTCCCCTCTCTCGGACTCAACGTGCCCGAGGCTATGAACAGTTTACGAACTCTGGAAAGAGTGTAGTGCGTGTTCCAGCCTGTTGCGTTTGACCGTTATCGCTTTTGGGTATAAATAAAGCTGCCCAAGCGTTGTAAACCATTCCTGTTAGAGCAGCGAATCGATGTTGTCGCTCTGCTCGAGTCCTGTATTGTAACCTCGCCCGTCGGGGCATTGTTCTTTGGCTTCGGCTCACCTCTCGCTATGAAGTAAACAGTTACGTTAGCCTACGGCTTCTGGACTTCTTCAGGGCTGCAACAGCGGCTGGCCGCTCGCATCATACACGCTACCACTCGTATGTCGGAGGCCACGGAGATCGGATAGGGTGCCCCCGCCCGGTCGCAACACCGTGCAGCCCTGCCTCTTTTAAATGCAGAGCATTTCAGTAACTCACGATGTCACCCGCGTTGGCGTCCGTAGTCCGCGTCCGCATCGCTCCCCCTACACTATATAAATAATACTTGCCGGCGCCAGGTTTCGATCCTACGACTATGCGGGCGGAACGCAAGGTGCACGGTACTTACCAACTGAGCCACAAAGCCGACACAGAACGGAATGTTACGAACGTGCCTTATATCCTTGACTCATTCAACCGTCGGCCAGAGGTGCGCCCTCTCCCCCGCGTCCTCCTCGCCTTCTCTCCGCTCGCAACGCCCTCTCTCGCCGCGTTCGGTTCGGGCGCAAGAACAGGTGGGGCGCTCGCATCGCGCTCTCTCGCCGCGGTCGGTTCGCGCTTCGCGCGCGCTGCGGTCGCTAACATCTGTGGCGTGATCGTGACGTCAGCATCACGCGTTCGCGTGGTGGCGATTTCGACGCTATAACACTCTCTCGCGAGGGGGATTGGATTGGATTCGATTGGATTGGCTTGGATTGGCTTGGATTTGGATTGGATTGGATTAAAGTGGATTGTGTTGGATTGTGTTGCGTCATAGCCGCGCCACGTTGCGTCATAGCCGCTCCACGTTGCGTCATAGCCGCGGCAGGGGGTTCACGGCATGATTCACCATCGACTTCATCGACAATGTCTACGCTGAAAGACAACAATTACAACAACAACAACCAATACGTAATGTTGTCACGCGTCTCACGCGGCAGAGGAATGAGGCTCAAGTTGATTCAATCGATGGCAACACTATATATTTACAGAACAAAACCACTCAAACGAACGCAATCATAACCAACTCACAAGCATATCACACTATACACAAAAATACAAGCACAACCTCATACTATCCCAAAAATCTAGTCAGATAGTCCCTATAACCCATTAACTTTGTACTCCAAATCGAAACATCCTACCGCCGGTACCACGGTGCGATGCCGATGACGTGGCCCAGTGGGTCGGTTGGGTTACGCGTCAACCAACGTCGCGGAACGTCGCGATGGCCCGTGCTGGTGCGTCGTGGTCCGGAGCTGCCCGCTGTGCGATGATTCGGCTTCGCTGAGCAGCGCGGCTCAGCAGGGGGCCAGCAGAGCGAAGCTGCTGGTAATCAGTGGTCTTGAGCTGCCCGCTGCCAGACGGTGCGATGCCGCTGGTGCGTCATGGGGCACGGCTCGACGGGTCGCCGGCGGTGCGATGCCGCCGGTCAGCAGGAGGCCAGCAGAGCGCAGCTGCTGGTAATCGGTGGTTCCGGGCAGCCCGCTGCCAAACGGTGCGATGCCGCTGGTGCGGTGTGCAGGCACGGCCCGAACTTCCCACCGTTCCTCCAAAGAACCCCTTCCACTCTCTCCACTCCAACCTTGTTCTCTTCCTCTTCACCTCGCATTAATCGTGTGCAGTTCCCATTCGCTGAACAAGCTACCTCCTCCTCCTCTTCGATTACCCTGTGTTTCTTCTCCATTGGTCACTTCAACATCCTTCTCACCATCCCGTATGCTGATTTTTCGTTTTCTTCATCTTTACTGACAACATCTTCTTCTGGGGCCAATCCCCCTTCGGGTATGGGTTCTTACCACATGACAAATCCATACGACTTGCAGGCGCGCCCCCCCGCAGAAATGCTCTGCATTTGATCGTGCCCCTCGCGAGGGGGGTGTTTTTTTCTTTTATTCATTATCCACAACACACTCCCCCCGCCGCCAAGGTGCGCCTGTGGCTTCCAAAGGGAGAACAAATGTACCCATGAACGATGGCTGAAAAAGGCAGTCAGAGGCGCACTGCGAATTTCAGCAGGGGAGAAACGGAACGAGTCACAGGGAAGGAAAGGTACTTGTAGAGACCATCGTGAACATGCATGCACCCTGAGTCCGCCGACACAATGAGGATGCGCCGGCAAACAGGAGGCAGTACGCAAACGTAGACCAAGGGGTTCATAACCTGTCGCCTAGTCATCCTTATCCCATTGCACCACGGGAACAGATCCGTCACTATCATCTTTCTCAGCTTCCGGTGGCCAGATTCTTTTGATCCTGCCTGCAAACATCCCTTCATCATCCTAATTGGGTGATCTTGGTGTGGCTGATGGCAACGGAGCAACGAGGTACTTCCGGTCATGGCTGGCAGCAAGATGATACCCGGTGTCTCTGTCGCCGTCCTTGTCGCCTCCCGGTTCACCGCCGCCACTAGGACCGTACGGGAATTCGTACGGCATCGAAGTGCCAGGGTGACCACGCAGTAGCCAACCGCGAGCGCGCTCACCAAAGTAGACCACACGAACGATGTCCGGGAACTCTGTGTCCCGTCGGTCACCCCCTACCCGTCCGTAGCCACCAGGATCATAGGGAAATACCACGTACTTGCGGCCCAGTCTTCGGTTAACGGGCGCGGTCGTGTACCCCTTGCAGGCATGTGCGTCGCCAGTACAGTGCGGCGTGGCTGGTAGCTGGACACCAGTGATCACTCCTTGTCCTCAGCTGCACGGATCCTGATCATGAGCTGCGCAACCGTGCATCCGGAACTGTGATCGTGGCAGCGGATGGTGTGGCTTCCAGGAGCTTCCCAGGGGGCCGCCAAGCGCGGCAGTTGAAGCTGCCCGGTTGCCGTTCACGAGCTCGCCGCAACAAGGGTCGCCTGACGGCTCGTGAGATCCAAAATGAAAGGACGGTGCGCTAATCCGAGTCGGGGATACCATGTATCGCTGACTCCAGCGGAGACGCCAACGGAGAAGCCAGCGCCGGAAGCTACACGGCCATCGTCGTACTAGTGGGAACGGCGCCCGCTCGCGACACTTTAAGACCACGTGCTCTCTCAGCAAGGAACCCCCACGAGCGGCAGCGATGTCCGAAGCGTCGGAGAACATCACGCTGGACGGGTCCGCATCACCGTACATCGTGGTCGTGGGGTCCTTGGAGAGGTCGGTTCCGTGGCCGTCCTGGACGACGACGCAGTCACCGCTGGTTGGGCGGCTGGGTGCACCCAGTTGTGCCTCAATAGAATCGGTCGTGCTCTCCGCTGGTTTCTCTGGAGGATCAGACTCGTCGGCAGCTGTGAGGACGTTCCGACGGTCAGAAACGCACGGCTCACACGCCGCGGGAACGTTCGCCACCTTGTCAGCCTCCGCGGTCATCCCGCTGTCACCGGAGAGCGCCGCGGTCTTGCCGTGCCTGATGACGGCGGAGTAATCGCTGGGCGCTCCGGTGCTCCGAGCAGCAATTGGCGGAGGTACAGCGGAGGGTCTGGCGAAGCACACCAGTGTACGGATCGTGACAACCTTTTCGTCGTACTCGTAGCTATCGAATAAATCGGCCTCAAGGTCGTCCAAATCAATGGTCTCCTCATATATGCGCTTATCGAGGGACTTCAACTCCTCGTACCTGCTGTCAACGGCGTGCAGGTGCGAGCGGATCTGGCCGGTCGATGAGAGGGGATCCTGAAGTAGCAATTGAATGGCAGCTACGCCCCTTGTGACGGCTTCCCTCACAGTGTCACGGTGGCGGCGAAGCTCCTCCATGGCAGACGGCGCGAACGCAGGCGACGGAGTGTCCTAGACACGAGCCCGAGCGGCAGACAGCGTTCGATGAGGAGGCTCGCAGAATTGGGTAGCTTCCAGGGTACCCCAGGCCTAGCGTCCTCGAAGACTGCGCCGCATCAGGTCAGGTCTCGTGGGTTGTCTCCGGGTTCAGTGTGGGTGGAGTGGAGCGTCGAGCAGCCGGCCATGGCGGGCGCCGCCCAAGGGCAAGGCCTCCGAGATGAAGGAATCACGAAGTATCCCAACCAGGAGTTTCCCAGGCCTCGCGAGCCTCGGAGACGCGCTGCGCCGTCACGCAGTCTACTTGGCCGTTCCTCCCGGGTTTCACGGCACCAAATGTTGAGGAACTGGGCCCCGGGCCATGGCACCGCTCAGAACGCAATTTATTCCACTTCTTCCTCTCCTACACGGATGGTGATAATGTCCTAAGCTCGTCTTCTTCTTCCCTCAACAGGTATTTTACTGCTCTCCCTAAGGAGGATGATGATAACTGTAGACCCATTGTAGATATCCTCTAGTATTCTTACATAATGCTCATCTACCCCCTGGTTCCGTAATGCCTGAATGACTGCTAGGGTTTCGACCGAGTCAAATGCTTTCTCATAATCTATGAAGGCTATATATAGTGGTTCAGTATACTCAGCGCACTTCTCTATCACCTGATTGATCGTGTGAATATGGTCCATTGTTGAATAACCTTTGCGGAACCCTGCTTGTTCTATAGGTTGACTGAAATCTAAGGTTGCAGAAATTCGGTTAGCGATTACCTTGGTAAATACCTTGTAGACGACTGACAGTAAGCTGATCGGCCTGTAATTTTTCAACTCCTTCATGTCACCTTTCTTATGGATTAGGATGATGTTCGCGTTGTTCCAAGATTCCGGTACCATTGCGGTCATTAGGCATTGCGTATACAGGTTTGCCAGTTTTTCAAGTACAATTTCTCCGCCATCCTTCAAGAGTTCTGCTGTTATTTGATCCTCACCAGGTGCTTTGCCCCCTTTCATTTATTTCAAGGCCTTCCTTACTTCTGCGGTCGTTACTGGTGGAATGTCTATCTCCTCTGAACTACTGTCTCGTTCGGCATTATCCTGTATGTCCCGACTACTGTACAGATCCCTATAGAACTCTTTGGCCACTGTAACCATTTTATCCCTATTTGTGACGACATTGCCTTGTTTATCCTTAAGTGCATACATCTGATTCTTCCCCATCCCAAGACGTCTCTTCACTGCTTTCAGGCTACCTCCGTTCTTTACAGAGTATTCGATCCTCTCCATATTATACTTCCGTATGTCAGCTGTCTTACGCTTATTGTTAACTTCGAGAGCTCCGCTAGTTCTATTCTGTCAGCTGCGGTAGAGATTCTCATGGTTTGCCGTTTCCTGATTAGATCTTTCGTCTCCTGTGAAAGTTTACCAGTATCCTGTCTAGCCACAGTGCCCCCGACCTCTACTGCACACTCCGTGATAATGCGTGTAAGGTTGTCGCTGGCTTGCTGTGTCGTAAGCTCGGCTTCCACGTTAAGAGCGGAATATCGGTTCTGCGGCGCGATCCTGAATTCTTCTACTTTACGTCTTACTGTTAGCTCATTTATCGGCTCCTTTCGTACTAGCTTGTTGCGGTCCCTCCTCAAATCTAGCCTAATTCGAGATCTTACCATACGGTGGTCACTACACCTTACCCTTCCGAGCACTTCCACATCCTGCGCGACACCAGGGTTATCGCATAATATGAGGTCTATTTCATTTTTGTGCTCCCCATTCGGGCTCCTCCAGGTCCACTTCCGACTCTCCCGTTTACAGAAGAAGGTATTCATTATGCGTAGGTTATTCCGTTATGCAGACTCAACTAGTAGGTCCCCCCTGCTATTTCTACAGCCCAGACTATAGTTCCCAACTGCCTTGTCTCCAGCCTGATTCTTGCCTACTTTAGCATTGAAGTCCCCCATAACTACGGTATACTGTGTTTTTACTTTAGCCATTGCCGATTCCACATCTTCATAGAGGCGTTCCACTACTTGATCGTCGTGGCTGGACGTGGGCGCGTAGCCCTGCACCACCTTCATCTTGTACCTCCTATTGAGTCTAATTAGAAGACCTGCTGCCCTTTCGTTAATGCCATAGTATTCGTCTATGTTGCCAGCTATGCTTTTATTGACTAGAAATCCCACTCCTAGTTCTCTTCTGTCCTCTAGAACACGGTTACATAGGACGTGTCCATTTTTCAGCACCGTAAAGGCTTCGCCTGCACTCCTTACCTCGCTAAGCTCTATTACATCCCATTTAATGCCCTATAGTTCCTCGAACAACACCTCGAGACTTGCTTCGCTAGATAAGGTTCGCGAGTTAAACGTTGCCAGGTTCAGATTCCATTGGCGGCCTGTCCGGATCCAGGGATTCTTAGCACCCTCTGCTGCGTCACAGGTCTGACCGCCGCCGTGGTCAGTTGCTTCGCAGCCGCTGGGGACTGAGGGCCTTGGGGTAATTGGCGTATTCATGGGAGGTTGTGGCCTTTACTACAACAGGGTGGCCAATCCTGCTCTGGTGAGGGAGTGCATTACCGGCAATGGTCGCCGGGGTCAGGCCGCACCCCAAGCCCTTTTGTGCAATTCCATCAATACGCGGATTTTTCTTTCTTTTTTTTAATCTGGTGGCAATTGTCCGGCACCGGGATTTGAACCACGGTCCTTCTGCACGCGAGGCGGGTGTTCCACCTCTACGCCATCGCTGCTCGGACATGTCGCACTTGAAGAAAATTTGGTTCAGTCCCTCGAAGATTTTCATCTGCGACAGCGGGCAGTCGATTGGTATCAGCAGGTAAAGCGACATTTCATCCTTTGCCTCGGCTGGAAGGGTTTGCTGCCCAAAGGAAAATAAATCCTCGCGCGTGGACGAGCTAGCAAAATGTGCGGTGAATGGCTCGGTCACCGCAGCCAGCTCTGTCTTTATGTAGTTGTCGCCTTGTCTCGCATAGAACTGTCTAGGATCCATGATAGCTTAAGCCTTGGGATTGAACAAGTGGTGACAACGAGATCGCGCTTTCCTTTGAGGGGTCCAAACCTGCGATCCCAAACAATTCCCGGTGACCCGGTGACCCTGCAATACCGGTGACCCTTCGAATGACCTCACAGCGAGAGCAACTCCCTCGACAACAACGCACCCGCGGCGTGCGCGCACTAATGCGGTAATTACCCCTGACAATATACGGTGGTTTCACAAGGTAACTGCAGCGCCGCCCGTAACCTTTCCCCGGCAGGCGACAATTCTATCGGCCAGACGCGCATCCTGGCCTCCCCAGACAAACGATGAAAGGTGAGAAGAATTCTCGCGGCTGCGCTGTTCACCCGTCGAACGCCGCGTAAGCTCAACGGGCATGAAAGCTAGCACAAGCTGCGGCCCGCTGCGTGGTCATTCTTCTGTTTTAAAGCAAAGCTTTCTACCTCTACCCCCCAAGGGTTCTTTCGCGACCGTTGGTGTCACCAGAAAACTCCAGCGAACAAATAAAAGAATTTACAGGCACCGCCGGGAATCGAACCTGGAACTAATAGACTAACAAAGCGAGAGCCCGTTGTCTTACCGATTCAGCTACGAGCCCACGCGAACACGCGAATACAAATGGTGTACTGACCAAGCACATCTACGGGTTTACCCCCTGCCTTCTCGCTGAATGCCACGCTGAATGTCACACGACCACTCACGCCCGTCTAGCGGCCCTGTGCGCACCTTGCTCATGTGCTAAGAGTTACAAAAATTAAAGGAAGCTCACACCAATCCATGGAATCTCACTTTTAGTACGCCAATGTGCTAAAGCCTGTGGCCTCCCGTGTTCACGTAAAAACTCACAGCTCCTTGTCGTCCGCCCTCACGCCAAATCAAGGAATACATTCAAATACTCCTTGATGACCAGGCCATCACTCCAAACCCTCAGCATCAAGATCCTGGGCCTACATTTCCAGGCCAACACCAAGAGTGACGTCTCCTTGCAGCGCCTCAAAAACAGCATTAATCAAATCATACACATGGTCAGGCGAGTTGCCACCAAGAAGCGAGGCCTAAAAGAATCCGGTACCTTTCGATTAATTGACGCTTTTGTCCTTTCGAGAGTTACTTACGACAAACCCGTATCTTCTTCTCGACGAGGAAGACATAGAGATGCTTTATATAATGATTAGGAAGGCGGTTGAGCAGGCCATTGGTCTTCTCATGAGTGCGTCCACACTGAGGCTGCTTAGCACGGGCTCCTCAACACGGTAGAAGAGCTGATAGAAGGCCATCTTTCTAACCAGAAGGTCCGACTCAGAACTGCGGTGGGTAATCGCGTGCTTCACCAGATTGGCTGGGCAGCCCAGAAGGTCGCTCCGCTTGACGTACTCCCAGACTCTTGGTGACTAAAACTAAAGATGCTCCCTTTGCTTAGAAATATGAACCCCTCACATGACGAGGGTCAACGAAAAGCACGGGCTCAAGCGCTAAACACCACCCTCGGTGGGGCTCATGCAGTTATCTACACAGACTTCTCCTAACATCGAGGGCAGCAACACGCCATCATCGTGGCTACCTCCAGAACCAACCTCCTTGCGTGTACCTCGCTTAGGACCCAACAAATGACGGCAGCAGAAGAGGCAGCCATCACCTTGGCTCTCACTCAACCAGGGGTTCGGAGGGTAGTCACCGATTCCCAGCAAGCCTACTGGAATTACCAGTCGGGTTGGGTGTCCTGACCTGCACTGTGCGTGCTAAAAAACCACTCCCCAAACGGTTCCATTCAGCTCATCTGGACACCGCCTCACGCTTCAATGGAGGGCAACAAATACACCCAAACAAGCCTGCGATTTTACCTCCCGTGCTATGGAGCTGCACGAGGACAGTCACCCGCTTGTCACGTCCAGAAAGATAATCCAGCATTATCGCCTTCTGAGACAGACCGTACCATCGCCTTACGCTGACCTTTCCAGAGAACAACAAACTACCCTACGGCTCATACAATCCGGGCTCCTTCCCACAGCCTACGCGTCTTTACGTAATGCATCCGAATCGCTACGACGCTGAATGTAAATTTTAAGTGCGAATGCACTTCTTAAGCGAGCTTGAAGCGTCCGCCACCGTCCGCATAGCAACAGCTGCGGGTGCGCGCGCTCCTCGTCTTCCTTGGCAACGGGGGGAGATGGGCACGCGCTGCCTGGCCGCTGACATGGCACATACCCACGTGGGGGATTGGCCAGGAATCTCCTCGTCTTCCTTGGCAACGGGGGGAGATGGGCGGGCGCTGCCTGGCCGCTGACATGGCACATACCCACGTGGGGGATTGGCCAGGAATCGGGCGTGAAAAGGGCTAATGCACCCACTTAAAGGAGTACTGACACGAAATTTCAAAGCTAAGATCCGCTCTAGCAATCAAGTACAACGACAACACAAATAGGTGTCTGTGAATAAATGCATCTTTCTTTCTTTGTAGTTGTGTGTGTGTGTGTGATCTCTCTTTCGCGAACATTACCGAACCGCGCAAATTCAACTCGTGCATTCGCACTTTCACATTCTTCCCCTCGGGGAAATGCGGGGAATTTTTTTTCTCAGAAGTAGGAATACTCCGCCGCGTAATCGGGGTGTGCGACTTTAGCCCTGAGCACCCTCCTCTCTTTCCGTCAACTACACAACAAGAGCAATGGGAGATGCTGCTGTCCAGGCCCTCTCTACCTACCCAGCTTCAGCGGGTGGACAGAACACAGGCCGCACAGACTGCATATGGGCCCCACAGAAGAAGGAATCACTCCCCAAGGCTGCACTCTGGGCCGTTCAGAAATCTGAACAGAAGTATTTCTTCCTCCTGCTTCTCAGCCGCAAGTCTCGTCGCCTCCGTCCGCGGCGCAGAGACGGAGAAGTCAGATTGTCTAACACCGGGTTGGAGCTTACTTTGATTTTATAAAAAAATGTTTCCACTCTTGCTACACCAATACAACTCAACCAAACACCGTTCATGCATCATGCATTGATTTAACCTTACCAAAAATATCTCTTTGAACTAATAAATGGTGTGGTTAAGTGCATTTCACTCCTCTCTGGTTTTGCTATTTGTAGAGCGATGTGAGTGATTTTAAGTGACGTCGCATGAGTAATCGTTATGGGTGCCGTTTACAGCTTTGCTTTCCAACCACATTCACGGGGTGGATTGGCGCGATTTTTTTTGGCCTTCGAGAAGGCACGTTCCACTGAAGGGCGGGCAAATTGGCCAGCTTTTATAGGAAGAGAAATACAGTAGCGACTCGGGGATTTTTGTACTCGAGCCTTGGCATACAAAACAGCCAATTCCTAGCGATGTAACGTTTGCAGAAGGAACGCCGTTCTTGCTGTTCCTCCAAAAACCGAACGAGTTACCGTTAGGGGCGCTGTCAAAACACCACACGACGAAAGGGCACGCGACAGAAGAGCACCGACATAACAGCACGGCGTCAAAAGGGCACCCGACAAAACAGCACGCGACAAAACAGCACGGCGTCAAAAGCGCACGCGACGGAACAGCACGTTGACAAAACAGCACAGCGTCAAAACAGCACAGCGACAGAACGGCACGATTTTATGGAACGCCTAAATGGGCAAATATTTTGATTTTAACATGGATAAAAACACTTTATTGGGCAAAAAATGCTCTCTCTGAGGTTCTCTTCACGTTTCGTTACTCTTTCTCGGGAAAAATACTACGGCTTTAATGATTACAGCATGTGGGATATCTGAAATGAAACAAGCAAAAGCCAGGGACGACATTTGGTAAAACTTTTGTTCCTTTTTAGGTAGCCCTACAATTTTTATGATAATAATAATAATAATAATAATAATAAGAAGAAGAAGAAGAAGAAGAAGAAGAAGAAAAAGAAGAAGAAGAAGAATTTATTTCTGAATTTGCCGCTGACAGTTCTCCAAGACTGGTAGGCCCGGATCATTTCGTCCGCAGGCTTTCACATCTCTCCCAAAGTGGACCGCGTTAGCACGCGCTAAAACCGGTGACCGAGTCTAAAGTCAACGCATGCTCTACGAACCCAAAGGAAATACTGTTCGCCCGGAATGCGATCAGAGCAAAATCGGTAATGAAAACCGCAGGGTAGTCTTGGTATGTCTGCTTTGCGCCGCAGAAACATTTTACAATTTTTTGATACGAGCTTTTTATTTTAGCGCCGTCTATGAAGCGACCCCCGAAACCACCGCGCTGGGCTGTTAAAGGAGCCATGAAGAGAAAATACAACTTCGTTTAATTTGAAAGAACTAGGATTCAGTATCTCACTCAGCTCCATTACAGCCCCAAAAGACGTTTTTTAACGAAAAAAAAGCAAGAAGTATTTAAAAACTTTCAAATTGCGCGCCACAGTGACGCGTTATGAGCAAGCATGACGTCATACGGGCCATCAATAAAACATAATTTTCAGTGGGTTACTGCACGTTAGCATTCAAGTAATGCGGTCAAATGGAACTAGAGGTCCCATTACAGACGTCCAGTCATGTGTCGTCGCGACAGGTCAGTTAGGCGGCCGCCAATTGCACAAACAAGGTTCCGTGACGTCACAGAAAAGTTGCGCGAAATCGGCTATGGGGTCGCGACTGCTTCACACGTTTTCTTTCATATCTCCGTTATTTTTTTGAAGATTGCGATGATATTGGCATCATCGTTATCCATTCTAATAAACCCAACTTGTATTTTCTCTTCATGGCTCCTTTAAGTGTGCCGTTCTTTGCGTGCGTCTGCTCGGAATCCGTGCATTACCGAGTGAACCGTAGTGGTTTGGCGTTAAGTTAGCGGTTGCAGTGCTTGTGTGTGTGTGTTCTGTTTTGTTTTCATCATCTGCGGACGGATTTTAGGTCCTGATTTGCTGCCAGAGCGGGAAATTCCGACCCCGGCTGTTGAGACCAGCAGCAGCAGCAGTGTGGTGGTGGTGCCGGTGGTGCTCCGCAGTTCCGCGATGAAAACGTACCGGTATGGCACCGACTGACATAGAAATCGATATCGGGGAGTAAATACGTGTTTTCAATGCCACCGTGCTTGTTATGTTCACCGATTAGTCATGTTTACGGAAGCGCGGACGTCGAATGCGGAGCGCGCATAGCATATGTGGGTCACGGTGATCCGTGCTCGCGATGGACTTTCGACGAGGCGATTGCTACGCTGTTGGCATTGCAATGCAATATAATCTTTCTTAACTAGACTTATGACGGTTACTGACGAAACGAAATAACCCGGGCGGAAAAATAACGCGACCGCACAACCAGTCAAATTACTATTCGAAGGTTGAGCAAAAGGGTTGACGTTCGGGCGAGTTAATATTGGTTGATCATGATCGTGATCATGATTGACCTAACTCTGCTCAGCGCATGTGGCCTGTCGCTCGGAGCCCACCTTTGTGAAACCGCTGCTTTCACCACAAATGCTTTACACGACCAGCAGTAAGTGTTTTGTAATTGTAATACTTAAGATTCCGTGGCAACGCAAAAGGATTAAAAGCTTTTCCTTTGACCGCGTTGTGAACAGGTTGAGCTATTTTCCAAATGCAGCGTTCACGCGTACCTCGAGCTGCGTTTCCACATTTGGCTGCCTGCTTATCCTGCTATCGACCAGCAGTGTGCGATGGAGAAAGTTATCCTTTCAAATCGTTTGGCAGTGTAATGCGTTGGCCTGAAAAAAAGTAAACAAAACGCCGTGATTTTAAAGGTTAGATTAGATGAAAAGGAGATGGTTTAATGCCAATCGGCTGTAATGACCAAACAATATATGGTAATTTAAATTGACTACAAGGAACCAGAAGTTATTGTAGTGTTGTATTGTATCGGCGCTCGTGAAAGATCCCCAACTGGTCAAAATTAACCCGCAGCCCTCCACTACTGCGCGCCTCATCACCCATGAAGCGTCGGGGCGTTAAACACCATAATGAATGAATGAATGAATGAATGAATGAATGAATGAATGAATGAATGAATGAATGAATGAATGAATGAATGAATGAATCAATCAATCAATCAACAAATCAATGCTGTATTGTAAAGGATAAAGTTGCTTCTAACATTTCAGGGGGTTCCTTTCCCTGTCGCAGCTTTGCGTGTGATAAATGGATTTTGATCCGTCTGCTTGCCGTTCAAGTGCACCCAACAAACCCTGGAGTTGGTCGTTGGTACAAAGTCGTTGCGATTTATCAACGGAATCCACCGATATCTCAACTCTGTGCGTTGGGAAGCGATGCCGCAAAAACACGCCGCAACCGCACTGCATTTTCTCCAGGCAGTGTCGTGCACATGCGTGCTGTCAGCGACTGTTTCTCGCTTTCTCTGGTTGTTCAATAACCCACCACCGCGCAGTGCTGACCAGGCGACGTTTGCGCCTTGAACGGCATCGCAGCATTGGCTAAAACAATTTAAAGTTCCGCAGAAACTAAGCACGCGGTGCGAAATACTCCTGAACTACGCAGTGGAGCACACCACGGCGAGCGATGTTAGCAGCCCAGCGCTATGGTCCCTAGAAATACAATTTCTAGGGACCCTACCAGCGCGCTCAGGCAACGCTGGTCGGCCGCCGAGAGAACTAGTTTGAGAGTATTTTCCTCCTTTCCCGGCTGCTTATGGAAAATGGTGTATAGCAGGGGAGCAACTCATTGTACGTCTCCGCGTGCGCATTGTACGCTCTGCGTTCCACAGCAGCCACTGCCCCTTTGTGCGTCTTGGCGGCAACAAAAGCCGACCCACCCCTCGTTTTCGCTGAGGAGAGGGAGGAGGTCGAGGGGAAACGAGAGGGGGCAGTTGCTAACATGGGCATTGAGTGGAGGGATTTTGAAGACGAGCCAGTTTATTTTGAGAGCGGGACTTGGAAACAGGCCAAACGCGTTCGGGTTGTTTCGTGGTCCACCCGTTCTTGCATCAATCTTTGCATCAATCGTTGGCTTTTCATTGTACCATGACAAGTGACAGTCTTTGATTCTCCCAATTTCTGGGAAAGTAAAGCCGTCAGAAAGATGCACACGAACATGTTTATGTATTTTAGCGAATGAACTGCATATGTTTCTGCACAAATGCCGTTCCCAACAACAGAGTTTGTTGTTTATGGTGGGTGACCTGTTTCTATGAGCTCACCTGCTGCCGTCAGCAATTGTCAGGCTCCCGCAACACGCCGGCAAATTGAACAAAGCATGTTAGCCAGCAGTCTTCTAAGCCTTGCAGCAAGATAATAAGCGTCATAGATAACAGCTATATGTCATATTTTCGGGGAAAATCAAAAGTATCGAAGCTGCAAGCTGCAAAAGTATCAAGGTCCAAAACCTTAGTGCCGCTTCGCTTGATTCTAACTGCAGATATCGAAGCATTTCAGATGAAGAGCACAGTATCGCAGCTTAGGTAACACAATAAACCATTCATCGGGTAAAGTTCGTTTTTTTTTAAAAAGCGAGAAATCGGCGAGCGTGATCGCTAGTACAGCTTTATGTTGTCTGATATTCAGTGGTGCCGGCCCACTCCCATTTTCGATACATCATGTAACCTAAATAATATTGTGCCTGTAAAAGCGCTCACTGCACAGCCTGAACGTGATACTCGCTTCTCAAGCGTTAATAAACGAAAGGATACAAGCAATGGAAGCACCGGAGAACATACTCGTACGACGACAAATTCGCATGCAGCATTTATTTCAAATAATTTCAGCCTTAGCAAATATATTATGTACGGACCGATGCAAATACATTGTGCACAAATACAAACATGTAAAGACAAATAAACTGACCCCCTCCCTGCTTCCCTTATACAGGCGCTCATGCATAGGTGAAGTAGTGGTGGGACATTTTTTTCCTACTTTGAAGTTGGGACATGTTTTCCGGCACCATTTGTTCCGGGACTATCAGTTCCGGGGCCAGTAGCTCCGGGACCATTTGTGCCGGGACCATATCGCCCACACATCGTGCGTATGGTCTTCTGCTTAGCAGTTACACAGGAAAAAAACAAACACGCCTCAAGTTTAACGTACACTGCGATGACGTACACTGCAAACACCCCACGAGATTAGCGTTGCACATCCTATAGCAGTTTTTTTCGCAATAAGGCGGGTGTTCGCGAACCACTTCCGTGCGGCCGGAGCCATGCACAGCGGATTGCGTATAACGCGGCTCTTTTTACGCCGCACCAGGCACCCTGAAACAAATTTAACGTTCCCTCGCATTCAGCAACATATGCCTGCGTTTATATTTAATAAAGTAATTGTTTCTAGTAGAGCTATTGATGCTGGCGCGCATGTTGGTATGAAGGCCGGATCACAGTCTGGTACGCCATGTTGATTAAGATGATGATTATGATGATGATGATTAGAAGCCCTCCATCTGTATCGGGATTTCCGTTGCCACCAACCAATTTGCCTGTCTTATTCTACTCATTAAACCTACCCTTTATTACCCTAACGGGTTAGCCCTCCGCCTACCGGTTTTAAACTCGCTTCTCCTATTGCCGTTTTCCGCAGCGCCACCTGTAGGGGCTGGAAAGAGCGGATAGCGTTGAGCCGCCGACCCAAAGAAAGTGAGTTAGATGCCCGCAATGGTGGTTGCATTTCAAATGAAGGAGAAGAGCGAACACGCCGGAGTGTCGCCGTTTAAATGCACGCGATAAGTGTGAAGTCCCTCACTGCGGAGCATCCCATATTTCAAATTTAGCGTTCTGGTTGTGAAGCCTAAAAAAGCTGAAAGAAATGAAAGCTTTTGTGTGCTTCTTTTATTGAGTCCGCACTGCGAATACAAAAAAAAAAAAACGGCATCAAGGCAAGAAAAGACCTTAACCCGGTACCGAGGCATGCTTTGCAGCGGCCGTGATCTTTCGGCTCCCACAAGAAGATCTTCTCTTGCTGCTGTTTTCTTTTTCTGCTGTTTTATCGAAAGTGTAAAAAAAGAGCAAGTGCCAGTTGCAATAGGCATGCCTCAGGTTATCATGAGCCGCTGCAACCCAAATCACCTGGAATATGATGGAAGCGAAAAAGCCGAAGTGTAATCCTTAAGCGCTACTATTCTGACGGATAATTTGGTTCTTACTGAAGTCCTACACCACTTAATTCTAATTTATACATGGGGGTTTAATTTGTTTAACAGCACAGAGGAGCTCTTAGTGGGTAAGAAATATTTCCGCAACAATATT
This sequence comes from Haemaphysalis longicornis, assembly GCF_048455015.1. Lineage (NCBI taxonomy): Eukaryota > Metazoa > Arthropoda > Arachnida > Ixodida > Ixodidae > Haemaphysalis > Haemaphysalis longicornis. The sequence continues at coordinate 71,897,473 of NW_027526203.1, forward strand.
GCGCGTCAAAGCAGCGTCCGCGAATATGAGCTACTGTGGATCGTGGCTCATTGGTGACCCGGCAGCTCACATTCTTCACTTTAGTGAAAAAGACCGTCACTATACATCGAAGTTTTCAAAAGAATGGCGTCAATGAGCAAATTAATAATTCAAGCAACATTTATAAGAAAAGTAATTAAATAATAGAGGATCCAGGAACAATCCCCAGTAAATTAACACAGAAAAAAGTGTTCACGAAATATGCAGATTCATGGGTCTGCGTTAAATTACCACGAAAAGGGCACAGATGCCGTCTTCATAAAAATAGATCCCTGAATTCATGACCAAAAACCAATCAATACAACGGGATCGAGGAACCACCTTTAATAGGCAATTACTGGAGTAGTCGTTTCATAGAAATAATTGCACATGTAACCATGCGTGAAAAAGAAAGTAATACGAACAAGTAAAATCTGTAATTGATATCAACGGCTCACTATGTTGTGTTGTTTCAGCCTATCACAGGCACACCTAAATCTCTTCCTGTACCGAAATCGCCCTCCACTGGAATATGCGGGTGCCTGAATGTCCATGTACTGATATGTTCCTGCACAGATAAGTCTTGTAAAAATAAGTTCAAATGAATGTGCTTTTCTATTCCTTACTTGCCGCAGAGTTTGGATTCCGTTCCGGCGAGTGCACTATGCCATACTACCTAGCAACGCCACCGCACCCAACTTTTACAGTGCTCATCTATTGCAGTGTGCTGTTTTGTCGCGTGCTGTTTCGTCGCCATGCTGTTTTGTCGCCGTGCTCTTCTGTCGCGTGCTGTTTTGACGCCGTGCTGTTTTGGCGCCGTGCTCTTCTGTCGTGTGCGGTTTTGTCGCTGTGCGCTCTTGTCGCTGTGCTGTTTTGACGCGTGCTGTTTTGACGCGTGTCCTTTTGACGCCGCGCTGTTATGTCGGTGCTATTCTGTCGCGTGCCGTTTCGTCGCGTGCTGTTCTGTCGGTATACCTTACCGTTACAGTTCCACTGACCCTTAATGGAACGGTGGCCTTCCTCCGTTCGTTCAAAAAGGAACTAGTTCCAGGAACGCCGTTCCTTGGAACGCCGTTCCGTACAACACTGGGGAGCATGCGCAAAATTTAAAATCTAATAATGGTGCACATTTGACAGTGCATTGTGATTCCTGGACAAAGTGTGAGCCACGATTTTCTGAGACAAAGATACTGGGAAAGAGAAGATATCAGAAGGCCCGAGAATTGCTCGAGGCGCATCGTATCAGATTGAAGGGAAGTGACTGCGTCAGTGACACTTCCGTGGTTTTGTTAAAAGCCGAGGGGCGGTTTTTAGATAAATTCTTGCGTTGACGCTGTGGGCTGTATTGCGCATGTCGGGATCTGTGTATATATGCACGTTGCGGTCGTTGCTATTAAACTGTTGGAATTGTAGCGCCTGTCCGTGTGTTCTTTCTTGTGTGTTGTGTATTTGCGCCTCTCAGTATGTTTGTAGTCTGTCTGTCTGTTTGTCTGCCTGCCGGCCTCTCTGCCGGCCTATCTTCCTACCTTCATGCCTGTCTGTCTGTCTGCCTTTCTGCATGTCTGTCAGAGAGTCTGTCTGTTTGTCGGTCTGCTTGCCTGCTTGTCTTTCGGGCTTCTGGCATTTCTGTCTGTCTGTCTGGCTGCCTGCCTGTTGGTCTGCCAGCCGGCCTGTCTGTCTGTCGGTCTTTCCATCTGTCTGCCTGCCTGCGTGCCTGTTTGTCTGCCTGCATGCTTGTCGGTCTGGTTGTCTGCCTGCCTGTCTTTCTTCCTGCCTGACGTCTGTCTGCCTGTCTGTATGTATGTCTGTCTGTCAGCCTGCCTGACTGCCTGCCTGTCTGTGTCTCAGTCTGCCTCCCGGCCGGTCTGTGTGTCTGCCGGTCGGTCAGTCTGTCTGCCTGCCTACCTGTCTGTTATTACAGCAAAGCTGTAAATGGCCAGGATCCAGCAGATCGTCTCCGGTCCCAGAGCGATGTAGACCGGAATCGCTAGCTAGCGTAGCGCCACGTTGCGGAGTCCACTCAAATCCCCGGAATCGTGAAACTGCGTGGCACACCCCCGGGGCATGAAAAAAATCATACAAAATTAAAAACCTACTGGGGCCTTCATAGAGCATGCGCCGTGATTACCATACCCGCGCTATAATAAATTTCTACCCACGATTCCTTTATGCTTTGTAGCGTCAGCTACACTGGCCGAGGTTGAGCAGTTTCGCGTGTGCCGTGAAGGGCCGTTCTGCGCAAGCGCGAGGGGCATTGCATTGAATTCGATTCGATTGGCTTGGCTTGGCTTGGAATAGAATGGATTAGATTGGATTTGGATTGGATTGGATTCAAGTGGATTGTGTTGGATAGTGTTGCGTCACAGCCGCGGCAGACGCACTGGCGCCGGCGCGTGCCCAGGTGTGCGCCTCAATTGCGCAGTAGCTAAGTCTGACGCTGCGTCGGAGCCGGTCTATAGCCGTTTCACGTGGCTCGTGGAGAGCCGTGCTGAGCATGCGCGAGGAGCATTGACTGGACAGGACTGGACTTTCAGTTAATAACCAAAAACAATGCTCAATCGCAAATTACAAACAAACGTGTTTTCGCTTTGTGCACCCCTTGGACTACGACCCAGTCAAACCTCACGTTGAGGCTCGGCACCATAGCTTTGCTGGCCATACCTCTTCACGGGGTGGAAGGGCTCTGAATTTTTCGGCATGCCTGTCTGTCTGCATGGGTGCCTGCCTGGATTCCTTACTGTCTGCGTGCCTGCCATTCTGTGTGCCTGCCTGCCCGCCTCTCTCTCTTTGTCTGTCTGTCTTCGTGTCTGTCTGCCTGCCTGTCTGTCTGTCAATTTTCCTTGCATCCTGTCTGTCTGTCAGTCTGTCTCTCTGTCTGTTTGTCATTCTATCCATCTATCTGTCTGTTCGTCAGTCTGCCTGTCTTCCTGCCTGCCTGTCGGTCTATCTGCCTGCCAGCCTGCCTGCCTGCCTTTTCTATGCTTGTCGGTCTAAATGCCCGCCTGCCGCCCTGTATGCTTTTCTGCCTCTCTGTCTGTCTGCCTGCCTACCTGCCTGCCTGATTGTATGTCCGTCTGCCTGTCTGTCTTTATGTCTGTTGGTCTTCCTTGCATCCTGTTGGTCTGTCTGTCTGTTTGTCTGTCTGTCTGCCCGCCTGTCTGTCTCTCGGTCTCTCGGCCTGCCTGCATGACCATTTGTCTGTCTGTCTGTCTTTCTGTCTGCCTGCCGGCCCGTCTGTGTGCCTGCCCCTATGCCTGCCTGCCTAATTGACTATGGGTCTCCCTGTGGGCATGTCGGTCTGTCTGTCGGTCTGTCTGCCTGCCTGCCTGTCTTTCAGTCTGCCGGCCTGTCTTTGTGCCTGCCTGTATGCCTGCCTGCCTACCTGACTATCGGTCTCTCTGCCTGCCTTCTTATCTGTCTGTCTGTTTGTTTGTCTCTCTCTCTCTCTCTCTCTCTCTCTCTCTACCGGCCTGCCTGTCTGTCTGTCTGCGTTCCTGCCTACCTTCGTGTCTGTTGATCTCAGTCTTTTTGTCGGTCTGTCTGTCTGTCTGCTTACGACCTGTCTTTTTTCTGTCTATGTGCCTATTTGTATTTTTGTCTGTCTGTCTGTCTGGTTGGCTGTCTGCCTGTCTGCCTCCCTGTCTGCCTGTCTGTCTCCCTGTCTGTCTGTCTGTCTGTCTGTCTTTAGGTCTGTCTGCCTGCCTGCCTACCTGCCTGTCTGCCTAACTACCTGTCTGCCTTCCCGCCTGCCAGAGTGCCTACTGGCCTGCCAGTCTGTCTGACTATCTGTCTGTCTGTCTGCTTGTCATTCTGTCTGCTTGCCTCCTGCCGGTATGCCTGTATGTCTGTGTCTTCGTTGCATCGTGTTTGCCTTTTTGTCTGTCTGTCTGCCTGCTTGCCTGTCTGTCTGCGTGTCTGTCTCTCTGTGTGTCTGTCAGGCTGTCTGTCTGCCTCTCTGCCTGTCTGTCTTCCTGTATGTCTGTCTGTCTGTCGGTCTGTCGGTCAGTTTGTCTGTCTGTATGCCTTTCTTTCTGTTGGTCTGCCTGCATGCCTGCCTGCCTGCTGGCCTGCCGGCCGGTCTGTGTGCCTGCCTGCCTGCCCGTCTGCGTACCTGCCTGACCGTCTGTCTGCTAGCCTGTCTGTCTGTCTCTCTTTCTGTCTGTCTGTGTGCCTGTCTGCCTTCTTCCCTGCATGCCAGCCTGCCTGCATGTCTGTCTGCCCTCTTCCTGTCTGTCTGTCTTCCTTGCATCCTGTTTGTCTTTTTGTCTGTCTGTCTGCCTGTCTGCTTGCCTGTCTGTCTGCGTGTCTGTCTCTCTGTCTGTCTGTCAGGCTGTCTGTCTGCCTCTCTGCCTGTCTGTTTGTCTGCCTGTATGTCTGTCTGTCTGTCGGTCTGTCGGTCAGTTTGTCTGTCTGTATGCCTTTCTTTCTGTTGGTCTGCCTGCATGCCTGCCTGCCTGCTGGCCTGCCGGCCGGTCTGTGTGCCTGCCTGCCCGTCTGCGTACCTGCCTGACCGTCTGTCTGCTTGCCTGTCTGTCTGTCTCTCTTTCTGTCTGTCTGTGTGCCTGTTTGCCTTCTTGCCTGCATGCCAGCCTGCCTGCATGTCTGCCTGCCCTCTTCCTGTCTGTCTGTCTGCCTTTTTGGCGGTGTGTCTGTCAGTCTGTCTTTCGGTCTGCCTGCCTGGTTGTCGGTCTGTCGGCGTGCTGGCATGTCTGTCTGTCTGTCTGCCGGCCTGCTTGTCTTTTCTGTCTGCTGGCCTGTCTGTCTATCTGCCAGTCTGTCAGTCTGTCTGCCGGTCTACCGGTTGGTCTTCCTGCATGCTCGTGTATCTGTATTTCTGCCTGCCTTTATGTCTGTCTGCCTGCCTCCCAGCCTGTCTGCCTGCCTGTCTGCCTGCCTGTCTCTCTGTCTGTCTGTCTGTCTGTCTGTCTGTCTGTCTGTCTGTCTGTCTGTCTGTCTGTATATATGTCTGCCTGCCTGCCTGCCTGTATGTCTGTCTCTCTCTCTGCCGGTCTTTCTGTTTGCCTGTATGTCTGCCGGCCGGCCTGCCTGTCTGCCCGCCTGCCTGCGTGCCTGTCTGCCTGCCTGTCTGTCTTCCCGTCTGCATGCCTGCCTACCTGCCTGCCTTGCTGTCTGCCTGCCTACCCGCCCACCTGAGTTTCTCTCGGTGTGTCTTTCTCTCTTTCTGCCTGCTTGTATGTCAGCCTGCTGGCATGTCTGTTTGTCGGTCTGTCTGTCTGTCTGTCTGTCTGTCTGCCTGCCTTCTTGTCTTTTCTGTCTGCTGGCCTGTCTCTCTGTCTGTCAATCTGTCAGTCTGTCTGCCTGCCTGCCGGTATGTCAGCTTGTATGCCCGTCTTTCTGTAAATCTGCCTGTCTGTCTGTCTGTCTGTCTGTCTGTATTTCGTTTTTTCTGCCTGCCTACCTGCCCGCCTGCCTAATTGCCTCTCTGCCTTCCTGCGTGCCTACCGGCTTTCCCGTCTGTCTGACTGTGTGTCTGTCTGTCTGCTTGTCAGTCAGTCTGTATGCCTGCCTACCTGTCGGCTTGCCTGTCGCTCTGTCTGTCTTTCATATATCCTGTTTGTATTTTTTTCTGCCTGCCTGCCTGCCTGCTTGCCTGTCTGTCTGCGTGTCTGTCTGTATGTCTGTCAGTCTATCTGTCTGCTTGTCCGCCTGTCTGTCTGCTTGCGTGTCTGTCTGCCTGTCAGCCTGTTTTTCTGCCTGTCTGTCTGTCGGTCTGCCTGTCTGCCTGCCTGCTTCCTGTCTGTCTATCTGCCTGTCGGTCTGTTTGCTTTTCTGGCTGCATGTCTGTATTTCGGTCTGCCTGCCTGCTTGTCTGTCTGCATGATGGCATCCCTCTCTTTCTGTCTGTCTGTCTGTCGGTCTGCCTGCCTGCCTTGTTGTCTTTTCTGTCTGCTGGCCTGTCTGTCTGTCTTTCAATCTGTCAGTCAGTCTGCCTGCCTGCCGGTCTGTCTGCCTGCATGCCCGGTTGTCTGCATGTCTGCTGGTCTTTATGTCTGTCTGCCTGCCTCCCGGCCTGTCTGTCTTTCTGTCTGTATGTCTCTCTGCCTAACTGCCTGCCTGCCGGTCTGTCAGTCTCTCTGACAGCAGGGCTGTCTGTCTGTCTGTCTGTCTGTGTCTCTGTCTGTCTGTCTGTCTTCCGACCTGCCTGCCTGCCTCTTTGCCTGCGTGTCTGTCTGCCCGTCTGCATGCCTGCCTACCGGCTTCCTGCCTTGCTGTCTGTCTTCCTGCCCGTCGACCTGTCTGTTTCTCTCTCTCTCTGTCTGTCTGTCTGTCTGTCTGTCTGTCTCTCTCTCTGCATGCTTGCCTGCATCTCTGCCTGCCTTCTTGCCTGCCTGCCTGCCTTTCTGTATGTCTGCCTGCCTTTGTCGGTCTGTCTGTCTGTCTGTATTTCGGTCTGTCCACCTGTCTCTCAGTTTGCCTGTCTGCGTGTCTGATTGTCTATAGGTCTGGCTGCCTGCCTGGCGGTCTGTCGTCCTGCCTGGCTGCCTGCGTGGCGGTCTGTCTGTCGGTAGGTCTGTCTGCCTGTCTGCCCGCCTGGCGGTCTGTCTGTCTGTCTGTCTGTATGTCTGTCTGTCTGTTTGTCTGTCTGTCTGCCTGTCTGTCTGTCTGTCTGTCTGTCTGTCTGTCTGTCTGTCTGTCCGTCTGTCTGTCTGTCTGTCTGTCTGCCTGCCTACCTGCCGGCTTGTCGGTCTGTCTGTCTGTCTGTCTGTCTGTCTGTCTGTCGGTCGGTCTGTCTGTCTGTCTGTCCCTTGGCTCAGCCCTCCTGCCAAAATTAAATACTTGAAGGGAGGTTCAAAACATCAAATCTGGAAACAAGCTTCATGCTTATAAACATTCTTCCGCAAAAAGAAAACATTAGGCATATTTAAGACAACACATAAGTACATGAGGGCAATATGCAGTGTTTTTAAATAAATCTACATGAATGCTTGATTTTCCCGTTAGGAAATAAAAATTGCGTTAAACACAATCTTTTTACCGAAAAATACAACATGCACTTTCCCCCATGTCGCAGACGTCGGGCGGAATCGAGGTTCTACTGTAACGAAGGTTCCAGTAGATGACGTGCGAGCAGTGAACTCAGGAAAATTGAATTTTATTGAGCAAACCTCCATCGTGTTTATCTGGAATGTGGGGTTTGAGGGGGAAAAGAAGGCAATGGACGGTATTTTCACCGAAGTAAACAAATGCGGGGCGAGTTTCTTTCTTGGGAAAGCACGGCTGGTCAGCACTATTCTGCACCTTGGTTGGTTTTCATCGTCCCCATTTTTTGCATTGTCTTTCATGTCCCTACAATAATTAGCGAAATCACGGCGTAGATGGGCATAACGTTGATCTATTTCTTTTCTTATTTACAAATACTTCAGGCCCTTCTTGGGCCCATGCAGAAGTAAACAAATGTAGTTCGTAACGGAATGTCATTTGGACCAGAACAAAGAAATTCAGAAATATAGAATGCCGGATTGTTCAGTTGACGAAAAACGTATACGTATCAGCAATTTACATAGAACGGGGGAAAAGGTGCATCTGGTCAGGCTTGTTGGTGAAATTTATTCCTTGCCTCTCTCTGGTCTCTTAATACTCCATACCACATACGTTTATACATATGAAGCAGCCCCTTCCGTCGTAGCTTGGTGTGCAATTAGGCCCCATTCTAAGGCCCATTCTTTCGCGGCTAAACCTTATTTCGCGTTCTGAATGATGTTGAAAAATATGGAAATTCTGACGACAACCCCACATTTATCAGCTGAAACATATGCCCCACATAATGTGCCAATGCTCCATATAGGGCGTGATGCTATCGACAAATGGTCTTCAGACTATATACAAAACTTCTTGCATAGGTAATTATATGGCATGGCCGATATTTGTATGTTAAAAGCACAATTTACCGAGCACACTACCGTTGAAACCAAGAGATGTCACTGCGTTCGCTTTTGGAACGGGACGGCGGTGAACGCATTTCTAAACCCTTGGTGGCTACGCGATCTAATACATGGGGTTGCGCTTTGCTTTATACTAGTCTTCATTGTCCCGTTATTGTTACGTGAGAAATTACGCAGTCTATCATAAACAGGATTCCGCTTTCGTAAAGCTGTATCATCGGCCAACTACATCGCAGCGAGTACAGTTGAAGTAAAATTCAATCCCAAGCAAGCGTCACGCTATCCTTGAGCGCATTGTACAAACACTCCGTATCTATCCCATCCCCAATATCTCCTAAAAGAAGTTGATGCCTTTGTCAAGTTCATTCACGGTTTGTTAACAAAAAAACTCCCACCTCCCCTCGCGGGAACCCCTGTGTAGATGCGACGCATAGGCGGAGTGGCGAAGGGACCGCGTTTTATAGCGCGCATAACGTTGAGGGGACTGCGTAAGCCGGTCCCAGTCGATGACGACGTTGGCGTACTTGTAAAGCGGCGTGGACTCTAGGTGTTTGAGCCAAGCGTGGATGTTGCTTCGCAGGAGAAGGGCACACCGGTTATATGCGCAGCGCGCCCGAAGGAGAGGAAACCGCGGAAGAGAGAGTACTGCACATGCGCAGGCCCCAGCGCGTCTGCCGCGGCTATGACGCAACACAATCCAACACAATCCACTTTAATCCAATCCAATCCGAATCCAAGCCAAGCCAAGCCAAGCCAAGCCAAGGCAAGCCAATTCAATCCAATCCAATCCAATCCAATCGAATCCAATCCAATGCCCCTCGCGAGAGAGTGTTCGCTATCGGAGAGGAGAGGGGGTGAGCGGCGGAGAGCGCAGCTGGCGCGGCGAGGAGAATGGGGGAGGGGTGGACAACGCCGCCGCCGCCGCCGACGGCGACAACGACGACGACGCCGGAGGGACAAGGCGAGTGAATGAGATGCTCTGCATCTAAAAGAGGGACCCTGCGCCAGTATGCACAATGTTGGTAGCTGTAGTAAAGCTTAAGATTCGTCCGTCGTGATTTAGCAACCCCAGTTGCCAATAGCACCCGCCCTGAAGGCCGTTACGTCAATCCGTGATGAGGCGAGCAGCTCTCCGCAGAGTTTCCTGTGTGTACAGTCGCCTTGGTGTTTCCGTCAACTCATGGTGCAGTGCAAAGTCCTTTTAACCGCCTCGCATCGGTTGTCCAAATTTACGTGTTTTTTATTTAACAATGGCGCTACGCAGCTTGACGTGCTGCACTGTTTGTATTGAAAAAACATGGCATCGAGAGTGCGCACATTGGCACGCCAGAACAGAATAGAGCACAGGCCCACAGAACCGCCGTTCAGTCTGCTTGTGCTACTATGTGCCCAGCGCTTAAATACGAACACGAAATGTCTCTTTCCAGCTGCATCTCGGCACAGCGTACGGCCCAGCGTACCACCAGCCGTATTTAGCCCCAGTTCCCAAGGACTGCGCCTCGCCAGCCACCACCTGGACTTCTTATCAGCTGGCCCCACCACAGGTGAGTGGAACGTCGAGCCCGAAGCAGTGCGTTTTCGCAAACAACGTACGCGTTGAGAACAAACGCGGCACGATTGACGACCTACTCTAAAGAACACGGCCGACAAGACAAGCCTGGAAGTTGTCGAGAGCGTTTTGTCACGCTCATCGAGAACGTGTTTGTCACGCTCATCAAATAACATTCGCTGAACGACGCACTATGCATCGTGTGGGTGACCAGACGACGTGTTCATAGTCCTCCCGTAGGCAATTTCGTGACGGCAATATCGAGTGCATAACGTAGACACCAAAAGTTGACGAAACCTAATGACTCCGAGGCCAAAATATGGCTAACTCGTAGGCAGCACACACACCACTCCATGCAGGCACGTAGCACGATGGACTAGAATATTTTGTGGGGGCAAAAGCGCGCAAAAAAGTTGACGCAAAAAAAAAACCCGAGTGGGGCGTTGCTGTCGCAGCAAGAAGTCAAAATACTTTAGTGGACCCTCTCCATCTTCCCCTCCGCTGTGTGTGCGTGCGAGCGCGTGTAGCACGAACACATCTTGTGGTACTCTAGTGGTGTTGAGGCTTCAGATGCATTGTGCAGACTCCACCGGGGATCTCCTCCCAAAATACAGGAAAGCGCGAAAAAGCGGCAGCACGAAAGGAAACCACGACAGAATGGCGGAACTGAAACATGCGTCACCACTGAGAAAGGAATTCCTAGGGTCTTGACCGTGGCTGCACGCCACCACAGCGGGGCAAGTTATGGCTTAAGACTTGATTTCCTACGGCAGTTCGACCTGTTGCCGGGCGCTTTCTTCGCTACAGCTATATAGGATGCATTCTACTAAGGCTGACGAAACAACCGAGCAAGAGGCGGCTGCGCTAGCCAGCGTCATCGGGATTATTAACTACGGAGATTACGTGTGTTTGCTGGTCCCTGTACTACAAAAAACAGGACCCATAAATGGGGGTCTGTGTCCCTCCCCCCTTCCCCAAAGAAAACGGTAGTATAGAAGAGGGGCCGAATTCGTTGGAGGGGCGACTTTTGACTGAATCCCGTCTGTGATCATCAAGACCCTTCTTGCAGCCGGAAGAAAACAATGACGCAGCTTGCACTAGCGGTGTAAGGCTGGAGAACTAGCAGAGCTTACGGTCCCTCTCCCTTCTTCGGAGACCCGGCTATTGCACCTGAGGTAGATTTGCGAAAACTGGCGCTGAAAGTTCTTCATAACTGGCAGGCCAGGATTGTTTCGTCCACGGACTTTCACATCTTTCCCACAGTGGACAACGTTAGCGCGCGCTAGAAGCCGCGGCCAAGTCCAAGTCCCACGCCCGCGCTACGTACACAAAGTAAATTGTGTGCGCCCGTAATATGATAGCTCAATTGTATAGACCCCCGTTGCATAACTCGATGGATCCGGCTTCGATTGCGACCACGGGTAGCGTTTTTATGGCGATAGCGTTATTCCGCCCCTTTTTCGATTTTCCCGGGGCTGCTGGCCGTCCGCTATCAGCCGTGATCATCAAGCAATCCCGGAAACCCGTCATCGCTGCCACCCGCAAGCTACGACTGAGGCAGCCAGATGCGAAGGCTCGCCAGAATGTGGAACATGGGGGAGCGGCAACTGAAGAGTGGAAAGGAGGACAATAATACTACGGCGGAGACGAAAGAAAGGACACGCGTATTCAGCAGGTGCCACACCTGCGCAGTGAAGTTAGATTCGACACTGGTGGTACCACCGGAAATTGAAAATTTTAATTTTTCGGCTATTCACGTGCCGAATTCCTGGGGGTCATAGTTGAGGGCTTCGGATTAATATGGACACCCTGGGCATTTTCAACGTGCGTCTAAATGTCGGCACGCGGGCGTTTTTGTTTTCTGTTTCCATCATAACAACGGCCTTGCGGCCGGTAATCGCACCCGCGCACATGGGCTCACTAATGCAACATCTCACCCACATAGCCACCGCGCCGTGTTTTCCACCGGAACTGATGCCGTCACCAACACTAGGTTTCCTAACTAAAACATGGGGCAAAGATTAACGGCACTCAAAAATCAACAAAAACATAAAATATGAGCAAAAACTAACAAAATCAAAAGACAGTTATGGCGTTTTATTACACAAAACTTCAAACTAATTTTCGATACTCCCGCATTTCAGTCCCCGCCGCAAGCCCTGTTTGGCAAACGGCAGATGGCGCCAAGCAGCCAGGGTAAAAATCAGCATAAAAATAGGCATGCATGTTTTCCCAGAGGAAAATAACGTAAGAATGTTGGGCATGGCTCTAGAGCTGATCTGACCATCGCCAAAATAAAGTCTTAACCGATTGACTACTTTATAAAACGCCTAACCAAGAGAAGAGCAGAAATGCGAGAAGAAACAATGACTCGTGCAGCCAGTGATCACGCGCCGGATATCGCAGAGCCTACAGTACCACAAACTTGCTCGCACCGAAGCAAATTTAATAAAACCCACTATCAAAACGACATATCAGGCAGCACCCCAATCTTGCAATTTTTACGGTGAGACAAACAGACAACCTGTGGACAAACAGAGTAACAGGCTGGACACTCAGAGAAGGGTGTAGAGGGACGAAATAAGAAAATGCGTAGGCAAAGAATGGACTCGGGCACCGCATTGCAGGAGCGGGTAAAGGCCAATGGCAGAGGCCATTGTCCTGCATTGGGCCTAATTAGGCTGTTGATGATGGTAGAAAGGTCATGGTAGAAAGGACTGGGCCCCATGGTGGTCATGTCACCGATCTCGCCACTCCACATAAAAACTCTCCTTTACCACAAACATGGATCAAAACCTATGAAAGGACAGGCGATATGGCATGATAAAGTTCATTCGAGGAAAGTTGCACAATCATGAGACCGCAGCATACCCAGACTCAGGGATGTACGAAAGTGGGAAGCAGCAATTCGCGTGGTTCGCTACTTAGGCAAGCTTTGTGACTGCATGACCATCCTTCATATAGGAACGAAGAAGCAGATGTTGGAGCCATCCTCTTAGCAATCCGACTAGCGAAAGAATCTAATAAAAGCGTAATAACTGGAATAGCCGGAATATACAGCTGTTTTAAGGTAGAATACCTAAACGTTTCGGTGAGATGTTACTCTCATCCAGAGTGAAGAAACTTGACGTCCACTCGACACCCACAGAGGCGTTTGGCGAGAACGGGGCACCGACCAACAGGCACGCGAACTCGGATACTGTGCCCCTTGCTACCACGGCACGCGGCTACCGCTCTCCGCTATCCAAAACCCGCCAAGAACGCCTCGAATGTGATCCTTTCCAGTGCTGCAAGCATGTCTCCATGCCGAAGAATCGAAAACACTGCGGAGGATAAGCAAACACAAGTACCTACAATGTTATGCTGGTGAAGATATTCAATGGATGGGAGCATCAGGCATAAAGGTGAAGCTGTGCTAAATTCCAGGAAAAATCCCCGGAATTGTGTTTGGCGCATTATAACCGAAAGGTTGCTGCACCATTAAACCTCAACTTCAATTAAAAAATCCCCGTCGTCTACGCACTCTAGACATGTCCAAGGGGAGCACAACTCATACATACATCTTCCAGTTCTGTCGAGACAAGGGCGGTAGATTCGACCAGGCTCGTTACCTCGAGACCAGCGTACGTTGAGAGGGCAAAGGAAGGAGCTCATGCGTATAGGGCTCTGGACGTAAGTTTCCACATTGAGCTCCCCACCATTTGCTTATCTCTTTTTCCTAAACCACAACTATTTCTTCTTCAAGAATGTTCTCTCTATCTCTCTCTCAGCAAAAAAGCGAATACCTTCAGTCCGGCAACGAACTTACAGAATAAACAGTTTGAAACAGTGACTTCCGCCTTCTCGCCCGAACTGACCAACACCCCCCAGTGAGCCACAACTTTCCCACTCACATCTTAATCTACAGAAAGGGGGCCGCGGCGCTCACATGCATTCCACTTCAGCTCTGTGTTTTTTGCTTCCAACTGCATGAATTCATTACCCACAACAACGTGAGTGGTACTAAAGGATACAGCAAGGTGCGCGGACCCCCTGAACAATAACCGTTGACCTTGCGGACCATTGGATGCCGAAGTATTGCTTCTCGAAGGCTGTGCCACGTTTTCCAGGGAGCTAAGTCTAAGAGGCCTAGCGCACCTTCGAACTTAGCTGGCAGCGCCGGCACGCCGACTGCAGCTTTCTGCAGCTGCCGCGTAAGTCCCCAATTGAAAGCATCGTCGAAGAAGAATACTGTTTCTGTTGTTTCTGACTATGAAGGATTGAAGGATGTAGGGCTTCATCAAGTCAAGTTGCTGATTGCAACTTTTTACCCTATTTTCCGCCATAACGGTGTACGTTTATGGAAATAAACTTCAACTTCAACTTCAACATCGACCCGGCAGAGCTGGCCCACCCTAACGGGCCTGCCGTTCGCCGGAAGCACAAAGTTCAAGGCACGGAGTGCAATTAGGATTAATAAATACATAGTGCAACAACAACAACAAGCCCTCCAAGCACAGCAAACTGCAATGCAAGGAAGTGCGAACCTTGATCCCACCAATTACCCACAATACTAACGGTGTCGACAAGCCCGGCGGAATCCACCGCCTCAACCACTGCCTGAAACTGATATCAAAATAATCCTTCGCCCGCATGGCGGTCTTGCGCTCACGACAGTTGCTCTAGCCACGTTGGCAGAAACCATTCAAAGGAAAGAGGGCTTTGAGCCATGTAGCGACAGCCAGGTCCGCATGCAATGAAGAGCTAACTTGGTCATCGTAGGCACGCGCTCCGAACAATGCGCTAGAAAGTACGAGAAGATCGCTTCCGTTACGCTGAAAGGACAGCAATATGGCGCGTCTGCACCCGTACCGGCCCGAGCCAACATGGTAACTGGGGTAATCTTCAATATCCCCGAAGACGACGCGCCGGAACAAGTACTTAACATTATTTGACAGTTCAACCCTGACGTCCGCATACTAGATGCCAAACGCCTTAATACCTCCAATATCGCCCAAAGTCTCGTCAATGACACCAAAGTTCCCTATTCGATCCACTACTGGGCGGACACTTATCGCTGCAAACCGTTTCGCAGAAAGTCCGAAGCTTGCATGGCATGCTGGCAACCAGGTCATCGCGGAGACGTGCGCCCCAACGCCCACGCTCCTCCACGTTGTCCCACCTGCGGAACCATCAATGACCGTGAGAACCACAAATCTGCACCCCGGTGCATAATCTGTGAAGGCCGTCATCTCACTGGAACTGTGGACTGCCCAAAACGTTATCAGCCACGTAACCTTCCCCTCACCTATGCACAGGCGGCGGCATCGCACAACACAGTACCTACTCAGGACGCCTTCCCCACTATACCGGGCAAGACACATACGCTGGTAACGACGCAACTCCGCGAAAGTGGAATACAACCATGGGTACTTCTCAACGAGAACTGCCCCAACAAGAAGACACCGAAAAAAACAGGGGAGCTACCCACGCACGCCTCCCACTTGCTCACCACAGTTTCAAATTCCCATCCTCCCCACACTTCATTTCGCCCGTCATCCTGTCCTTCTCAAATAGCTTTGAGCGATCCGCGCGGAAATCACTTTGTTTCTCCAGGAGAACGCAGCGCTCAAACGTGAAAATGCAGCCTTGAAGAAACAGACTACTTCTAGCATAACAGAACCTACCCCTCAAGGTGTACCGACAGGAGTAGCTGCTCACGACAGTTCCCTTCCACCACCACCTACCGAAAGGAAAGAAGTCTTTAACGAGACTACTCCTCTATCGCCCATACATGTTGAGGGTCGCATAGCCGCAGGAGAGGACACTTGCATACAAGCTCTGGCCGAACAGAAGCAGCAATACATTCAGCTCCACAAAATTCTCTTAAATAATCAAAACACAATTAAGGCTACTATTGAGGAACTTAGAGCCGAATTGCACAATTGCATACAACAGTTTGCCAATGTCGGTGCCCCTACCAATGCCGCCCCCCTATCGTTAGCCTTTCTCAATGGTCGAGCTCAATGAATTTATTACAATCTGGCAGTTTAACTGCAGGGGATACACCAGAAAACGGCCAAACCTGCAAATGCTCCAATCGAACACGTTGGAGACTCCTTTAGTAATTGCTCTTCAAGAACCGGGCCTTAATATCAAACTCTTGAGATATCAAACATTTCAATGTCCCGACAACCCATTCACAGCCACCCTTGTGCATAGGAACATGCCTGCAGAATGTATGCATTTTGACTGCATAGAAATACCCCACGAAATTGTCATGCTATATCCGCCTAAACGCACTGCTACCCGAATGTACATACTAAACGTATACAGCAGCCTTCGTGCCCATACACACAATTCTCTCAGCTCTTTAATCTAGCAACGCAGACAGCGGGTCCCCACCCTCTAGTCATCCAGAGAGACTTCAACGCTCCCCATACAGCATGGGGTTATACCAGAATTTCTCGAAAAGGTCACCTCCTATGGGAGCTGGCGCAGACCCAACGGCTCACGATTGAGTCCTATCCGTCTATCACAACGAGAATTGGCAATAGTGCGCAGAAAGACACTTCCCCGGACTTATCATTCACACACAGAATCAAAAACGCCAAATGGAGTTGCACATCCCACACTTTGGGCAGCGAGCATTACATAGTCCAACTAAACATCTCCCTCTCTTCCAACCTGAAACCACGTTTAAGGCAACAATATATCATCAACTGAGACGCGTTTGAACGCAAATGCGAGCAAAATACTCCCGCTAAAATCAGTTCCGCAACACTGGACAGCTGGGAAACCAAATAGTCGAAACCAAACGACACCACGACCAACCACTAGACCCGGATATCCCAGCGAAAACCAGACGCACACCTACAAAATGTATGGGAGGCATACAAAAGCTTGTAACGCAGATGGCGACGCCAGAAACACAATCGGCGTCTTCGTCTCAAAATAGGAGAGCTCCACAAAAAGATTGAGTCACGCTGCAGAGATGGTGAAAGCTCAGTGGGGTGAATTGTGTGACTAAATGTGCGGTATTCTTGGCATGCGTCGCACCTGAGCCATACTCCGATACATGCTTGATCCTAAGCAGTCAAAAATGGCGCATGACCATCGCTTAACACAAATATTCCTAAACTACGCAGGCACTAATCAAGAACTAATAAAGAAATCCAAACCCTCTAGACAGCGCAGGGCTCATCTGTATATCTACCTCCTTATCGAGGAGCAGACAATACCGCGTTGGATCTCGATATAAGTGAAGCTGAAGACAGAACAGCCCTGACTCGTCTCCGCCCAGGGTCTGCGCCGGGTATGGATGGCGTCACCAATAAGATGTTACGAAACCTCGATGACAATTGAATTACCACGCTAACCTGGCAGTATAATCATTACTGGTCCTCAGGAAGCCTACCCCCGCGTGGAAACATGGTTAAATATCCCTTATTCCTAAACTGGGAAAGTCCCTCGGCAGAGAACACCTACGGCCAATTTCTGTAACTTCGTGTGTGGGAGAAGTGCTGGAACACATTATCCGCGCAAGATTAATCAAACACATAGATCAAACAGGTGCACTTCCCAACACCATGATTGCCTTTAGGACAGGACTCTCCACGCAAGATGTGCATCTCCAATTGCCCCATGACATAATCATCCCCCCTTCAATGGTCGATGGAGTGGCCATACTCGCACTAGAGCTCACTAAAGCATTTGATAGAGTATCCCATTTAGCTATACTTAGCAACTTGGAATTACTAGCTCCGGGACATCGCACGTACAATTATGTCAAAAACTTCTTAACAGCTCGAACGGCAATATTCCAGATTCATGACATCACCTCGGACGCCATAACCCTTCCCTCTATAGCACGCCACAAGGCGGAGTTCTGTCACCAATTCTTTTCAATCTTGCTCTGCTAAACTTCCTTCGGCAATTTGCGCAGGTTCCCAGTTTACGACACAGCATCTACGCCGACTATATTACCGCGTGGGCGTCAGGGGCAGTGATGACCAAATCGAAGACACCCTACAAACGGGCGGGTACCTGAATCGTCGCGCACGAAGCTCGCAAGTTCGGATTAGAATGCTCCCCACATAAATCCGAACTTCTTGTCCTGCCAGCTAAATCGGGTTGAAAAGCGCCTCCAAGTATAAAAGTCCCAGTTGGGAACGTAGAAGTGTTGAAGGTGCCTAGCATTAAATTCTGGGTCTTACTCTCCAGCGCAAACGCGTGAACACCTACTTTATAACACAATTAAAATCCCGGGTAACTGAAACCATGGGCATACACTACGCAGAATTTCAGCGCGCAACAAAGGCCTTATAGAAGAAGAGAGAATCCACCTCATACAGGCGTTTGTAATAAGCCGCATTACATACTCTCTACCATACCTCAATCCCTCTCAAGCAGAGTTTGCAAAAATTAGTTGTCTCATTTGCCGGATATACAAGACGGCATTGCAGTGACCCCAAAGCACCCCCACTGCGAGGATAGGACAGCTGGGCATTTACAACACAATGGAAGAAATAGTCGAGGCCCCACTGGTCGACAAATCACGCCTACAATAAATCTGCGAGCTCCGATAATCACTGATCCCAAAGTCCCCATTCCTCCAAGCATTCATGCGCACCTCTGCATCACCCTCTCCCACGCAATATGCACTCAGTGCACAACAAAACACGCAGGGAACAGTGAGCACGGGCCTTGACTGAGAACAGCAGACTACAGACATCAAGACGCGTACGCTGTCGCAGAAATATTCAGCCCTAGCTCCCCACCCCTCACCTCCCTCACAATACGCACCCGTCATCCGGCAACGGCGGAGGAAGCGGCAATCGCCCTAGCACTAACGATACGGCCAACCCCCACAATTATCGTCTCTGATTTGAAAAAGGCCATTCAAAACTTTGCCAGAGGTACCATCTCTCCTCAGGCGCTCCAAATTCTTGTTTAAAATCTCCCTACCGATCCCGTGGAGCTGATCTAGACTCCTGCCCATACAGGGCTAGGGAATCACAAGGCAGCACTCAAAGAAGCTCCAGAACTCACTGTTCGAGCAGGCCCAAGCCTTGTACCCTTACATGGAGCCCGATCAGCCCGAGAGAGCGCTTCGCTATCGGGAAATAAGTGAGCATTACCGCCTCGCCCGCTGAATATTTCCGCCGGCTCATCTTACCCTCTCTCACTCTGAAGAACGCTTATGGCGCATGATTCAAACACTTTGCCCTGTCGCGCCAAACTGTACCTAATTCAAACCGCGCTGTATCAGTACCAAGACACCATCATCCATGCCATGTGGGCATGCAACAACGATCCCTTCCCATTAATCCATACCAGCGGTAGCTCCTACCCACAGATGCAGAAAAGTCTGACGGAAAGGGCTGCGTTGGTCACCGACAAACCGCAATTACCCGTCACCGCCACCTCCTAACTACGTATCGCAATGAAGTTTATTAAAGACGATAGTCTTTCTTGGGCTACTTAAACGCAGAAATTTTGGTCTGTCTGTATGTCTGTCTGTCCGTCTGTCTGTCTGTGACTCGATTCAGCCACCCGGCTAAAGTAAAACAATGCCTGCGCAATAGTCTTATATAGTCACAGCTAAATCTACCCGTCAAGTTCGCTGTAATGTCCATACCTCTCAAAATTGTCGAAGAAGAACAAGACATTACGCAAATATAAGACAACAAATTAATACAGAAGTGATGTTTGCAGTGTTCCTTTATAAAAAATTATACATGCTTGACTTTGACGAAATTAAATACTTCATGAACTCCAGAAAAAAAATTCACTTCGCTGTCGCCTGCTATCTCCCGCGCCACTATAGCTTCTTGCGGCATTTTAAGGAATCAACCGGCAACAGTCACGGCCGGGCTGGAGGAGCGGCGGGCGCAGTGCGCACTCGCCGCTCCTCCAGTCCGGCCGTGCAACAGTTACGAAAGGTTCCACTAGATAGGTTCCACGTTCTGCTTGCAACGCACATGGAGTAGGGAAATGCGGTTCTATAAACGTTGAAGTAGGGCGCCTCGATTTACGCGCGTCTTCGCCGTACGGCAGCGTTGGCATCGATACACCCGGTTTGGAGCAGTGGAACGCGGGAAATTTAAAATGATTTAAGCAAACCTCTGGCGCCTTTACCTTGGGAAGAGGGCGACGCAAGAAGAACAACATAAGAGGTGAGCGGGAAAGCGAAGGGAGGCATTTACTTGGCAAAAGTCGATAAAGACTGACGTCTTTTGACGACATTTGCAACGAAAGAAGCAGTTACGCGGCCAATTTTTTTTCCCTCTCTTTTAAGCTACAGAAGCGCAGAAGGCCTCTGTCTCTTCCAGGCCACGGAGATTAAAATCCTTGGTGTGACCGTCAGTGCTCGTAAAGCATGGATCGCAATTGCAGCAACTCCGTTCGAAAGCGCTCACTTAGCGTCGAAGTAGCGCTTCGCGTCGCACATCTTAAGACCGAAATGTAGATTCCACCTGCAACTTTATTTAAATCCGTTTTCAGTTTAGCTACTCCTTTATTTACTTTGCATAGATTTCCCACTGTTGTGCCGGCATGCACCATCTAAGGGCATGGCAGGCACCTACATAAATACTTCCTATTTATTTTCAGCCCGGGCGCCTGCAAGTAGAAGAGTACTCTTTCTGCGCATGCTATTTAAGTATCTGGACTTCTGGCCAGTGAAAACTTCCCTCGCAAGGATTCAGATGGATGCTATCGCCTTATCACAGAGTGTCCGAATCCTTTGCTTCCTTTCTACAGATCATAGGTCCTACTGCTTGGCGTGTACTCAATCTAAAGCGTGTACTTAATCTAAAAACGTTGGCGTGTACTTCCTTACAACGCTCCTCTTTCCCAAACGCCGTGCTCTAGCTATAAAACGTTACACTGTTGGCCGCCAGGGCCACCACTGGAGAGGCCGCCGCTGCGATCGTTTTGACGTGACTTGTAGGATCCCCGTTCCTGCCTTGCTGCGTAGTTAGCTTGCAGCGCGTGACACTTCGTTTAGGACGCGCCTTCTAAGGGTATTTTTGGGTTAATTTTCGGCATTTGAAGTTAATTTTCAGTGCGTGAAGCGTAGTTTGGCCTCATTAGAACTTTATAACCTTGTCAACCATGGTAGGCTGCCCGCAAACGACTTGAGCGTGGTGGTGTATGCGAACGTAAGCGACCGAACACGGTGTAAGCGTAAGCTGTGGCTCGTTTCCCCCATCAACGTTTTAGGTTACGACGATCGTCAAGCTAAATTTCTACATTTCGCTTGTTCGCAAGAAATGGATGAAGCAGAAAATCATGAAGCGTTTACTGCTCTCACAAACTCCGCACACATGTCCGCCGTGCCTGCCTGCCTGTGGCTCGAACCGACGCAGGTCGTGGCAGCAACCTCTTGTTGCCGCTTTTTTAAAAACACATTGATCGCGAAAAAGGAGGTCCACATTCACGAAACTGGTTGTTAGTGCGGTGAAAAATTGTTCTAGGTAGTGTATTCAGCTGTAATCTTCGAAGCAATGTACAAATATCTGCCGCAATCTACGCCGCCGGCCGCGGACGTCGGTCCAGGCACCGCCGGCCAGTTCCCTGGCCTCCGCGATCGGCTGCCGGCGGCTAAGGCCACCGAACGTGGAGGCCATACCCGTTCACGCACGGTGTGGCGAGCCGCCGAAGGGTGGCGATACCTGCACGCAAAAATCGGCCGAGGCCGTGTCAGGTATCTTGATCCAGAGAATTTCTCATATTGAGAAACTCTATGTCTTGATTATCGGTCGCTTGAATGGCAGTTACCGTGGATGAAAACTTCCACATACAAGAGAGGGGGTCACTGTGTGGGGAAAAGTTGTGTTATGGACTGTCATTCGCGACTGTAACGATAGCGACGATGAAATATCTGCCGCGACGCTAAGCCTAAAGTTCCAAACATTGTACTCCGCGCACCCGAAACCGGCCCCGAGCTAGCTGTTGAAGACCCTCTTCTAAAACTCGCCGCGCTCAAGCGTATTGCGTTTGGCTTCGCCTAATTTCTTGGGGGGCCCCAACGCTTTGTTCCTGTATTCTAAAACTCCTCATTACCCACGACGCGTTTCTCCTGGTATACAGCCGCGCCTTCTGTGAGCAGTCGGGAGTTCTCGAACTTGATGCTAGAGAAAGGCGCAGGCTCATTGTACGCACACAAAAGCCCCCGTTGAAATTAGAGTCAAACCTGACTATAACGAACCCGGATAGAGCGAATTATGCTATATATCGAACAAAAATAAATCAGTTACGGAAATACACGCGAAACTTATTCCTTATAACGAACTTCACATCTGATATATCGAACTCGGCGGGCCTAGAATGGCCCCCGAAGTGCATGGTCTCAGAGCGGCGATTGAGATGTTGATTGACCGCGACCACTGATCAAAGACCGCGACTGAGACATTGCGCCTCGAAAAGAGTGACATGACGCCCGACGCTCTCCGTAACTGCTTCCGACGCGCCGAACTCACGATGGAACCCGCCCAGTCAGTGAGCCCGGACCAAGACGGCAGCTCGCCAACCTTCCCGATGCTGCTCCGAAAGGAGCGTCCTTCGAAGATTTCCTGAGTGTCGTCGACGACGCTGCCATCACTGTAAGCCCCTCGGACGCGGGAACCGTCACCAGCACCGTTGTAATACTGATAAAAAGCCCCGAGGAGGCAGACGATGTCGCGAGTGAAAGCCGTCCGACGCTTAATGAAGGGCTTTCGGCAGTCAATGTCCATCGCCAATATATTGAAGGACATGGACTCAAACTGGTGCAAACAATGCCTCGCGTAAAGAACGCTGTGCTAGTTGACGGTGCCAAAACTAAAGGGAAAACAAAAAAAATCGCGCCAATCAGCCCTGTGAATGTGGTTGGAAAGCAAAGCTGTAAACGGCACACACAGCTATTACGTATGCGTGAAACCAGAAAGAGAAGTGAAATGCACTTAACCACACCCTTTATTACTACAAATAGATATTTTTGGTAAGGGTAAATCAAGGCATGATTCATAAACGGTGGTTGGTTGAGTTGTATTGGTGTAGCACATGAGTGCAAACTCTTTTTATATAAAATTAACGGAAGCTCAAACCCGGTGTTAGGCGATTTTACTTCTCCGTCTCTGCCGCCGCGAACGGAGGCGACGAGATCGGCAGATGAGACGGAGGAGAAGTGAGAGGGGGAGGAGGAAATACTTCTCTTCAGATTTCTGAACGGCCCAGAGTGCTGCCCAGGACAGTGATTCCTCCTTCACTGGAGCCCATATGCAGTCCTCATCGCCTGTGCTCTGTCCACCAGCTGAAGCTGGGTAGGTAGAGTGGGGCTGGACAGCAGCATCTCTCATTGCTCTTGTTGGACATTTGACAGAAAGAGAGGACGGTGCTCAGGGCTAAAGTTGCACGCCCCGATTATGTGGCGGAGTGTTCCTATACTGCTGAGCAAAATTTACATTCAGCATCGTAGCGATTAAGTGAACACGTGTCGGGTGTGGGAAGGAGCCGATTGTATGATCCGTAGGGTAGTTTGTTGTTCTCTGGAAAAGTCAGGGTAAGGATAAGGTAGGGTCTGTCTCTGAAGGCAATAATGCTGGGTTCTCTCACTGAACGTGATAAGCGGGTGATTGTCCTCGTGCAGATCCATAGCACAGGGGGTAAAAGCGCAGGCTTCTTCGTGGGCGTATGGAAGCGTGAGCGGGTGTCCGGATGAGCTGAATCAAACAGTTTGTGGAGTGGTTGGTTTTTTAGCACACGCAGTGCGGGTAGGGACACCCAACCTGACGGATAATTCAGGTAGGCTTGTTGGGAATCGGTGTCTACCTTCCGAACCCCTGGCTGGACGAGATTTAAGACGATGGCTACCTCTCCTGATGCTGTCATGTCTTGGGTCTTGAGTGAGGGACACGCAAAGAGGTTGGTTCTGGAGGTAGCCACGATGATGGCGTACTGCTGCCCTCGATGCTGGGAGGCGTCTGTGTACGATTCCCACCGATGTTGGGAGGCGTCTGTGTATGTTTCCCACCGAGGGTAGTGTTGAGTGCTTGAGCATGTGCTTGTCGGCGGCCCTCGTCGTGTGACGGGTTCATATTTGTAAGCAAAGGGAGCATCTTCAGTTCTTGTCGCCGAGAGTCCGGGAGTACATTAAGCGGAGTGGCATTCTGTGCTGCCCAGCCCATCTGGTGAAGTAATAAACGTCCCGCCGCAGTTCTGCTCATTCGGGGCTTCTGGTTAGAAAGATAGCCCTCTATCAGCTCTTCCACCGTGTTGTGGAGCCCCGTGCTAAGCATCCTCTCTGTTGACGCACTATTGGGAAGACCAATGGCCTGTTAAACTACCTTTCTAATAATTATATAAAGCATCTTTATGTCCTCCTTTCCGAGAAGAAGAGAGGGGGTTGACGTATGTGATTCTCGAGAGGACAAAAGCTTGGATTAATCGACACGTATCGGATTTCTTGAGTCCTCGCTTCTTGGTGGCAACTCGCCTAATCATGTGTATGATTTGATTCATGCTGTGTTTGAAGCGCTGCAATGATACGTCACTCTTGGTGTTGACCAGGAGATGTAGGCCCAGGATCTTGATGCGGGGGCTTGGAGTGGTGGCCTGGCCATCAAAGAGTATTTGAATGTGCTCCTTCATGTGTTGTTGGGCATGAGGGCGGACGACAAGGAGCTGTGTTTGCCTACGTGAACACTGGAGGCCACAGTCGTATTGGTGCACTAGAAGTGAGATGACATGCGTTGGTAGGAACTTCCTTTAATTTTTGAAGAACTAGCTCATGCGCAAGGGGCACACAGGGCCGCTAGACGTGCCTTGGGCGGCCCGCGCAGCGGTGCGACAGGTCGCGTGACGGTATCACGTGGCATTAAGCGAGAATGCAGGGAGTAAACCCGTAGATGTGCTTGGTGAGTGCACAACCTGTCTTTCCCGACTACGCGTAGGTTCGTAGCTAAATAGGTAAGACAACGGGCTGTCGCTTTGTTATTCTATTATTTTCAGGTTCGATTCCTTGCGGTGCCAGGGAATTCTTTTATTTGTGCGCGGGAGTTTTCTGTTGACACCTACGGTTGCGAAAGAATCCTTGGGAGATAGAGGTAAAAAGCTTTGCTTCACAATGACCACTTTTTTGGAAGTAGACCGTTAAGGTGGAAAGTGGCGTTATTAGTGGCAATAAATCGATTGTTTTGTATATGGTAATGTCATACTTTATTTCGTTCATTTATGCATGCGGGGATGGCAAGGGGATTCCGGCGTATTACGAACTCACAACAATGAAATCGTTATAGGCGGGTCCGGCTATATCAAACTATTGAATATAGCGAACTAATCGTGGCGCATATTGCAGTTAGCTATAATCGGGTTTGACTGTATATAAATTCCCATGACGATGCCTTAATTAAAAGTAAATATAAGCACGTCTAAACTCGCTCGAAGGCGTAAAAACGCGCGTTAATACCATTCATACATTGCGGACAAGTTGTCGCGAGAAGTGAACATATCAGCACTGGTGAAACTCCCGACAGGTATGAACCAGTCATTACCATTGTCATCATAATCATCATCATCGCGTAGACCGTGCGAGTAAAGTTATCGTCCCCGCTAAGGGCAGCCATCGCCCAGGTCTGCCTTGCGTCGTTCTTCCGCAATATTTTGTTGTGCCGAAACCCGGGAGGATGACCGCACACGACGAAGGAGACCACCGACGTCCCCTCCGGCTTGAGGTTCCCAGAACCCCGCTCCTTTGACTGCTGTTTACGCTTCTCAGCCCCGTCCTCAGCCGGAGGTCGGCATGGCTGGCCCAGACCGTCCAATGACGACCGACAGTATGTGTCGAATGGATAAACTGCGCCGGCAGCAACGCATCCTTCGCGTCGCTACTGCGAGACTGCTCAAGGCAATGAATGAGCTTCTGGAAGCCTCTTCATCTTGGCATGAATTGCAAGCGGCCATTTACCTCATCGGAAGCAAAGACACCGCACTGTACGAGATCGAAAGGAGAATCTTAAAACTTCTTCAACCTGACAAACTGGACCAGGAGTACATCGACGCGTTGGCCGTACCCTCAGTATGCCGTAGTACCCTCAGTATGTCGTACCCTCATGTGGCTGCCGAAGCTTTGAGAGTCCCAAAGTCGTCAGGAATGACCGTCGTCATCAGCGGCATATCCGTCCAGCCAAGTTTCTTTCGACATTTGACCACCATATGCAATGGCGTTGGCACGGCAACCCGTAGAGGCGACCCCCTATCACGTCCCCTTACACACATCAACCTTACATGACCCACCAACGCTGCAGGTTAGCCCGGCTAAGAGTGCGTCGCCTCAACTGCAGAGGCTTGAGAACCATTTCCAGGCGACGTCCCGTGATCACACGGTCTTGTCCGACATGCAGCGGCCAGAGTCTTCGACGTTCACGCCCATTACGCAAGGAAAACCTACGAGTACCCATTTTGCCGTTTCCCGTACACCGCGACGTCGGAAATCTACTTCTAACAACAAGAGGCCAAGAGCTAGTCTGCAGAAGAAATGCTCCACGACGGCAGTGCAAAAACCGGTTCAGTCCACCACGACTTGCGACGAGCGGAAGCTCTTTTTGCTTGTGCGAGAACGGGAGAATACGAAACAGACCAATAGCGTGAGCATTTCGTTTACTAGCGTCCCTCAAGTGTCCGTCAAAAAAAACAAGCTGTCGTATCAGCCGAAGCTTCACTTTTACGAAGTGGCGCACATTCGGGCGTACGAAGAAACGATATGCGTGGTGAACATAAAAAAGCGCCTGTCGCTGTCAAAGAAGGTTCAGCTACAGCAACCCCAGCAGGCGACAGAAAACGTCAAGTTGAGGATGTTAAAGAAAAGGTCGAACGTCAACAGTAAGCGCTCGAATACATCTTTGTTCCCGACTTCATGAAGGATGAATCCTTACCGGACCTTACTGGAAGCCAGCTAGCTGAGTTCGTAGTAGTCCAAGAGGGTGCACCCAAGAGCCAATATGAGTTCTTCCGTATTGCTGAGGGTGGAAACTCTGAATCACACTTGATGACCCTTTCTTGTCACAGCGAGCGCCACTTACGCCTGGTCCGAAAGCAGCCGAGCCATATGCAGACTTGTTTTCCACCAGGAAAATGCGCTCGCCAGAATCGGAAACTGCTAAAACGCAAGCATGAGGCAGGCACAAGACCGATAAGAATCCAGCGACCCACTCGATGCATGAGAGCTGCAGGTATATTAACTGTTGAGACTTTCACGAAGATAGCTTCATCAAAATACGTACTTGACTGAACGACTGGAGACGTGTCAGCGGGTTTGGAGCCCAGTTTGGTTGTCGGCTGACGCACCTTGGCAGTGTTTGGCTGTAGTTAAAGCTGCGAGACGGTTAATGCACCGCTGGAGACAAAAAAGGACAGCGTTTGCGGGCAGCTTCACCAGGATTGACATTATGGACCGGAAAACAAATTGTTAGGATGGTGAATTGATTGTTCGGCGTCCTTACGGCGTTTCTACTTGTGGCCGGATACGAACGTTGCGGGTGCGGGAGTGTGTTGAATCTCCCGACGGGTATGAACCAGTCATTACCACCACCACCACCACCACCACCACCACCACCACCACCACCACCACCACCATCATCATCATCACCATCATCATCATCACCATCAACAACAACAACAACATCATCATCATCATCATCATCGCGTAGACCGTGCGAGTAAAATGATCGTCCCCGCTAACTGCAGCCATGGCCCATGTCGGCCTTGCGTCGTTCTTCCGCAATAAGCAGTACAGAGTACTAGTGATCGTTAATCAAATCAGGGCATAAATATATAAAAAAAACATTTTAGGGGAAATAGGCACTGCTTAACTTAAGCCAAACTGCAGATCGTACCAGCGCTTTTAAGCATGCGCGGTGAAGCAATCCGCTCACCGTTCTTACGTAGCCATTCATTTAGCAGGCAATACGGGCAGTACGCGTGGTGAGATCACAAATGAGCGGCACGTTTCCGTCGCTGTTGCAAGGACTATTTTCTTTGCACACACAGTCTCGCACATGTCACATCGCAAGTATTTTATAATGAATGAACAGCGTACTTTTCTCGGCGCCCATTTCATCGTCGTTGGCGTTAGCTGGCTGCGTACGAGCTGTCGGTGGCAAAAATAGCAAAATACCTAGCCCGGTGGTCTCGCCGGGAACTACCGAGTTGCTGATTTCTTGCCCGGATCATTCGGTCTGTAGACAACTTTTTTCTGTAATTAGCATTATACCGCGACGAGGGGGCACACGGTGGCCACGACAAAAAAACGTGCGGTCGCATGAGCACAGGAAGTGTGTTCTAGCAGATGACAACATAACCCGGTGTCCTACAAGTGACGTCACTCGGGGGTGGCGCCATGGTATGTCCTCGCGTGGCCCTGTCCGCCGTTATCGCTTGACCTGTGTTTGAGGCAGTCGCTGGCATCGCGTGCGCTCTGCAGCGAGAGAGATGGATGTAGGCCCGTTAGTCCCATGGCGTTTCGTAATAGGTCGGTTCGTAACAGGCCGTTTGGTCACATCGGATCATTCGTCATAGGACATTTGTCACTTTGGAAAGTTCGTCACAGCAACGGTAATACAGTTTTCGGTGTGTTTTTAGACGGAAGTGGGGATAAGGCATCACACATTATCGTTTGCACATGTTGCATAAGGGTTGCTGAGTAAAAAAGTGTAATTATAATTAATTATTATTAATTAACTACTTTACTATTCTAGTATATACGAATTATCACAGTTGAAGCCACTAACACCCCCCACCCCCCTTCTAGATAGACATCCGCCCAAAATAAAACCCAGACAAAATTTCACAGAACGGAAGGTTGGTCCTACCACTTTCCCTATTACTGGACCACTTAGAAGAAGATGCCTCTGACCAGTTTTCCCATGACGAGTCGGCTGTGACCAGTGGGCCTGTTCCCACGGAGGGTGCCCAAGCCCGCCATAACACTGAAAAGGGGGGCGCGCGTTCTTCTTTGTAGCCCGTCTTCGTCCCTGCCTTACTTTTCTGCCTCGAGTTGTTGAACTTGTGTCGATATTTTTGATCAACCCCGGTCACCCTATTTGCCCATGTCGGCTTGCATTCTCTGCTGAACTTTCCCAGATGTAGGGCCGAAAGGAGAGAGAGAAAAAAAGAAAACATGTGCCTCGCTCTTCTCTTTTGAGTCAAACCGTCTACCTAAGTCGCGGAGACACACATTCGTACAAAAAAAGCACGTGCACATTTGGTTTTGGCACATATCACGAACTTTCCCATTTCTCGAACCGGCCTATGACGAATGATCCGATGTCATTGAACCGCCTAATACGAACCGGCATATGACGAAAGGCCATGCGAAGAACGGGCGGTATTCCGACAGACATAAACCGAGCCACAGCCTCTGCCCTTATCCCTTCCAACGCGTTTTTTTTTTCAATTTTTGTTTCACGCATGCTAATGGGGGTTCTACGGAAGAGCTTTGTGCGAACACGGAACCGCCGAATTTTCTTCTTTCACCTCGACATATAAATGTTCGCTTTAAAACAGCTACAGATTAAGCTAATGTGTGACGACTTTCTTTCGGCATTGCGACAACATTGGTAGAACCCTGTGGCGACTTCACTATGCTCGTAATACGTCTTTGCCATACCCTACAGCACTTGGTCCGACCACGTGTACTTCAAAGACCACGTCTTTGAAACGAGTGGTCTCAGACGAATTGTCTGAGGCGATTGTACGGCGGTCGTGCTGTGCGATTTCACAATGACCACATGTTGTGCTAGCCGTCTCCAATGCGTGATTTCATCTGTGCAGCCTATCGTCGTCGCTATAGGGCTCCTGCGCTGCCCACGGAGCGATGCACAACCGACGTACGGTTAGTACTTCAGGGTTGTACAAAGCTGCGGGGCTAAAATAGGATCCCGTGTTGACAGAAGCAAAATGAGCTCAATACTCACGATTGTTCTTCGACATGATCTCCAGCCCGTCTCCGACGCGTCCGATCTCTTCCGGGGATCAACTTGGCATTAGGGAAAAAAGCTTTGCTGCGCTAAATACGTTTGCGGCGTCGACAAAAGTGCTTGGACGGTGACTGGGCTCTGCCACTCGAAGGTTCACCGATCGATGGCCGTATGAAGTGAAATTTGAAGAGAAAGCGTCGTGTTTAAACGAGTACACTTGGTTACAAGAACTTTTCAACAACAGCCGATCAACCATGATCGTGCGTAAAAGCGAGCGAATCCGGCGGAGAGCAGGCTCGTCAGCTGCGGCGCGCCGTGCTTTTGTGGACCTTCTCATTATGCGTGCAGTTGCATTAAACACTGCTGGTTTGTGACGCCGTTACCAATACATGGTGCAGCGCTAGCTTGCCGCTTTATTGCGTGGCTCAGCAACAAAATGCAGCGAGCGTCAGAACCGTGAAATCTGCTTTGTGATTCCGAAAGCAGTGAACGAAGTGGTCGGGCGAACTGAGTGGCCGTTCTGTATTCCTTGTTTGTTCTCACTTTGTTTCATTACGCTCTTGCGTCATATATTTCCAGTTCTCACTTAAGAGCCTAAAATAAGGGTCGGCAACGTGTTGAGGTGTAGTGGCGAGTTGCACGGAGCCGACACGGCGGAGGGTTGCACGGCAAATCGGGTAAAAGAGGGGGGGGGGGGGGGCAAAGAAAAAACAATTCAGCGAATTCCCAATAATATTTGAAAATAATGTGGCTAAGTGTGGATATGGGGGACAATGCAACTGGGAGCGCTAATTATCTGTCCTTGTCTCGCCGCCTAACCCCATTTGAGGTCAAAACTGGCGTGTCGGCGTTCAGATTGTTAGTGGCAAGGGGATGGGGTTCTGACGACGTGCCGGGGGGCCGCATAATACAGCCCCGCGGGCCGAATCCCCTGCAGTAGAGGATAACCAACACAGTCAGTGACGATCGTATGTAAATATTTGGGCCGCACACCGTGTACGCGGCTGTGTTATGATACGTAAATATAGAAGTACACATCTCTTGAGGTAGCGTACGTGCGGACGAGCCTCTGCAACTACTCTAGCATGCAGTCATTTAAACGCACCACAACGCGATTAAATTTAGTACAACCAACTTTCGCTGTGGCGTGTAATTGAAAGCACGTAGGGGGCGGCGAGGGTCGTCTGCTTTTGTACTACCCAGCGGCGTCGGACACGAGGGGGTGCTGTATGTTGGAAAAAATGCCGCGCAGGAGCCCTACACGCCTCCATAGAGTTTCTCACTAACTCACCTAGAGTGGAATCTGGCGCTAGCGTCAACGTGATTCGGCGAAGGCGCTCTACGCCTCCATGGGTGCCGCCATAGTGTGTAGTTCGGCCGGAAGTTCTGCGTGGCATGGCCGGCAACGACTTTGTGGCTATGCAAACTGAGTTTTTGTTTAAAACATTGCTGCCAAAAGTGCCGCTGTTAACAAATTTTACTTTGTATAAAATTCTGTGTTCCAGTGCTTAAATTAAGAACTGAATTTGAGGGTTAGAAAGAAAAACAAAACAAGAGTCCTGCATATGGCTCACGCCGCCAGATATAGCAGGCGTTCCCGGATATATTTTTAAATTATTACATACTCCAAACTGGATGAGGGTTTCTTTGATTTCTTGTAATATTTAGCTGAAAAAAATTATTTAGATTGCCTTAACTGTGTTCTTGCTTCCTCTCAATACAGAATTATTATCGTATGCTACGCGCCTTGGCAGGCGATGCAGATGCAACATAGAGATGCAAGAATGATGTAATCACGCCGTATTGATTTGTTTTGCCCAAGCAGATATAAAAAAATTCCCCCGCATTTTCCCGAAGGGGAGTATGAGGAAGTGCGAAGCACGGGGTGATGCTATGAGGGGGAGTTTGTTGAAGTTTGGTGGCATTTTGCCCGTTAGTTACATTAACACCCCCTCGTGATCACGTTCGGCTTGTTCCGGAACTCGACGAAGACTCGCACTAGACTAAACTCGACGCGCTTTCAACCGCTATTTATACGGACCTCGACACGCGCTCGACCGCACCTGCGCTAAGCCTGCGCTCCACTAAGCCTACCGCGGTCGCACGTGGAGCCCGCCGACACAGTGGGAAGGGAAGAGGAGGAGCGCACCGCACCGCAGCGCACCGCAGCTGCGAAGCGCCGACCGGAGTGAAGGGAGAGGAGGCGCAGTCACGTGAGAGAATGCAGAACTAGCGGGTTTGTAGTATCACGTGTACACCACGCAGTTATCAAGCCGCTATAACGCCGCTGAGTCGCCAACGCACGCCGCTGACGACGTAGTTTGAATGCGTTAAAGATATAAGGCGCGTTACTAACACCATTATCAGCGTCGCGTCCGTGGCTTAGTCGGTAGAGCGTCGCGCTGCGGTCGCAAAGTCCTCGGATCGAAACCGGGCGCCGGATGCTGTTTTTTTTATATATAGTGTAGTGGCCTGGCTGGCGCGCCGAGAGAGGGTGTTGCGAGCTGGAGAGTAGTAAAGGGGCTTTAGGAGAGTAGGCGAGGGGGGAGAGGAGGCGCTATGCGAGCGCCCTCACGCGTCGGAAATCCGGCGCCGTTGCTAGGCACGGTAGCTAGCTCCATTGCTAGGCTGCGGACGGAGGACGGTGGTGGAAGAAGGAGTAGGCCCGACTAAGAAGTGCTTCGCACTTAATAACCGAGAGGCGAAGCCTATTACCGCAAGTAAGTCTTCAAGCACGCGCGAAAGCGTTATGAAATTTCATGAATGCGTTAAATGGCAAATAAATACTGGCCTGTCGAGTAGCTATGTATGTTGCCTCATTGCGCCTGGCCAAGGCAGTGCATGCTTCAAGGAGTAAGTAAACGCAGTGGCGGCGAAGAGCGATGCGAAAATCGTAACTGAACGTGTGCAGAAAACGGACAGTGTGGGCTAGCGTCGCTTATTTTGGGGCTGCAGTGTGGGCGGCGGCGGCAAGCGGTATGATGCGGTATATAACAGGCCGCTGGGACCCTCGCTCGCTTTTTGCTGGCCAGAAGCAGCCCACAAGCGAGCGGCAGCGGCGATACAGTGAACTGTAGCGACGAGCGACGACGACAGAGGACATTGGCGGCAGAGTATTAATTTTTTTTTTGCTTGTCGCTGTCACCCAGTGCACTCTGCTGTTGTACCTTTTGCGTTACGTTTTCGGCGTCGCTTGTCGCCGTCACTGCATGTGGTCACCCCTCCATCTTAAGAAACTCGCCGCTAACGCGAGCACATGCGTTAAGTGCAAATCACGCTGTTATTTAGACATATCTGTGATAGCCATTGAATGCCAGAAAGTGGCATCCCGAAAACGGAAAGCCATACCGAAAACAGAACTAACAAGCACTTCCGAGCCGATAAGCCTAATTCATAGCCCTTCGTACAAGCCACTTGCTGCCAATCCGATTCGCACACTACCCACAAATCCCATGTCGGCGTGCGATCGCAGCGATACTTCCGGCTCAAGGTAATATTGAGAAACTCTATGCACGCCTCGAGCTTCACGATCGCTGCGCCGCCTGCCGCCGCTTCTCCACGGCGCTTACGGGATGGCCGCTGCGCAGCTGGTAGCGGCTCGTGCAGTATTTTGGTTCTCTTTCGCTTCCCTTTGCCTTCCGGCGCCGTAAACAACTTGTTATGGTGATGTCTGGAAGCAAATAGTACGTGTCGGGCACTTCAAAAAACAGATGCGTCTTGATAGAGCGCGCGAACGCCAACAAGAGCTGTCCGTGGACGCGGAATGCGCTCTTCTTCGCCGCTCCTTAGGGCGTCGGCGACGGCAGCAGTATATCACCACTATCACCTCTGAATACGTCAGGCGGAAGTGCATTCATTTGTAGCGTCGTTTAGACCTCATACTGGCACAGTGAGAAGTTGGTTTTGTTTTGTATATTTTGGCGATGTGATTACCTAATACCTGACAATAAACTTTTGCCTTTTATGGGACTAAGAAAATGTTAAGTATATTACAAGGCTCTGCGTCGTAATATATGTGCCCCTCAACGCCGTATAGCAAGAAGCATGGTGGGTAATAAAACCACAGAAAAATAAATGGTCTGCAACTTCAGAAGAAACGAAGAAGCTCGTACGGGAATTAAACAAAACAGTGTAGCTTCAGAAATGCTAAAGAACTTCGTCTAAACTTAAGCCAGGTAGAACTTACTAGACCAATAGCCTGCGAAATGCACTGCCATATCGCAAGACATGGGAGCGGGCGGGGGTGTGCGAAAGAGGGACGCTTAATGATCGTTGTGTTCAAATGCGGAGCGAAATCAAGGGATGGAGGTTTCAGTAATCACAAACACACAAAATGCGCGTTAACTTTTAGTTTTTTTACTTTAACGAACAGCTTGAACACTCAGTGGACGCATTTTTCGTAGTATAGAGTAAGTATATACGTAGTCAGAAGCGATAAAAGGTGTCGTTAGAAGAGTGTGGTATCTAATAAGGCCTTCTGATTTCACTTTTTTGCTAAATCCTGCAGGCTGCCTATGTCATGTGACGATGTTTCGAGGAAGCGTTTAGTCGAGGACGCGGATATATAACCAGATGATATACGTAGCAGTTGATGAATGCTTAGGAGTGCTCATCTCGCGACAAGACGACCCAGCAGTAAATCCTTTGTCCTGTGCTGATTCCCGCATATAATTTTGCATAATCCCTCGTACCTATTTCGTAGAATGTCCGTGAAATTTATGCCACAATGGCTTGTTCAGGTAGTGATCAATATGTGAGATATGAAGCGTAACTAGCGAGCTGTGATTCGCAAGATTATGTAAGCACACGTACCCGATATACATCGTAATGTATCGCCGTAGCATGAGTATCTAAATGAATGCTGCTTATGGTGGTACTGTTAGGTTTCAGGGCCGTGTATTTTCAATCTGATCCACGCATATGCCGATTTAACGTGGCCGGCCTGTGACTTACACCTGGCGCTTATGATAACCAAATGTACGACACTAACATCGCGTCAGAGGCATCTACACTTTCGTAAAAACACAACATTTGCAAAAAAGTGACTGCTGCACATCAATATGCTTTTCCAACGCATACAAACGGAATATATCAGTCGCGAATGGGCCGCAGAAGCAACGGAGACAGTGGTCAGTGCGCCGGAAACTCCCGCGACTGCTTTCGAAACGGGCCGCTAGGGGGATTTCAGTGGCGCCCCTACAGGCAGCGCTCGAGGTGTATAGCAACGGCGGCACGCTGTCGCGGCGCAGCAGACGCTCTCTTGGTTGCCATAGCATTGGCGCTCGATGAATGGGGACAGGACGGGTTCCTCCGAAGTACGCCACTAGCATTCTGCCGCGGCAAATTGTAATTGCGGACCTGGTAAAGCGCATTCCGTACTTTTACAGCCCCAAACTGTTATTAGCGCACTACAGCAGGCCATACCTGATATGGCGGTGATTACTGAAGAATTAATTGTCACGAAGCCAAAGACGACGGAGTTGTCTTCAAGGAAAACAAGTTTAATGGAGCGAAGTAGTGCTCCCCCAACAACTCAAAGAATACACAGGCGGCGAAGCAGCCCGGTGCACATGCGAGCATCTCGGAGTTGAATGCCGCCGAGGCGTCGGCTCCGCGGGAACTTACCTTTGGGCGCGAGTGTTTCTGGAACTGTCGGATTACATCCAGAGCAAAGAAGATTATTCTAGGCTGTTCACGCCTGTTCGGAACGCTCTACCTATCGAGACGAGATGACACAGGCGGCATAGAAAGAAATAATGGAACAGGCGCTTCCCTTGGTACACAGATAACAGAGATAACACAGACCGGCGCAGCTGGGCGGCAAAACATAAATAAACAAACCCAATGCATGGTTCGCGGCAGTACCCCCTATAAGACTGAATCCACCCGATGCTAACATAAGCGACAGTCCGAACAAATAAAAAATAAAAGTCCGTCATCGTGCGTAGAAAGGTTTTAAGCGAACCACGTGGACGACTTCGGGCCGCCTGCGTCGTCGGGAATCGTGATGTTCCGGTATCACCATCGGAGATCAACTCGTAGGTATGTTGGCGAACACGTTGTAGAATCCGGTACGGTCAGAAATACCGCCGTAGAAGCTTCTCACGGAGTACACGTCTTCGGATGGGAGTCGAAACCCACATACGATCCCCAGGGTGGTACTCGGCGTCTCGGCGTTGGAGATTGGAGCGTCCGGAATCCAACAGCAGCTGGTCCGCTATACGAACTCGAGCGAGCTGGCGGGCCTCCTCCGCACGTTGAAGGTATCTTTGGACGTCGGCGTTGAGGTCGTCGTCTTCTACCTGTGGAAGCATGGCGTTGAGCATCGTAATCGGCCGTCTTCCGTAGACAAGCTCGAACGGTGTCATCTGCGTAGTTTCCTGGGTCGCTGTGTTGTACGCAAGCGTGACATACGGGAGGACTACGTCCCAAGTCTAATGTTCAACGTCGACGTACATAGACAGCATATCCGCGATTGTCTTCAGACTTTCCGTTAGTCCGTTCGTTTGGGCGTGGTAGGCCGTCGTTCTTCGTTGAGTCGTGTGGCTGTAGCGCAAGATTTCTTGCATAAGCTCCGCAGTGAAGGCCGTTCCACGGTCCATGATTAGGACTTTAGGTGCTCCATGTCGCAGGAATACTTGGTTTATGAAGAACTTGGCGACTTCTTGTGCAGTCCCCCACGGAAGAGTGGCGGTCTCTGCGTAGCGGGTCATGTCGTCTGTCGCTACGGCAATACACTTGTTCTCGGATCTTGACGTGAGGAACGGGACGAGAAGGTTCATTCCAATCTTCTGGAAGGGCCTTGATGGGACGGTGAGCGGCTGCAGAAGTCCAGCGGGTCTCGTCGGCGCCGATTTTCGCCGCTGGCAGTCACGGTAGCTCCGGACGTAGCGGGTGACGTCGGATGTATCTCGGGGCCAATAGTAGCTCGACTTGCTTTTTCCAATAGCGCGAGCTGCGCCGAGATGTCCGGATGACGGGTCTTCCTTGCAGGCTTCCAAAATTTCGTCCCGTAGGTCTGCGGGGATGACAAGATGATAATTCGTTATCGTTGTGGTGCTGAAATTCTTCTTTACGAGGACGGAGTTTTTCAGGCTGCATACTGGTAAGTTGCGTTTGAAGGACCTAGGCACGGCGATGTTGCGTCCTTCGGGGTAGTCGATCATGACGAGTAAGTCAGGGTCGGCACGCTGCTAGGCGGCTAGGTCGCTCTCCGTCACAGCTCCGAAGAACGCGCTGTCTTCATCGGAGTCTTGTGATGGTGGGTCGACGGGGGCGAGGCACAGGCTGTCGGCGTTGGAGTGTTTCCTGCCGGATTTATAGATGATTGTAACGTCGAACTCTTGCAGGCGCAAGCTCCACCGCCCTGAGGCATCCGTGAAATCGGCAAGTCAACACTTCGCATGGTGGTCTGTCACAACCTTGAATGGTCTACCGTACCAACGCTGCCTGTATAAACAGTGCCTAACGCGTGAGCGAGAAATGGCCAAACAGCCACTCTCCTGTTGCTCTCTCCTACCCTTCCCCGCTCTGTAGCCTTCCAGCGTGCTTTCGTGTCCGCCAGCCAGTGCCGCTTCTCGGAAACTATGCAAAATAGTGGAAAGTTTGTTTAGCGTTCCCGAGGCGGCGCTCCTACGCCTTCTTGTTTTTCACCATGCCTGTCTGTCTTGGTCTGTCACTGATAAAACTTCCTTTGTCACGAAGCAAAATCCCTTGCGCTGCCGCAGGCTGATGCCGGCTTTGCGCGCTTATCTACTCGGATCACAGGCCCTGAAATTTTCTGAGTGGGGCATCCCCCCTCTATCCCCTCCGCATTTAGGTATTGTTTTGACCCCCCTGTTCGCACTCCGCATCGGTACGCACTTCTAAAATTGAGGACTGCACTGTAGAAGCGCATGGACAGCGTGGCGGGATCCCAGCTGCTTATCCTTTTGTTTCCTATAATTTTCTGAAGTTTCCAAGCAGGTTACCATTGACTGAGAGTTCAAGGTCGGGTATGGGGGCGGGTGGGCAGCTCACGCCCTCAAGACCAGCAACGACTGGTGGACAGGGCCCGGCGGGCAGCCAAGGACCAAGGCTTCCTGGACTAAGGAGGCCTCCCACAACAGAACTAATACAGCTCAATAAATGTTTATTCCTCCTCCTCCTTTCCAAGCAGGTGATGTTATTGGAAAGTAATCGTAGAAGTGAGCGCCTGAACAAAAAACTTGCGCGTAATTTTTTCTTCTCTAAATACTCCAGAAAGAAAAATATCAGTAAAATAATGGCTGCCCCATCCGAAAATATCGTTTTTCTGTTAGCTATATGTCTACCCGACAATCAGTATGTTCTTAGACCATTTCAGTCCGCCTCCGTCTTTATCTTTGGAAAAATGCAGCAAGTATGAAGCGAGCGACACGTTGAACGAGATCCCCAGTGCGCCACAGAACTAGCGCCCCGTCACGGCTAAGATGTAAGCGAAACGGCCCTTGAAGCCCAACAGGCAAGCTGACAGACACATGTCGTAGAAGGCTCAGTGGCTAAGGCGTTGCGCTGCTGAGCACGAGGTCGCGGGTTCGATTCCCGGCCGCGGCGGCCGCTTTTCTGATGGAGGCGAAAAGCAAAAACGCCCGTGTGTACGAGATTTCGGCGCACGTTAAAGATCCCCAGGTGGTCAAAATTAATCCGGAGCCCTCCACTACGGCGCGCCTCATCGCCTGCGTTGCGTCGGCGCGTTAAACCCCACAATCAATCAAAATCATGTCGTAGAAGTGGGTGCAGCGTTCGCGACTCGCGAGCAGTGACGTAAGGCTAGATGTCCGCCGGCACGCGCCACATAGCGGATCAGTGCCCGAACTAAGCGTCCCTACCCTTCCCATTGAAAAGCGCGCGACGCGTCAGGCAATGTTAATACAGGCGGCGTTGACCGTACACGTATGGTCGGAATTTCGAAACTGCCCCTATGATAGCGAGGCACTCCTTTTCAGACGCTTAGTAGTTTTTCTCCTCCTTCGACAGACCACGGCTGGCTAAGGCGATTACTTTTTCGTAACCGCTTCGCTTTTGGATGGCAACAGCACCGAAGCCTATATCACTGGCGTCCGTTTGCATTTCCGTTTCGGCGTTTTCGTCGAAATGAGCGAGCACGGGAGTGTTTTGCAGGCGTTGTTGCAGCTCACAGAATGCTTTTTCTTGGGCGTTTTCCAAGCTGAAAGGGATGCTATCTTTAGTCAAGCGTGTGAGTGGCTCTGCAATGCGCGCGAAGTGTGCGACGAAGCGCAGGTAGTATGCGCACACTCCGAGAAATCTTCGCACGCAGTTCTTATCTTTCGGTCTTTGAAAGTTTGCAATGGCTGAAGTTTTCGCCGGGTCAGGCAGGACTCCCGCGGCGCTGACGACATGGCCCAAAAACGTGAGTTCCTCGTGCGCGAAGCCGCACTTTTCAGGCTTCAGCATTAACCCGGACGTGCGAATTACGTGGAGTACGACTCCAATCTTGCAAGGTGTTCGTCGAAAGTTCGGGCGAATACCACAATGTCTTCGAGGTATACGAGACAGGTGTGCCACTTCAGGCCGGCTAGCACGGTGTCCATGACTATTTGTAACGTTGCTGGTGCCGTGCATAGCCCGAAAGGCACTACCTTGAACTCGTAAAGACCGCCCGGGGTTATGAATGCCGCCTTCTCTCTGTCTCTCTCGTCCACTTCAATTTGCCAGTAGCCTGTCTTTAGATCCATCGATGAGAAGTACTTCGAGTGACAGAGGTGGTCGAGGGCGTCGTCGATTCGTGGCGGGGGTAAACTTCCTTTTTGGTGATTTTGTTCAGTCGCCGGTAGTCAACACAAACCCTCAATGTGCCGCCTTTTTTCTTCACGAGTACGACGGCGCAGCCCAGGGGCTTTTTGATGGCTGTATAATGTCGTCGCTGAGCATGTCGTCGACTTGAGTCCGGATGGCTTCCCGTTCGTGTGAAGAGACGCGGTACGGTGACTGTCGGGTAGGTCGGGCTCCATCTTTGGTTATTATTCGGTGCTTTGATAGAGGTGTCTGACGTAATTTTTAGTTCGAGGAAAAACACTCGCTGTAGCGACGCAGCAAAGCCAATAATTTCTTCCGTTTTTCTTGCGGTAGCGCCTGATTCATGTCGAAGGGATGCAGAGGCTCGATGGTATCTTCGGATGCGTGTTGAAAGTCGGTGACCGTGATCACGTCACTTGCTTCTTGCGTTTCTTCTAGGAACGTAATTGCAGCGCCTTTGTTTAAAGGGTGGTACTCCTCGGTGAAATTAATGACCAAAACGTGGGATTGGCGTTGCTTAAAGAGCGAAATGCCTCTTGCGACGTAGACACCGAAGTCGAGAAGCAACCTTTGGTCACTCTCTACGATAGCGTCGACGTCAGGAGCAGCACCTTCACAGCAGTCGGTGATCATCAAGCTTGCGCGGGGTGGCAGGCTGACATGATCATCAGGATCCTTACAGCAGCATGGTGTTCGGGGTTCGGTTCCGGCGTCATGGGGTGATCGGGGGAAAAAGTTATCGACTTGGTCTGCAGATCAATTATTGCATCGTTGTCCGTCAAAAAGTACATTCAAAAATTACTTCGAGGGAGCAGTTAGGCTAAATAACAAACGAAGCAGGGTACGTCGTGCCGTCTATGGTGACGCGTGATGTGCACGTTCCAATTGGCGTTACGAAATGGCCTCCTGCTGTGCGCATGTGCGGACCACCCCATCTGGTCGTAACTTTCTTCAGCGTAGATGCGAATGATCATCTCATCACCGTGTAGTCCGCTCCCATGTCTATGAGGGCGACTACATCAAAGCCATCGATGGACGACTGGACGTCGGACGCCGGCTGCTTCCCAGAGTTCCGGGTGCGTCGGGGCGTCGTATCTCGGCTTGTGCGTCATGACGGTTGAGCACTATGCGTCGTCGTTATCGTCGTCTTCTCAGCGGCAGGCTTGGTCATGTCGGGTATGCGTCACGCCGGGTCGTTGTCGGCGTGTTCGGGAGTCACGTCCGGGTTAGATTGGGTCGTCGGTGTAAGGGCATGTCGTGAATCATGGTCTTCGGCGAGTCGTTGCGTCGTTGGAGCGTTTTCATTTTTCCGCCTTTGTGCAGCTTCCCTCCAGAAGTTGCTGCTTTTAGTTTCGCCTGCGTGGACTGGGGGACCTTCCACGTGCGAACTCAGCATTGCTACGGCGGTTCGGCGACTGGTATGGGTAGGGTGACGGCGAGCGCTTAAAACGGGCTGGTCCACGGCTGGTGTTTGACAGGTAATCTTAGATTTCAGTAGCACGCTGGCCGGGTCGGGGCGGTTTGCGTCGACGGAGAACCCCCGCAAACCGAGCCTCTTGTAGGGGCAGCAACGGTAGATGTGGTCGGCCTCTCCGCAGTGGTAGCACAGCGGACGATTTTGAGGCGTTTGCCATACGTCGGTCTTCCTTGGATGGGGGGGTTGCACCGCAGGCGGTCGGGCCGGTGACAGGGGTCTGCGGTACGGAGCCTCGTGACGATAGGGCGCAGGTGGGCGAGGGCGACGGAGAGCAACAGCGCAGGCCATGGATCGTTGAAGTTCCTAGCGTCGTTGAAGTTCCTAGCATCGTTGAAGTTCCTAGCGCTTGCTGCACTTCTTCTCTAATGACGTCGGCAAGGGACGCGACTTGCGGTTGCGGCGGCGTTGGGAAAAGTTACCGCAGCGCTTCCCTTACTATTGCGCGGATAGTCTCGCGTAGGCTATCTGCGGGAATCCGCAAGCTGTCGACGCAGTTCACATTGGCCGTGCCAACAAAGTTGTCGTCATACTGCTTAGCACGCATCTCAAGGCCTTTCTCAATGGTGCTTGCTTCGGTTACGAATTTGGCGACGGTTTGGGGTGGATTGCGCACACGTCCAGCCAACAGTCCTCCTCCACACCCCGCATTAAGAAGCGTAACTTCTTTTCTTCCGCCATGAAAGGGTCAGCACTCCTGAAAAGCCTCCTCATCTCTTCGGCAAACACAACAACGCTTTCGTTAGGGTGTTGTGTCCGCGTTTTCAGCAAGACCTCGGCCCGCTCTTTTCGCACAACCATGGTGAGCGTCGTTACAAATTACGTTCTGAAGTGGTTACAAGTCTCTAGGGAGCGCTCATCGTTTTCGAACCAGATTCGTGCTGAGTCCTCAAGGTAGAAGAACACTTGCCTCAGTATCTCCGCGTATTCCCATCGGTTAAACAGCCTCACCCGTTCGAATTGCTCCAACCAGTTTTCGAGATCTTCCGAAGGTGACCCATGGAAGGATGGTGGCTCCCTTGGTTGCTGAAGAACGGGTGCAGGATTGGAAGTGCTGGTCATGGTGCCTGCGTTGATTATGGTGGTTTTCAGGACGTCTTCTTTCTTAACGTTATCCGGAAGCAGCCCAAACTCTGACTGGAGACCTTGCTGTCGGTGACTTACACGAGTTGGGCTCGCTTGTCGGCTTGACAATGGCTTAGATTGCATGAACCCAGCACCTCATGTCATGAAGCCAAAGACGACGGAGTTGTCTTCAAGGAAAACAAGTTTATTGAAGCGAACTTGTGCTCCCGTACAACTCAAAGAATGCACAGGGGGCGAAGCAGCAGTCAACAAAGTGACGTGCACATGCGAGCATCGGTAGTCGTATGCCGAGGTGTCGGCTCCGCGAGAATTTATCTTTGGGCGCGAGTGTTTCTGGAACCGTCGGATTACATTCAGAATAAAGAAGATTAGTCTGGGCTGTTCAAGTTAGTTCGGAAGGCTGTCCCTATAAGAAGAGATAACACAGGCGGCATAGAAAGAAAGAATGGAACACGCGCTTCTCTTGGCACACACATAACACAGACTGTCGCAGCCGGGCGTAAAAGCAAAATATAAATAAACAAACCCAATGCATGGTTCGCGGCAATATCGCAGCCCAGCCAGCACCACCTACAGCTGCCGCTAAAAATTACAACAGGTCTCTTCTGACGGTCTTGCCCTTTTTTTGAGGAGGCGAATTGCTCCAGACGCAGCTCACGAGGTGTGTCCATTTTAAAGCAACGTTTTTTACCTCTACCTCCCAAGGCTTGTTTCGCGATAGTTCTTATCAACAGAAAACTCCCGCGAACAAATAAAAGAATTTCCTGGCTCCCCCAGGAATCCAACCTGCAGCTAATAGAGTACGAAAGCGAGAGCCAAAGCGAGAGCCCGAGAGCCCAAGCGAAGACGGGGAAGGCAGATGGTGTATAAACCGAGCGCATATACGGGTGTACCCCCCGAATTCTCGCTGAATGCGACGTGATAGCGTCACGCGACCTCTCGCGCCACTGTGCGCTCCGCCCAGACACGTCTAGCGGCCCTGCGCACGCCTTGTAGGTGTGCTAGAAATTACAAAATGAAAGGACGCTCCACCAACGCATGTCATCTCACTTCTAGTACGGCACTGTCCTAAAGCCGGTGGCCTCCAGTGTTCACACAAGAAATCAAAGCTCCTTGTCGTCCGCCCTCACACCACACGACACATCAAGGTACACATTCGAATACTCCTTGATGGCCAGCACAGAATGTAATTCCGCATGATGTACTCAGGA
This sequence comes from Haemaphysalis longicornis, assembly GCF_048455015.1. Taxonomy (NCBI): domain Eukaryota; kingdom Metazoa; phylum Arthropoda; class Arachnida; order Ixodida; family Ixodidae; genus Haemaphysalis; species Haemaphysalis longicornis. The sequence continues at coordinate 71,940,429 of NW_027526203.1, forward strand.
CTCTTGGTGACAAGAACTAAAGATTCCCCCTTTGCTTAAAAAAAAAACCTGTCAAGTAAAGTAGAATAAACAACGCAACCTCTGACGAAAACCTCCCCGTGTGGTGTGTCAACACACGAATTTAATATCGTCGAAGAACATGTCTGCCTTCGTCACTTCATAAAGCCTAGAGGCAAAGACAGCAGTAATCAAGGCTAAACGATAAACTGTGCACCCAGAGCTGTTCGGGAGTGTCTTTCTGTCGGCGCTGGCATTGAAGGCGCGGGAAAGCGAAGGAAAGCATAAGAAAGTCGGCTTCTGCCAGCGATCGGTCATTGTGTTCTGTCCTTTCGCAAGGCCAATACTCAGAACCGGTTGGACACACGACGTGCCACCTGATAGGTAGTTATACAGAAAGCTGTGCACTGCGTTACCATACGCATGACATGGAGGGAACACATGCAGCGCACGCTTGATCGGGAAGGCGTTATACTTGCACTGGACGCGGAGTTGGCCCCGCGTCGAGCTTTTAAAGACGATGGTCGTTCTTGGGCTGCTTAAAAGCAGAAATTTTGGTCCGTCTGTCTGTCTGTCTGTGACTCCATTCAGCCACCCGGCCAAAGTGAAATGAAGTCTGCGCAATAGTCTTATATACTCACAGCCAAATCTAAACGTCTAAGTCCGGTCTCAGTGTTCATACTTGTCGACATTGTTGAACAAGAACAAGACATTACGCAAATATGATGCAGCAAATCAATGCATAAGTGATATTTGTGGTGTTCCTGTAGTAAAAAAATCATGAGTGCTTGATTTTTGCGATAGTAAATGAAATACTACATCAAGGCAGAAAACCGTCGCCTGCTGTTGCCAGCGCCACCTCCAGGTGGCATTTAAGAAATCAAACGGCAACAGCAACGAAAGGTTCCACTAGATTGGTTCCGCGTTCTGCTTAGAACTCGTGGAGTGGGGCAGCGTGGTTCTATAAACGTTGTAGTTGGGTGTCTCGATTCACGCGCATCTCCGCCGCACGGCAGCTCTGGAATCGAGGAACCCGACTGGGAGCAGTGACACGCGGTGAATTTAAAGTGACTGAGCAAACCTCTAGCGTGTTATCTTGGGAGGAACGAGACGGGAGAGGAACAGCATGAGTGGTGAGCGGGAAAGAGAAGAGATGCATTTACTTGCCAGGGGCGCCAGTCAACTATCGTCTTGCGTCGACATTTGCAACGAAAGGAGCAGATACGCGGTTCATTTTTGAAGACGATTCTTTAGCCTCTCGACGCGTCATCACTGTGCAGTGGTGAATAAAAATTAGCGCGACACCAAACAACATTCGAAAGGGGGATGCTCAACAAGCATGGGTATACGCCCAGCCAACCGAGAAGAGGTTCAGGGGAGCGTCTCGGGACGAGCCGCGATGCGAGGACGCTTTCGCAGATCTGCATCACCAATAAAGGCGGCCAGCAGAGGTTCTGAAAGAAACAAAGAAACATCCCCCTCGCGAGGGGCACGATCAAATGCAGAGCATTTCTGGGGGCGCATGACGTTAAGTAGTTTGCGTTACGTTAATGTTGTTGCACTTGTGGCAACTGCTGACGAGAGAGCGCTCGTCAGCAGTAATGTGAATGAGTCAACGATATAAGGCGCGTCCGTAGCGTCACATTCTGTGTCGGCTTTGTGGGGCAGTCGGTACAACACCAGGTTCATTGCGTTCCGCCCGCAGGGTCGAGGGATCGAAACCTGGCGCCGGATGGTGTTTTTTTTATATATAGTAGGGACAACGACGGTGCGGACTACGGACGCCAACACGGGTGACATCGTGAGTTACTGAAATGCTCTGCATTTAAAATATGAACGCCTCACACGACGGGGGTCGCCGACAAGGACAGGCTCAAGCGCTCGACCCCATCCTCGGTGGCGATCATTAAGTAATCTACCCTGACGCCTCCCAACATCGAGAGCAGCAGTACGCCATCATCGTGGCTACCTTCAGAACTAACCTCCTTGCGTGTGCCTCACTCAAGACGCAAGACATGACGGCAGCAGAAGAGGCAGCCATCGCCTTGGCTCTCACTCAGCCAGGGGTTCGGAAGGTAGTACCGCTTACCAAAGCCTACCAGAATTACCAGTCGGGTTAGATGTCCCGACCTGCACTGCGTGTACTAGAAAAACACTCTCCAAACGGTTCCATTCAGTTCATCTGGACAGGCGATCACGCTTCAATGGTGGGCACCGAACACGCCCACCAACAAGCGCTTTAACACCCCCCTCCCCGATGTTGCTCGTTACGTTCAGGGACATTACCCAGCATTATCGCCTTCAGAGACAGACCTTACCTTCACTTTACCCTGACCTTTCCAGAGAATAACAAACTGCCCTACGGCTCATACCTATCCGCTATCTTCCCACACCCGACGTGTGTTCCCTTAATGCACCCGAATCGCTACGACGCTGAATGTAAATTTTGCTCAGAAGTAGGAACACTCCGCCGTATACGCGGGGTGTGCGACTTTAGCCCAGAGCATTCTCCTCTCTTTCCGTCATATACCCAACAAAAGCAATTGGAGATGCTGCTGCCCAGCCCCTCTCCGCCTACCCAGCTTCATCTGGTGGACAGGCGGCGCGCACTGTGGAGAAGGAACCACTTCCCTGGGCCGCAGTCTTGGCCGTTTAGAAATCTGAATAATAGTATTTCTTCCTCCTCACCTTGCTGCTCCTTCCTTCTATGCCGCCGATCCCGTCGCCTCCGTCCGCGGCGGCAGAAACGGAGAAGTGAGATCGTCTACCACCGGGTTTGAGTTTCCTTTAATTTTGTAAAAAAAGTTTCCCCTCATGTGCTACACCAATACAGCTCAACCAACCACCGTTCATATATCATGCATTGATTTAATACTTACTAAGAATATCTCTTTGAAGTAACAACGGGTGGGGTTCAGTGCATTTCACTTCTCTCTGGTTTCAGTGTTTGTAGAGTGACGTGAGGTAATTTAAGTGACGCCTCATGGGTAATCGTTGTGGGGGCCGTTTACAGCTTCGCTTTCGAACCACATTCACATGGTGGATTGGCCTGAATTTTTCCTTTCATGAAGCGTCATTTCTATGCCGACGTTGATTGAGCCAAGAACGAAGCAATTCATCCGGCTGAAACCACTGTGCGTCCCGGAGTGGGGATGGAACGGGTGTGATTTTAACAAAACCTGAGCCAGAAAACAGGGCAGAACTAGTTCAGGACCCACTTTTGCTCGTATCATATGGCAGTGATATCACGCCCATAATAAATAACTTCAGCGCATAATCAGATCTTGCGCACTTTGGCCCTTTCTCAGTTCGTTTATATTCGGGTTGCAATACCCCACCTCCCGTCTTTTACAAAAGTACGATACTCCCGTCATAATAGGTGCAGAACCAGGAGTGAGAGCCCTTCAGCTACCCGGGGATTAGGCTACCGTCTTAGCTGTACATTATAATATGCTTTATTTTGCATTTTTTCGTGCAATATGTTCGTCGTTGGTTACGTTTGTATGTTGCTGCCGTAAATATATTTTCACCTACGATCCTTCCGTGACTGACTTTTGGCGATGGCCATCATTGTGTTCAAGTTATGGCAACTTTTACCATCTTCATGCACATGAAGAGGGTACAACTGTAGATATAGAAGTCATCGCTCATGCCTTAACGCTCTCATGTGCAGGCGCACCAACAGGTGGGCGTCGCGGCCACAGAAGCAGGATGCCCGGGTCCGAGCAGTGGCGTGGGTCCATCACAGTCCATCGACATGAGCGGCGAATACCTCGGCGCCATAGCTTCAGGTTACAGGAGGGGTGCCACTGCTGGCTCGTTGGGGCCAGCCAAGATCTTGGCGGGCGGGGTGCCCATCGACTGCCCTCAAGACCGGCGGGACATCCACAACGCGAAGGAACGTGTGCGAAGGTACGCCGTTTGCCCTCACGCTGCGTTGCACTGCCGACGGGGGTGGCGTGTTTGATGAGGTCTTCTTCAACGGCAGCCTCATTTACAGACTTACTTGGTTCGGTTTCCTTTGGCCGTGTTTTGGGAACTTGTGCGTCGTTATGCCTGCTTCTGCCATCTGTTCACAGAATACGACCGGACTATGCAGGGCTCGGCTAAGAGATTCCTGGGCCAAACTTCGGCAAATCGTGCCAGGGCTGAACGAAAACAGTGACAACGCTACAGTTTGCGAACGGGTAGCGGAGTTCACGCGGGAAATGAACCAGGCCCTGTCGGCGATGTACGATCCGGTATGTACACCTCCTCTTCCCAGAGAACTCTCTGTTCAACAAGGAATAAGCCTCCTCATTTATCGCTGAGCATAATTGGCCGCATTTGATGTAGGCAATAACGCTGAAGCAAATCCCTTCAGCTGTCCTTTTTTGAGAACGCTAGGCGCAGCTTTCTCGTATGGAGGTTTTTACCAGACCCACATACCCCTATTCTTCCTTCTGTTGAGTCATACAACGTTTGCGAGAGTATTGAGTGTGTACTAGGCTGGCGTCCGGATGTTATGCTTTGCACGTATAGGCCCGAAACTGCTTCGATAGACACATTTTACGAACAATATGCTTCTCATTCATTCATCCTCACATTACATATTGCACTGAATCTTGGGGATGGACTTTAAGAGATACCTAGAACCTATTCGGAAATTACAGAAATGATCTTTAAAACAATAACTATAATACTCTAATACTCTAAGTATATTCATCCGCGTCAACCGCTGTTTCACGATATGCAAATTTCACCTTTTGATGCAATCGGTCAAGCAAAGACGTGCAGCTGTGTAAATAACATCATACGACACAATAACCTTTTCCACGCATCCTTGTTTCACACTACTTCTCGGCCCACTAGAAACGCTGCATCTGGTAATTTAAATCTGCCCCCCACAAATAACGCGTACGGAGAACGTCAGTTGCCGTTTATAGGAGCGAAAATAGGAAACAGCTTGCCACCTGAAATAAAGAAAGCCCGAAACTTTAATTCCTCAAATAAAACTTTTTATCTAAACCTAAAAGATGCGAGCTAACTTTAAATTTTTTTTCCTGATATGTAGTTTTGTGTTCACGAAATACCATACGGGCTGGATGGTTCATTGCTTCGTACATTATATGACTTCTGTGCTGGTGATCTAGACTGTGAATCTTGTTGTGGCCTGGCATTGAATGTTTGTATTTGTATTGTATTTGTAAATACCGGTATTCGTATGTTCTGGCTACTTCAATGTTGTTTAGTTGTTTTTTTAATGATACTATGTCCATTGTACTGATTTGCCTGCTTTGGTGCACCTCTTTAGACTATCGCCATTATAAATTTTATTGTTGCTAGGCACCGACATTGCGAGTTATAAAATGATTGTACTCGTGTTGTTCAGGACTGTATTCTGGAGTAATATGGGTTTTAAATTTTCTGCAGCAGAAATCCTGCTATCCGCCGTGGTGGCTCAGTGGCTAAGGCGTTGTGCTGCTGAACACGAGGTCGCGGGTTCGATTTCCGGCCGCGGCGGCCACTTTTCTGATGGAGGCGAAAAGCAGGAACGCCCGTGTTTACGAGATTTAGGCGCACGTTAAAGAACCCCAGGTGGTCAAAATTAATCCTGAGCGCTCCACTACAGCGTGCCTCATCGCCTGAGTTGCGTCGGCGCGTTAAACCATACAGTCAATCAATCAGTAGAAAGCCTGCATCACTGCACACCTTTCTTTTGGACCAAAGACTAGCCACTGGCCACATGTCCAGACAGTCTGATGAGACTTTGTATTGTATGATTTGACAAATAAAAAAAAATGAAATAAAAATGAAATGTCTCTTCCCAGGTTTTTTCATTTTTCTTGATTTCATGTTTTTCTATTAGGCTCTTTTTGAGGAAAATCAGCTTACCGAATGATGCTGTCTCGGCGTTTATCTCTGCTATAATGTCGTCAATCAGCACTGTGGTATCGGTTCGGATTCCGCTTCGTCGTTTATACAGGGCCTCTATAAACACCCCTGACGGCGCCCTTGGTTACGCTGAAATAGTGGCCATAGCTGCCCGATAAGCCCATCTATGCTGTCGCAATTGCTGAACCGTGGCGATATCCTTTCATGTTGCCCGATATCCTTTCATGTTGCCTTGCTGGTCAAGTCACTCGTTTCTGGCTTAGCCAGGTTCTACCGCCTGATTATGCGAATCGCCGTTCCACCTACGACCGAAGTTCCTACATAATGCGCCAGCCATAAAGCCAGCCAGCTGCTGAAATACCATTCAGCTTGTCTCCACCCGACAAAGAGGACTGATCCCCGCCGCTGCTCCTTGTCTCGGATGCGTCGTCGCCCCAACACCAGGCTCGAGGTAAACTGATCTTTGCAGTTTCGCAGGCAAGAGCTACGTCGCTGTCGAACTACGGAAGTCCTCATCGTACCCCTACGAATTCGCGCATAGATATAGGATATGCCGTATCCGCCATGAATATCAGCCTCTGCAGCAGAATACGAACAGCGGCAATGCCGGTATCTGGACTTAGACTTGTGCCTACGCATGGCGAGCGCGCAACCTATTGATCCTTTCGCTTCGTGCACGGCTACAGTTGTCATCTAGGATGCGCTAAATTTATTGAATTTGTAGTGTTGCTGTCAGGCTCTCACGAAGTCATATTGGTCTGAGACTTCTTGACCCACCGTGAAGCCGTCATGGATACCGCTCGTCTGGAAGTGGAATTGTTTGTCCAGAGTGAGGTGCCATCGGATAATACGTTCCTTTCTTGAAGAATCGGAGGTACAGCAATTATCGCTCTTGTCCGTCATCGTTGACCATGTGTCTTCTGCTTATCGATCTTGCTCAACGATGTTATTTACCTATTCCGGCATCTTTTCACACCGCAAGAACATCCCACTCCTATCCTCTGTCCTCTGCCTTCAAAATGGCGTCTCCACACTCACGGTGTGCAATACCTCCGCCTCGCAGTTCATGTTGTCCGCAAGAGTGTCTTAAATTTGTCGAGGCTATTGACACCCAGTGCATCGCACAAGTTTCTGATGATTCCACCTGTAAACGCAATGCTTATTGTCCGCGAGTGTAACGGAATCTTGTAGGAACGCAAACATCATTCTAATTCATAAGAAAGGTGATATGAAGGACTTCAAAAATTACAGGCCGATCAGCTTACTGTCAGCCACCTACAAGGCACTTACTTACAAAGGTAATCGCTAGCAGAATTTCTGCCACCTTAGATTTCAGTCAACCTAAAGATCAAGCAGGGTTTCGTAAAGGCGATTCAGCAATGGACCATATTCACACGATCAAGCAGGCGATGGAGAAGTGCGCCGAGTGCAGTTCGACCTCGATTTAACGAAGTCACCGGGACCCGCAAATTATTTCGTTAAATCGGGAACTTCGTTAATTGCGAGAACGACAAATATATTGCCTCGAGAAAAAGCTTCTGATTTTCGTCTGGGCGCCCTTTGTGAGCAGTGTGCGCACACTTCTCGTAGCTGCCCAGTGAAGTCAAAGCGTCCTCGACACCCTCGTGTGTCCCAGCAAACCGCCTCAGAATGTCGATGGCGTCCATCATGTGGCTCGGTGTGGGCACAGCCGCTTCGGCAGTATCCGGATCATTCGCATCTTCAGACTCCTCTTGTGTGCCGGAAACCAGCTGCACTATTTCCTCGTCGTCGAGGACTTCTGTTGTATCAGTGTGCGCATCTGCGTCGGAATTCATGAAGTCGTCAAAGTTCTGGTCTGCGGCCACCTCGTCACGCCGACGAAGCCCTTCCCAACAACTGGGCGATGCCTTTTCCTGCTCGTGTTGCGGGCTTGATGAGCCGGCAACCCGAGCTAAGAGCACGCTGCCATACATTCTAGACGCCATAATTTTTTAACCTTTTTTCCCGGAATGCTTCGTTAAGTCGGCTTTGGCGACGAAGTTTGTTTCATTTTTCCGAGTTCATAAAAAAATTAATGCTATGTGGAACTATGGGGGAAATCCGAATTTGTTCCTAAAATCAGGAAATTCGTAAAATCCGGTTTCGTAAAATCGAGTTTCAACTGCATACTGAACCCCTATATAACACCTTCATAGACTATGAGAAAGCATTTGACTCAGTCGACTCGAAAGCCCAGCAGACATTCAGGCGTTACGGAACCAGGGGGTAGATGAGCATATGAGCATTATGTAAGAATACTAGAAGATATTTACAATGGGTTCATAGCTACCATCATTCTCCATAAGGAGAGCAGTAAAATACCTAAGGAAGGGCGTCATATAAGGAGGCACAATCTCTCCAATGGTATGCACAACATATTTACAAGAAGTATTCAGAACATTGAATTGGGAACAAGTGGGAGTAATGGCAAATAAAGAATACCTCGGTAACCTCAGATTTTCTGTTGGCGTTGGCTTGCTAAGTAACTCGGAAGACGAATTTTAAAGCATGATTACCACACAGGACAGAGTAGAACCATGGGCTTGAAAATTAATATGCGGAAAACTAAAGTAATGATCAATAACCTCGGCACAGCACAGCGGTTGGACATAGGTGGCGGGGCAGTGGAAGTGGTAAGCAAATATATCTACTTAGGCGAAGTTGTGATCCCGGATCTCAAACATGAGGCAGAGATAATGAGGAGGATAAGAATAGGGTGAAGTGCATTCGGCAGGCATTCTCAGATAATGAATGGCAGCCTACCAAGAAGAAAGTGTATAACAGCTGCATCTTACGGGTACTCATTGACGGTGCCGAAACCTGGAAGCTCACTAAGAGGGTTTACTTAAAGACGACTCAGTGAGCAATGGAACGGAAGAAGATAGGTGTAACATTAAGGGATAAGAACAGAGCCGAGTAGGTCATGGGAACAAACTCGTGTTAACAAAATTTCAGTAGAAATCAAGAAGAAATAGACGTGGGCAGGGCATGTAATGCGAAGGCAAGATAACAGTTGGTCACTAAAGGTAAGAGTGGATTTCTAGAGAAGGTAAGCGGGGAAGGGGGAGGAAGAAAGTCAGACGGGCAGATGAAATCAAGAAGTTTGCGGGGATAAATTGGTCACTGTTGCCACAGGACCGGGATAATTGGAGATTAATGGGAGAGCCCTTTGCCCTGAAGTGGGCGTAGATAATCTGGTGATGATGACATACATACATACATACACATACGCATACATACATACAGACACATACTCATACGTACACATATACTGTGAGAAGCGGTACATGCTATGTTTTAGCATGTGAAGAATAGCCCTTTTCTGGGTGTGCACCCTATCATCATCGCATCACCTTTATCTCGGCGGTGACAGTGTCATCGACATCGTCTTTCTTGCTGCGTCTTCCTAGCGCTGTGACTGCACGAATAGTCTCCTGCCTGTCGACTCCCAGAGCCTCTATATACATACATACATACATACATACATGCATACATACATACATACATACATACATACATGCATACATACATACATACATACATACATACATACATACATACATACATACATACATACATACATACATACATACATACATACATACATACATACATACATACATACATACATACATACATAAATACATACATACATACATACATACTTACATACATACACGTGCTATTATGAGCAATATGAAAGGGAACACAGGAACGCGTAGAAAACACACTCAGACCCAACTATAAATGGTACGCAGCGGCCGCCGTCGGAAACAAAGTGGAAAGGGGGACGCTGTTCTATTAACTGTGCCCATTCCCGCCGTGCGTCTTATCCGCTGTCGGAAGATATCATATTATCTGAGAAATTACGTAAGCTGCTGCTATGTAAAAATTCCAACGAGGCGGGAGTACCAACAGTTAGTGGAAGAACGCCCTCCTTTCCCTATTTGTTTTTACAGCGCCATCCGGGTATCGCCCCGAGCCTGTTTTTAGGCGGTTTGCCACGCGTTCCTGTGTTCTCTTTCATATTGGTCATAATAGTAAGTATACATACATACATACATACATACATACATACATACATACATACATACATACATACATACATACATACATACATACATACATACATACATACATACATACATACGTACATATATGCATACACACGTACATACGTACATACATACATACATACATATACACATACATACATACATACATACATACATACATACATACATACATACATACATACATACATACACATACATACGTACATACATACACACATACATACTTACACACCAGGGTGTCGAACCGGAACTGAACCGAATCGAAAACTGGACCTGAACCGGTATTTTTGCCGAAACTGAACCCCAACCCGAACCGCTATTTTTTGAGCACGTGAACCTGAACAGAAACTGCAACAAAAAAATTCACATCATATCAACGGGGTGAATGATGATGAGTGGGCGAAGCTCCTGAGAGGAAATCATCGGTAAAACCGTGACTCTTCAGTGAAAGTTCGCCCACTACATCTGTGTCCGAACGTAACGTCTAGAAAATCTCGCTTAAACCGCGCGTCGGCACCTTGGGGCTGAGCTCGCCTGATGCGTTTTGCAGACGCCTCACGAGCTCTCACTGCATCGGGGTCTGCCTGCCGATACGCGCGCTTTCTCGCCACTTCCCGTTCTCTGACGTTTTGGAGATCCTCTTCGCGCCGCAGCCGCGCCGCTTCGCGTACGGCAGGGTCCTCGCGCCGTTGCCGTGACGCTTGGGCCTCTCGTTCTCGAACGCTGGGATCTTGGCGGCGTCGTCGCGCAGCCAGACGACACGCTTCGGCCTCCCGCTCTCGTACGGCAGGATCTTGGCGGCGGCGTCGCGCAGCTTGACGGAGCGCTTCTGCCTCGCAGGCTCGCACATCTGCAGCCTTATCCATCGGGCGACTCCGAGCGCGCGCCAACAGCGAACGGATTTTATTACAACGCTCCCCGCCATCTAGTAAACAATCCAAGAACTAAACTAGAGGTAGCCACGCCATCTAGTAAACAATCCAAGCGCATCTTTTCATCATATACAAGTACCGCCATCTAGTAAACAATCCAAGAACTAAACTAGAGGTAGCCACGCCTTCTAGTAAACAATCCAAGAACTAAACTAGAGGTGGCTACATACATACGTCGAGGATGGACAGACCCACGCCCTAAGGAGCTTCGCCCCTAAAATAAAAAAACGGTAGCCGGTTTATGCCGAAACGGTTCGACCCACCGTTGTTAACATTGCACAGTCAATGCAATTCCGACCTTTTTTTTCTTTCAAGTACCATCAACTTCGTACAAGCTCCCGCAGTTTCCCCTCCAGACATTATCACGCTCTATGTAACAACAGAGGAAATGAATTAGCGCCAATGTACCAGTGGTCTGTTGCTGCTGGAAGCGCGAGCTTAGTGCAAGCTGAACAAACAAAATGTCATTCTCGGCAGCCTGCAGGGGATATAAAACGACTTTGCCCTTCCCTAGCTGCGACTTCATTGGAGCAGTCAGGGTGCAGGAGTCTCCACTGCGCATCAGCGAAAGCCCGCACCTGATGTGTGCAAAGTTGTTGCATTTTATAATTTGTTTAAAAGGTCCGACACCTGCAAATGGTTAACACTTGACAAGTGTGACCGCAGGAGGTGCTCGGTGGTTAAGCCGTTTGCTGCTGGCCACAAGTGGCCTCGATCTCTCTTCCCCACGACCGTTTTTCTGAAGTAGATGTAAAGCGAGAACGTCAGTGTATCGAGATTTTGATCCGCATTTAATATCAGTAACTGGGTATAATAAGTCTACCGGCCTGCAACATAACCTGCCCCTCGGAGCGGAGATATAGCCCGGGGCATCAAATGCGCCAGTTTTAAAAAAGTGTGTTTACATGGAAAACAACAACAAAAAAGGGAAATCACGTTGTTTTAAAATATTACGGAAAAACTTAGTAAAACCGAATAAGTAAAAAAAAAATCACGCCATATCCACGGAATGAATGCTGATAAGTGGGGCGAAGCTCGAGAGGGGGAGATCATCGGTAACCGTAACTCTCCCGTGAAAGTTCGCCCATTACATCATTAAGAAAGACGTAAGACTGTGTGCGTACATTATACAAATCAACTTTTATTTTCGGAGTCAATGCTCCCAGGCCCAGACCTGGTGAAAGACCCCGCGCCATCGAGGACTACCCCGCACCTCCACCACAATTTGTCACGTAGGATGGGACACAACGGTAAAGAAAGAACTTTTATTTAAGGCGAACTTGTGCCCGAACAAGACGAGAGGAAACGAGCAAAGGTCCTTGCGTCTCGTTCGATCTCCGAGAACGACTGCCTGCGTTCGTGGCGTGATCTCTTGCGTGATCTCCCCCTCTCAGTGCACGTGCGCTCGCGCCTCCGTGGGCGAACACAGACAAGCTCGCGCTCCCGGTGCCGAGTTTGCGCTGCGGGTTGCAGCCGGGTCTTGCGCGTGCAACGCGGCCCACTTTGCGACATCTCCGAAAGCATGCGGCGGTCACGTACCACGAGACACAAGGGATGGACAGACCCATGACTTAAGGAGCTTCGCCCCTAAAAAAGCACCGAAACGTGGATATTGCTCTATACTTTTATTTGCCATGCCTTTCACAACCAAGCGTGTTATCAATGCGAAGGAAGTGAGTTCTGCGGTCAGTTTATGAGGACAGTAAAGTGAAAAAGTTCTGTTTTTAATGATACAAATAACAACAGATATGCGAGGGAAAACTGTTAGGGTGCGCACGTAATCTTTGGCAAGAAACTGCAGCCCTTGACCTTGCCTTGAAATCAGAAACAGTAATAAAGCAGATGACACGTGCAGAAAGGGAGGCCGGTACCTCACACCACCCCATTCGCCCAGCGATCATCTTTTCTGCTTGTTCTGGAGTTTTGTCTCTTTCACATCGTTTTTTTAAGGTGCGCTTGTACTGACTCCCAATACATTACTTCTACTGCTTCTCATTCCGGAGGGGAGCACTGCTGTGGACGAATTAATGAGCGTCTACCCAAAAAAGTCGCATCTCATGCTCCGCGTGTCAAATTTCCCTTTTATTTTCTAACATATTCTTTTAGAAGATTCCGCAATGTAGCACAAGGAACGATGGCCGGGGGTCAGGCGGTACGATGACATATTGGTTGTAATCAACACATCCGGCATAGCTATCGCAAAAGGAATTGCAGTGGTCAGAGCAATAATGGAGTGAGGAATAATAATGGAGCTAACTAAAGCTTACTTTTAACAAAAGTGTGGCTAACACATTCGATAAGGTGACAGCTAACAAATTATTTAGCGTGACCAAATAATCTAATTCATTGGTAGTATTTATGTGCATTTCGTAGTATTTTTCTGTTTTGTTACAAATATAAAAAAAATGTGCGCTATTCCTTTAAGCGCTGCTATTGGAATGCACCAGTACGCAGGCCTAAATTTAGGTCAGCTAGCGTGGTTGGCGATTCCATAGCGACGATTGCAATTTCAACAAAAAAGGAAAAGGCAGAAATTATATCTCACCGTCATATCTCTTGGCGGTGGCTTTAAGTTTGGGCGAGAAAGTAGGTGGTAAATCGTCGCCACTTCATCTGTTTTTTAACATGTCGTAATTGTTTAAAGTTTGCTTTGCAATTGCGCCACTGCCTTTGGGGAACAGCAGCATCTCGAATTTTTGTTTGTTTTTTGATTGACTGTCGTTTTAAACTAGTAAATGCTTTTTCTAATTTCAGTGATAATTCCACTTATCGAACCGGTTCGCGAATCAGTTCGGAAGCTTGAACCGGTTCGCGAATCGGTCCAGAAGGTTATTTTGTCGAACCGTAACTGAACCGGAACAAAATCATTTGGCCTGAACCAGAACCGTAACCGAACCGCTATTTTTTCGGTTCGACCGCTGATACATACATACATACACACATATAATTATATACATACATCACACATACATCCATACATACATACATAATACACACATGCGTACACACATACATACTGAAGGAACGCCCTTCGAACGTAAAGGGTTCGCGAGCCCGAACTCGCCGGACGAAGTAACGACAATCCACATGAGAACAAGTCACCGGTTTATTCCGGGAGAACAAAGGAAGGAAAAAAACACAGAAAGCAACTTTGGAGGCACTGTTACGGTAGTACAGCCAGCGTGCGCGTAACGACAACATTGCGGCAGTTCAGAAAGATACGGCCTGGTGCTGTACACTCACGACCATGTCTTCAGTCACTTGTGCCGACGACGGCTAAAGAGCGCCCGCCGCGGACGCTGGTTGCTCCTCGCTGTCCGGGCGTCATTGCTGTGGCTGGCCGCCCGTCGGTTCCGTCCGCAGCCCGCGGAAGCAGCCGCTCTCACGTGTACCACGGTACACGTGATTACACGTAACTTAACTTAACTTAACGTACACGTAACTTAATTCAATGACTAGCGTAATACAAACATTAAAAAAAAAAAAAAGAATAGACGATCTTGAGAATAGGAGCAGAAGATCAAATCTAATCGTATACGGATTGCCGGAAGCACAATCTGAGTCAAGTGAAACCCTCGGACAAGCCGTAAACATGGACGTCATACAGGATAAACTGAAACTACAACCGATCGCGATCGAGCGCATCCACCGGCTAGGTAAACCTGCTTCCAATAAAACCAGACAAGTTATTTTCAAACTTGTTGATTCGGGTCAGAAGGAAGCCATATTAAAGAATGGAAAGCACCTTAAAGGCGCCGATTACGCTATTAGGGAAGATTTTTGCCGCAAAACTCGCGAAATTAGAAAAAAGCTTTGGGACAGTGCGAAATCCAACCGAGACAAAACAGGAAAAAGTGGCGCTGGTTTTCGAGAAGCTGTACATAAATGACTGCGCGTTTGTTTGGGATGAGGAGAAAGAAGGGTGCCACTGAACAAACCAAAAAACTACGAAACGGCAACCTGGCCGAACACGCGGAGTACCACACAAAACAAAAAAAAATCGCGCCAATCCACCCCGTGAATGTGGTTGGAAAGCAAAGCTGTAAACGGCACCCATAACGATTACCAATGTGACGTCACTTATATTCACTCACACCGCTCTACAAATAGTAAAACCAGGGAGAAGGGAAATGCACTTAACCACACCATTTATTACTTCAAAGAGATATTCTTGGTAAGGTTAAATCCATGCATTATGCATGAACGGCGTTTTGTTGAGTTGTAGTGGCGTAGCACAAGAGTGGAAACATTTTTTATAAAATAAAGTAAGCTCCAACGCGGTGTTAGACGATCTGACTTCTCCGTCTCTGCGCCGCGGACGAAGGCGACGAGATTTGCGGAAGAGAAAGAGGAGGAGGAGGAAGAAATACTTCTGTTCAGATTTCTGAACGGCCCACAGTGTAGCCCTCGGGAGTGATTCCTTCTTCTGTGGGGCCCATATGCAGTCCGCGCGGTCTGTGTTCTGTCCACCCGCTGAAGGTGGGTAGGTAGAGAGGGCCTGGACAGCAGCATATCCCATTGCTCTTGTTGGGTAGTCGACGGAAAGAGAGGAGGGTGCTCAGGGCTAAACTCGCACACCCCGCTAACGGAGCGGAGTGTTCCTACTTCAGGGCAAAATTTACATTCAGCGTCGTAGCGATTCGGATGCATTAAGTGAAGACGCGAAGGCTGTGGGAAGGAGCCGTAGGGTAGTTTGTTGTTCTCTGGAAAGGTCAGGGTAAGGCGAAGGTATGGTCTGTCTCAGAAGGCGATAATGCTGGGTTATCTCCCTGAACGTGACAAGCCGGTGACTGTCCTCGTGCAGCTCCATAGCACGGGAGGTAAAGCGCAGGCTTGTTGGGTGGGCGTATTTGTTGCCCTCCATTGAAGCGTGAGGGGGTGTCCAGATGAGCTGAATGGAACCGTTCGGGGAGTGGTTTTTTAGCACGCGCAGTGCAGGTCAGGACACCCAAGCCGACTGGTAATTCCAGTAGGCTTGCTGCGAATCAGTGACTACCCTCCGAACCACTGGTTGAGTGAGAGCCAAGGTGATGGCTGCCTCTTGTGCTTCCGTCAATTCTTGGGTCCTAAGGGAGGTATACGGAAGGAGGTTGGTTCTGGAGGTAGCCACGATGATGGCGTATTGCTGCCCTCGATGTATGGAGGGGTCTGTGTAGATAACTGCACGATCCCCACCGAGGGTGGTGTTTAGCGCTTGAGCCCGTGCTTTTCGGTGACCCTCGTTATGTGAGGGGTTCATATTTCTAAGCAAAGGGATCATCTTTAGTTTTACTCGCCAAGAGTCTGGGAGTACGTCAAGCGGAGTGACATTTTGGGCTGCCCAGCCAATCTGGTGAAGCATGCGGTTACCTTGAAAAGGTAAAAGGCGCGACTTGGACAACGACAGTAGAGAAGGACGACGGGACAAGCGCTCCAAGATATTGTCCAAGTCGCGCCTTTTACCTTTTCAAGCATAATGCACCAACTTGCCCAACAGATTTGTTTAATCATGCGGTTACCCACCGCAGTTCTGAGTCGGACCTTCTGGTTAGAAAGATGGCCTTTTTATCAGCTCTCACACCGTGTTGTGGAGCCCCGTGCTAAGCAGCCTGTGTATGGACGCACTCATGAGAGGACCAATGGCTTGCTCGACCGCCTTTCTAATCATTATATAAAGCATCTCTATGTCTTCCTTGTCGAGAAGAAGACAGGGGGTTGACGTAAGTTACTTTCGAGAGGACAAAAGATTCAATTAATCGAAAGGTACCGGGTCACTTTAGGCCTCGCTTCTTGGTGGCAACTCCCCTGATCATATGTTATATTTGATTAATGCGGTTTTTCAGGTGCTGCAAGGAGACGTCACTCTTGGTGTTAGCATCGAGATGTAGGCCCAGGATCTTGATGCTGCGGCTTGGAGTGATGGCCTGGCCATCAAGGAGTATTTGAATGTATTCCATGATTTGGCGTGAGGGCGGACGACGACAAGGAGCTGTGATTATTTACGTGAACACTGGAGGCCACAGGCTTTAGCACATTGGCGTACTAGAAGTGAGATGCCAGGCATTGGTGTGAGCTTCCTTTAATTTTTCTAACTCTTAGCACATGCGCAAGCTGGGCACAGGGCCGCTAGACGGGCGTGAGTGGTTGCGTGACGCTTTCACGTGGCATTCAGCCAGAACACAAAGGGTAAACCCATAGATGTGCTTGGTGAGTACACCACCTGTCTTCCCCGTCTTCGCGTGGG
This sequence comes from Haemaphysalis longicornis, assembly GCF_048455015.1. NCBI lineage: Eukaryota > Metazoa > Arthropoda > Arachnida > Ixodida > Ixodidae > Haemaphysalis > Haemaphysalis longicornis. The sequence continues at coordinate 71,957,552 of NW_027526203.1, forward strand.
CTCGTAGCTAAATCAGTAAGACAACGGGGTCTCGCTTTGTTAGTCTATTAGTTCCGGGTTCGAGTCCTGGCGGTGCCAGCAAATTCTTTTATTTGTTCGCTGGAGTTTTCTGGTGACACCAACGGGCATGAAAGAACCCTCGGGGGGTAGAGGTAAAAAGCTTTGCTTTAAAAAAATAACATTACTAAACGTGAACGCCAGAAGCGTCGTGAATAAAGTGCAGCCACTTGAAGACTTGTTGCCACTTCATGAACCAGATATTGTAGCAATCACAGAAACCTGGCTCTCATCAGATATACTCGACCATGAATTCACTCCCCCTAACTATTCTGTCATCCAAAAAGACAGACCATCTCGAGGCGGAGGAGTCGCGTTGTTAATTCGACGTTCCATTTCATACACACTACTGCCAGACGTTCCAGACACAGAAGCGGTTTTCTGCAAAATTTTGTGCAATAGCACAAGCATAGTGGTGGGTTGCGTTTATCGCAGCCCATCCTCTGGTTCAAAATGTATAGCTTCCATTAACAATTTTCTTCAGCAGCATGTCCATAGCTCTGCAGTCATGATGATGGGTGATTTTAACCTTGCTGATATAAACTGGAGTACCATGCACCACTCCTCACAGGGTCCAGAGGATTTATTCGATTTAATGTTAAATTTCAACCTCCGTCAAATTGTTTCATGCCCAACTCGGGTTCAAGGAACAGCCACAAGTGTACTAGATTTAATACTCATTAGTAGTCACCTTAGCCATATGGACACTCAAGTTGACGTTGTAGAGGACATTTCAGACCACAGAGTGCCTATTTGCCGGTTAATACTTGATCACAAATTACACCTACAATCAACAGTAAACCATGTTCCAGACTTCAATAAAGCAAACGACGCCAGCGTACTAACTTATTTAGCTCATGAAGTCTACGAGTTTGTGGAATAGAACTGTGATCCCTTCACAACTGTAAATGACCTCTGGCTAAGGTTCAAACGCATTGTTCTGCACTGCATGAAGAAATTTATTCCATTTCGGCCTACACGGCCACAAAAAATAACCCCTGGATCACAAGAGAAATTGTACACGCAAAGCAGAAAGTCAAACGACTTCGGAAAGCGGTAAAAACAGTGCTGCAGTGCGAATACATCAAAACTAAAGACAGCTATTTCACACTTTAAGGCCAAAACAAAGCAAGCAAAACAGCAATACTTTAAAGTAACGCTACCGTCATTTATTACTGGGAACCCACAAAGGTTCTGGAAGCATTTCAGCCCTAGAAGAAACAACAGTCCTGAACTTTCATTGCAAGAGAAAACGGCGAATTCCAATATGTACAACTTTTTCCACTCTGTTTTTACAAAAGATGACGGAAAAATTCCACAGCTTGCCCATATGAATAACACTGGAATCAGCCCTATAGATGTAGCTGATGAAGAAATATTTCGTCTTTTGCTCGACCTAGACCCCAAAAAATCTTCGGGGCGAGATGACATCCCCAATCCCTTTCTTAAGCGGTATGCCGAATGGTGCAGCAAATACCTTTGTATGGTTTTCCGAATATCTCTCACCGTAGCAAAACTTCCAGACGACTGGAAAAAAGCTAAAATAACACCGATTACCAAAGCAGGAAATAGCGATAACCCTTCAAATTTTAGGCGAATATCTTTAACCAGCACGTCATGCAAAATATTGGAACATATAATCTTGAAACACTTAACCGTTTTTTAAGAGACTAAGGGCACTTTGTCATCTTGCCAGCACGGGTTTCGCAGCGGATTGTCGACTATCACGCACCTAGCAGAAGTTGTTCATGATTTAGCATAATCTATTAACAACTGCACGCAAACAGATATCATATTACTAGACTTTGCTAAAGCATTTGATTCCGTATGTCCCAACAAATTAATTGCAAAACTTCGAAGTATTATTGGAGATGGAATATTAACAGATTGGGTTAAGGACTTCCTAACTAACCATTCGCAATATGTCCTGTATGACCAAGTACCATCAGAAACTTTGCGTGTTACGTCCGGAGTGCCACAAGGCTCCGTTTTGGGGCCTTTTTATTTCTTGTTTTTATTGACGATATCACAGACAGTATCTCTTGCAACATTAGGCTCTTCGCCGACGACTGCATTATTTACAAAGAAATTAACAGTCATTCAGATCACCTTGCACTAAGCGATTCTTTACACCATCTTTCCAACTCGTGCGACATGTGGCAAATGTCGATTAACCCCCAAAAAATAGTGTGCATGGCGATAACCCGAAAAAAAGAAGCTATCCAGTATGACTACAGCATTAGAGGCACCAGGCTTGAAAAAGTGAATGAACACAAATATTTAGGCGTCACGATTACTTCAAACAGCAGATGGGATGCGCACATCTCTAATATTACCTCGGTTGCTCTGCGCAAGCTGTTTCATCTTCGCAGATGCCTTCGGTTGGCCCCTCACTCAACCAAGATTTTAGCCTATACTACTTACGTAAGACCGGTATTAGAATATGCTAACACAGTATGGTTTCCTTATACAGTCACTAACATTCAAAAGCTAGAAAATGTACAGAGGAAGGCAGCAAGATTCATCTGCAACAAATATAAGCGTACTGATTCTCCCACAAATATGTTAGCAAGCTCTGGCCTCCAAACACTTGCGATTAGACCACTCTTTCCAGCACGGTGGTCACCCCAGGTAACCACCTTTTCTCGATTTTTTTCTCGTGTAGCAAGCGACTCCCGCGTATCGACTTTCAAACAGCGCGCATTTTTAGCTTTCACCACCCTAACAGAGATGGCGCTACCTCCTTGCTGTTCCGAAGTCACGTGTTTTTTTTTTTTTTTCCTCCTGGCTGCCATCGTCCCGAAGGCGCGATACACGATGGACCCGAGAGATTTTTGCAGAAAGAAAGGTAAGGCTGAAGTTATTAAGTTGACAGCTTTGGATGACATATTGCATGAGTAACTAATACTAAGCAAGCTTGAAGTTAAGTGCTGCGGTCGATTAGAACAAAGCGCGGTGTCATTGAAGTTGGTGGTCACCTAGAGTGACCACCGTGCCTGAAGGGTCTGAGAGGGGCGGTAATATATTTTTTTTCTTGGTGTTTCAGCGGCGGAGTTCGTCGATATACCATCGGACTCTGACAGCTTCGCGGGGGGTGACAGCTCAAGTGACAGCGATTCTGACTATGAAGTTAATGATGCAGCAGCTGGAGCGGGCAAACAAAAACCTGGCGCGAGAATACCCATTCCCGCCGAGTGTGAGTCGTCTGATATAGACAGCGATGAAGACGATGTTCCGCGCATGACTGCCAAGGTGCCCGTGTGGAGTCCTTCCTACAAAATGTTCCCACCGCTGGACTTCTTATCGTGTAGTGGAGTGCCACATTGCATTCAGGACATTGAGAAACGAAGTCCTTTGGACATCTTCAGCCTGTTCTGGACACCGGACTGGATGGAGCAGCTGGTATTCCAGACAAATCTCTACGCTCAGCAGCAGGGCAAGCCGTATACACCAACTACGCTAAAAGAAATGGATGCCTTTCTGGGGCTGAATCTTCTGATGGGAATCAAAAGAAGTCCAAGTTACCGGGATTACTGGTCCAGTGCAGCTGACTTACATGATTCATTCATTTCGAAAGTTATGAGTGTGAACAGGTTCGGCTGGCTGTTATCTCACCTGCATCTCAATGATAATATCCTGCAGCCAGCGAGGAATCACCCCAACTTTGACAAGTTGTACAAAGTCCGCCCTCTCCTCTCTGAACTATCAACTAGGTTTGCCCAAAATTACTTGCCGACTGAGGTTCTCGCCATTGATGAATCCATGATAAAGTTCAAAGGGAGGAGTTCATTGAAACAATACATGCCGAAAAAGCCTGTGAAGCGTGGCTACAAGGTCTGGATGCTCTGTGCCAGCAATGGCTACAACCTGAAGTTCGACATCTACACAGGCAAATCTGAAGGTGGCGTTCAGAGGGAGCTAGGCGCACAAGTTGTGAAGAAACTCTGCCAGGACCTTCGAGGAAAGCAGCATCGTCTTTTTTTTGACAATTACTTTACAAGCTACAACCTCCTCAGGGACCTACTTCATGATGGCATATACGCATGTGGGACTGTTTTGCGGCTTACCACCGAAACTGACTGGTAGCCCCTTAATGCATGGTGGTCACCTCAGGTAACCACCTCATAACGTGTGAACCAAAAGTGCCAATTTTTTTTTTCTGGTCAGAAAACCATTTCTTCATTATGAGTTCCCCATTTTTACAATAAAACTTGGTTTTCCTCTCAAACTAGAGTTCTGTGCATGAAAGAGTTAGAGCAAAACAAGCGCGCCTTAAATTTATTTTTCAGCTACTTCACAACCATTATAAAATTGACCCATCATTGTACATTAGCCCATCAGAATCCCGCGTTACCAGGCACAAACATTCACACACTGAAAGAGTACTCCTACCACAATAACACGTTCAAGCACTCACTTTTTCCACTTGCCATAAGGGAATGGAACTGTTTAGATTCCTCATTAACTAATGCGAAATCGTTATCTGACTTTGCACCAAAATGAGAAAATATGTTCTATTAAGCTGTAACACTCGCATCCCCAGAGGCATTGCACCACCAGTGAAAGAGTATTAGGGGAGTATATAAGTGTTAACTGGAGTATTTGTAAGTTTGCTATTATTTGCCTGTGTACCACTGCATTCCATGCACAATTTCACTTCTTTTTGCTGTTGGTATCTTTGTATTGTCAGAAGTTAAAAAGCGTGATTTGATTATGCTTTTTGTTTGTTATAAGTGTGTACATGTTGTAAGTTTTCAAGCGTGTTCTTGAAGAATTTCAGCTCCGTATTCTTCATATCTACAAATAAAAGTAAACTAATTTGTATATTTTTCGTTCTTATACTTTGTGATGACTGCCATTTCACTACATTCCTGTTTCTGTTTTCTGCACTGATATTTATTGATGTACCACCTCCATGTACAATCTGTTTGCCCACCTGCTATGGTCTCGGAATGAGACTGGCAGTATTGAAAATAAATAAATAAATAAATAAATAAATAAATAAATAAACATACATACATACATACATACACGTACATACGTACATAATCCACACAAACACACATACATAGACACATACATACATACACACATACGTACGTAGGTAATAAGCACATACATACATACATACATAGATACGCACATACATAGCTAAATACATGCACACATACATACATACATACATGCATACGTAATACATACATACAGTCTAGTCCACTTATAACAATATCCAAGTTCCAAGGAAATCCCATCGTTGTAACCGATGATTGCTGTATGCGGGTTGCTAAATAAAAAGACGCAGCAGAGACCAAAACATTTTATTTGCAGGCAAGGAAGGTTGTGCTGCTACCTATTTGTGGAAAAGAAATCATACTCGGTCAGCTTTGTTTGCTGCACATGAAGCTGGCTCACATCTTTATCAAGACCATCTATAGGGGCTTCACCTAGCTGAGCGAAGGGTCCTTAGTAGAAACGAATTCCCTGAGAGACAATCATGCGGAGGGACTCCTGCCAAGATGCTACCCGAGTAGGCTGTGCAACCGCGTCGTCAGAGTTGTCACTGCCACCGCTGTCCGCAGCAGGTATCCGCGCAACGCTCGCCTCTTTAGTGAGGCACTCAGACATTTCCAAAACATCGTCTCCGACGTCTGATCCGCCGAAAAACGGAGGTAGCTGAAGAGACACCCAGTCAAATTCAAAGCAGCAGGCACGGGGACGAGGCGAAAGCGGCGGCATCGGGAGGGGTGTTTGGAAGAACTGTACCCCTCCCCCTCACGGCGCATGGTGTCAGCGTGGTTGGCGTGGAAAGCCCGCGTCAGCTAGCATTTTAGGTGCTTGCTGTAACCGGATTCAACCGTTATATCCGATATCGCAGCACTGGATCATTGTAATACGCGGTTTATTTTCCTATGTAAAGCATACAGAAGCAGACGGTGCCATTGATGTTCATCGTTATATCAGATATATTCTTTTAAACGGTATCGTTATAAGTGGAATTGACTGCATACACATACATACACATACGCACATAAATACATACATACATACATACATACACACAGGCATACGTACTTACACACATATACGCATACATACTTACGTACATACTACATATATACATAAATGCCTACTCATACATAAATAAGGGTTGGCAGTCAAGAAAACGTTGGAAAGCAAAGGGGAGGATATGGTAGGTCATTGAAACAGATAAGGAATTTGGAAAGAAAGTCCCGCCGGCAGCGTAGTGGTTATCGCACCAGACCGGTATTCTGGTGGTCGTGGGTTCAGATCCCACCTGGCGGGCATTTTTAAATGCGGAGCATTTCCTAGGCTCGCGATGTCACTCGTCGATGTTGTCGGTGCCGTCCACACGCTCACTGCGCATGCGCGTCGCGTCGAGGCGCAGGTGCGCGTCTCTCCCCCGTACCCTCCTCGCTCTCAACAACAGGTGAGGCTGTGCGGGTGGAGCGCATGTACCCCGTGCGCTCCGTCGCTCTCAACAACAGCTGCGGCGGTGCGGGGGGAGCGCGTCTGTGCGCGCACGCGTCGTAGCTACCCGTGCGCTGCGTCGCGCTCAACAGTAACGGCGGCAGGGCGTGTACACGTGATAACGGCGTGGTGGGTGCGTGGAAAGTTCGCGCGCTTGTGTACGGAAGTGTCCGCATGCGCGTCTCTCCCCCGTACTCATCTCCCTCGAACGCGGGCGGTGTGTATATAAGAGGTGGAGCGCGCGTTCGGAATTCAGTCAAGGGTGTCTTTGCTTGGCTTTCGCTTGACTTGACGCTTTGCTTGACGGCACCAAGAAATAAAGACAGACTTTAACTTTAAACTCCTTGCCTTCGCTTCTCCTTGATTCAATAAATAAGAATAATAAAGACGAAATAACCATTAAGATTTCCCAAACCATACCCAATTACGCAACATTCACGCGATACCCCCACCACTCTGCGACGCATTTACTCGAGTTCCTCCCGTGGGAAGATGCGGGCGGGTTTTTTTTCTTCTCCACTTTCTTTACAAATTCCTTATCTGTTTCAATTACCTACATCCTTCTCTTTGCTTTACGAGGTTTTCTTGACTGCCAACCCTTATTTCTGTCTTATTTCAACGAGCCCCTCATGTCCTACTCTGATTCGCTACATGCATAGCGAGGGCCTCTGTTCTGGCAGTCTTGGTGCCATAGGGAGCTTAAGAGGGTTCAACGCTGGTCGACCACTCTCGGCATGTCGTGCACACTCGAGTCAGGGCCCGGGGGTTAAAAAGAAGGTCCCCTTTACCTCGAGAAGTCGGAGTGGCGCTGGCTACCACCCCCAAGCACAGGAAAAAATTACAATGACATAAATACCCCAGAAAGTGGAGGGGAAAAATAGTCCCGCCATTAGCGTAGTGGTTATCGCACGAGACCGCTATTCGCAGGCCGTGGGTTCGGATCCCAACTGGCGGGCATTTTTCTCCACTTTCTTTCCAAATTCCTTATCTGCTTCAATGACCTACCATATCAATGACCTACCATATCAATGACCTACCAATGACCTTCAATGACCTACCAATGACCTGCCAACCCTTATTTCTGTCTTATTTCAATGAGCTCCTCATGTCCTATTCTTATTCGCTACTATACCCATACATATATACATACACACACATAAATACATATGTATATATAGCACACATACACACATGCATACACGCATACATACATACACATACGTACATACATACATACTTACATCTATACATATACACATACATATATACAAACATGCACACATACATACATACGTATGTACATACATACGTGCATAGTACGCATACACACCTACATACACACATACATACAAATAAATACACATATATACACATATACATACATACATATTGTCACGGGACATATAGGTGGGATAAACCCCACAGCGCCATCACAAAAGACCAGCGATGACGACGACGAAGAAAGTGCTTGCGTACCCTGCGCTGGCTTTCTGATCGCCGCCATGTAAATACTGTAAATAGATTGTTCAGCTTCCTCATTGTTCGTCTCATCTGCTCTGCCACCACGTTACAGTATGTAGCGGCATCATCATCTCCACCACAGCGGTGCCCATGACCAACATCTTCTACGCTCCATCATCTTAATCAGCATCACCTACCTCGGGTGCCTTTGTGAGCAGTTGGATCTACGCGCAGAGAATAGAGAGAGAATTGCTTTATTGAGGTAAGGAGGCCAGATGCCCTGGGGGGGAGAAAGGTTTAAAGGTAGGGGAAAGAGCAGTTGAACCGATGCTCACTGTTGACACAGTTCTCTGCATATTCATGCAAAGGCTCGCTGTTCATATGGGGTTCACAATCCACTCTTTTTTAGGTGCGGAGCACCTAAATAACGCAGTGTCCATCCGTGTCCGTGCGCACAGCATTTACAATCACAAAAAATCACACAGGCACTGGCAGGAATCGAGCCTGGGTTCGGTAGACCAGGCAGAGTTAGTGACAGTCGTCTTACCCATGGGACTACGACCGTGAGTTAGTACCTGAGAATCAAACGGCTTACTCCTTCGCGTGTAACGGTGCGCAGTACCTTAGGACCTCCCAATATCCACCCGCGTCAATCCGTGCGCACACCAGCATCAAGCGAAAATCAAGTGAAATTTGATTTGAGCCGTGAGTTGCAGTCACATTTAGGGAATAATCAAGGAGCAACTCACGGCTCCAATCGAATGACGGTCGGAGCGTAAATGGGATGTCAGTCGAGGTACAACTTGTATGTCCTTTCGAGTCCCCGTGCGTGCACCCTCGCCATCATCCACGGAGTTTAGATGCTACCATTTTTTTTTTTCACTTTTCAGACATAAACCGGGCAGATGTAGCGTGTGTGGTGCACTATTTTGGAGTCGGACAAGCTGCTATACCATTTTAAAGAGACCATTCTCAAGAGCGCATTCGGTAATCATTTCAAGAGTTGGTGGATCTTCCCGAACCCGGCGTACGTGTTCAGATTCGGATGTAGGTAATGGGCCAATGGCTAAAAGCTGCGAATGGCCTCTGTCGAAGGCGGGACAGAGCCAGATAAGATGAAATAAATTTGGTGTGCCATCACAACCACAGTGTGGGCAGTAGTGGAGCTCGGACCCTGCAGGGGCTGTCCATTTGTAAATGACGTGAGGTGTGTAGGCCGAATTAGCGTATACTTGGTTCGAGAATATTTCCCCTATGCGTGAAAAAGGTTTGAGAAGGTCGAGGCCCCCGTCTGGTGTCGAATTTTGCATACATTGTCTGCTTAGGTTCTTCAGATGCCGAAGCCGAAGTTGCCAATCCTACCGGAGGGAGGGGTTGCTGCTTTTGGGAACGGCGGGAGGGGCTTGAGGTGGCTCCTTGGCAGCAGCGTGTGCCAGAAGGTTGCTGTGCATCCATGGTGTGCCCCGGTGTCCAGGCGATGTGAATCGTGAAGCCTTCTCTTTGAAGGTTGCGTACCGAAGTCAGAATGCGGGTCGCCGTGCTGTTAGGTTTAAACACACGGTTCAGCTCCTGATGTGCGACGTGGGAGTCCGTGATTATTCTGAATTTCTGGATGGAGAGAGTGGTGGAATGTTCGCTAATTTCCGGATTGCTCCCAAAATTCCCATGAGTCCCATTTCTTCCACAAGCCCTATGTATTAGAGACATGACGGGACCCATTTATTTGGTGGATATCTGTAGATGTCCAGGCCATGGCCGCCGTTGTTCCGTCAACCACAGCGTCTGTGTAAATATCTGCTTCATCTTCGGCCTTGTCGTTGACGAGGGTTCAAACGTACTGCTCTCGGGCAGTATGTTTGAACCCTGGTCAACGACTATGCCGAAGATGAAGCAAATATTTACACAGACGCTGTGGTTGACGGAACAACGGCGGCCATAGCGTGGATCTCTACAGATATCCCCTAAATAAAATCAGGTTCCTGTTGCGGGAAGACGTCTGGGGCCATCTCTCTCGCCTGATCGGCGCTCGACAATTGGTGACCCGATCATGATTCGATTACCGTTGCGCGTCACCGGGCAGAACGTGGAGTCATGGCTGACGGCGACCACACCCAGCCTTTGCTGCCGGTTGCTGAGGGCTACCAGACCCAGCCTGTGCCGCCGCTTGCAATTGCAATATCTACTGCCCCGCCCCTGCGGCCGCCATATTGGTATCGAAATCCTGCTACCTGCACGTCGATTGCTTGTTTGACTTGGCCAAGATTACGGAGCAGTCGACGAAGTACCACCGCGTCATCGCGTATCTTCCAGCCACTGTGGTGGATGAGGTCGCGGACATCGTAGCTGCACTCAGCGCCCCTCTACCGGCAAGGCCATACGACCAGCTTAAAGCGGCCCTGCTGGAACGCACTGTTCTGTCTGAGCGCTCGCGTATGCGGCAAGTGTTGTCCATGGAAGAGCTCAGCGCCGGCACCCGAGTCAGTTGTTACGACACACGCGGCAACTTCTTGCAGCTAGTGCACACACCATGGACGAGACTTTGGTGCGCGAGCTGTTTCCTCCGCGCCTTCCAGCTAACGTGCAGATGGTTTTGGCCGCTTCCACCACAACTGATTTGAATGCGCGTGCTGCTCTGGCTGACAAGGTGAAGGATGTTGTGACCCCACCCTATTAGGTTGCCTCTACCGCCACATTTTCATCTTCGTCCATCCAAGCTAGAAACCAGCGATTAGCTCCATCCGATGTGGACTGGCTGTGCGACCGCCTCAACGAAGGAGCTCGTCATTGCCGGTACGAGTTGGAGCATCTCGACACCGGGTGGGCACCGACGTCAACGGTTGGCCCTTTCGGCGTCAATCAACTTCGACCGAGCGTTTCTGGCGTAACTTTCAAGGAACAGGCGTTTGCTATTACCACCGTAGCTTTGGCGACCAGGCTTTCCACTCTCGGCTTCCGTGCTCCTGGTCGGGAAACCGCGTAGCCGACCACGAACGGTGACCAGTGGTTAAGGCATCAGTTGATTATAATAAATGTGGCTTTTCTGTGTTGTGCTGTTTCCCGCCGACCGTAGCAAGAACCTTTTTTTTTCTTTCCTTTCTTCTTTCTTTTTTTATTGATTGGATTTTTCTTTCCAACCGGTTTTGGAGCATTGTTCCCAGATCTTTTATTTTTCTCATTGGCAGTAACCTGTTATAGCTTCACTGGTACAGGTTTTGTTCCCATTTCATTTATTTTCGTTTAATTTTTTTAGGGAACATTTTTATTTTTAGTATGTTTAGTGAGTGGTGCCTTTTTATTCGTTGACCGTATAAACGGACATCTGTTCCAGGTCGATACGGGAGCTCAGGGCAGCGTCCTGCCCGCTGCATGGTCGGAGCACTCGTCCACCTCGGTGATCACATACCTCCAAGATGATGTCAACGGTACTAGGATCACCCTGTACAAGCAGCGCTCACTGACGCTGAACTTGGGACTCCACAGAGCTTTTCCGTAGATTTTTATGGTGGCTAACTTCAGCTGCGCGATTATCTGAGCCGATTTTCTCGCGCATCACGGCCTCCTTGTCGATGTTAAGCGGCGACCTCTCCTCGATGCCACCACATTCCTTTCCATCCAAGGCATTGCTGCGCCGGCGACTACAGATATGGCGCGTTCTTTTGCCACTGTTGCCGAAGGGCCATTCGCGGCCTTGCTGCAGGATTTCCGGAGTTCTCAACCCCGCCCGACTGGAATAAGCCTGTCAAACATGACGTTCGCCACCACATACCCACAAAAGGCCCCCCTGTCTTCTTTCGGCCCCGAGGACTTGCCCCCGACAAAGACAAGGTCGCGAGTGGAGAGTTTGATCACATGTTGGAGCTCGGTATCATACGCCCATCCTCAAGCAGCCGGGCCTTACCACTCCACATGGTTCCCAAGAAGTGAGGAGATTGGCGACCCTGTGTTGCCTAATACCAGGACTGTGCCCGACCGATATCAGCACCCCAACATTCAAAGCTCCACAGCTTTCCTTCATGGTGCTACCATTTTCTCCAAAATAGACATTGTTCGGGCATATCATTAAATTCCCGTCGCCGAAGAAGACGTTCCAAAAACAGCCATCCCGACTCCTTCTGGTCTTTCTGAATATGTCCGCATGCCGTTTGGACTACGCAATGCAGCGCAGTCGTTTCAGAGATTCATCGACAGCGTCACGGGCGGGCTACCCTTTGTCTTTGCGTACTTCGATTGTATCCTCGTAGCCAGTTCATCCCTGCAGGAACACCTGCAGCATTTTCGCCTCCTGCTGGAATGGCTGTCTGCACACGGCATCGTAATAAACGTGGCGAAACGGGAGTGTGGAGTGTCGTCGGTCGAATTTCTCGGTCATCATCTCCACTCCACTAGCATCAGACCTCTCTGTACAAAAGTGAGGCCATCAGAGATTTCCTGAAGCCCCTGACCTTCCCCACTGAGAGACGTTTACATCCCGTCGGACCTTTGCAATACCACTCACGTTTATGTGCACAACGACGGTGTTCGTAGGCCACTCCAACCTCACTACGCCGGCACTTTCCCAGTACTACAGCTAGACTCGTCAACGTACTCCGTCGTAAATGAACGGCCGCCCTGACACCATTGCCATCGAAAGGCTTAAGCCCACCTAAACGGCTAACGCCACTCTGGATCCTCCACAAGAGCCGCTACGTACACGCGCACCTCAAGCGTCCCATGTGCACTCTGCAGCCCGCCACATTCGTTGGCGTGTGCCGCCCGTCAAAGAACACCCCAGGCAATTAATTGCGCCGGAAATCCCACATACTGTTGCGACCGAGCGGGGGCACCCGATCCGTTCTCCGTGGCCTCCAACATACAATGTGTAGCGTGTATGATGCGAGCGGCCAGCCGCTGTTGCAGCCGTGAAGAGGTCCAGAGCAGTAGGATAACGTAACTGTTTACTTCATAGCGAGAGGTGAGCCGAAGCCAAAAAAAAACATACAATGCCCTGACGGGCGAGGTTACAATACAGGACTCGAGCAGAGCGACCGCATGGATTCGCTGCTCAGACAGGAATGAATACCAGCGTTTGTGCTGCTTCTATTTATACCCAAAAGCAACAATAGGTCAAACGCCCCCAAGAGTAACACGCCACGAACATCACAGACACACACACGCTCTTTCCATATTTCGTGAGTCATTCATGGCTTCTCCCGACGTGGCGTACGAGAGAGGGGAGAGAGTGTCCTTGAAAGGTGCCGGGGTTGCGCTATCGAATGTTGATCGCACCGATAGCGAAACGTCTGAGCCGGGTATGTCGAGGCGTGACTCACCGCCGCGCTGGTGCCTGAAGGCGGAGGGGCGCACGTCCGGGAAGAATGCCTGGGCGTGCCGCTGGCAGCCGCCGGAGGCGCGTTGCAAAGCGAGGTGACTGACCCGGCATGGCGAGACACGAAAGTACGATTCACCGACACGCGGGCGCACGTGGTCGATTCCCACGGGGTGGCTGATGCGGGAAAATGCGGCGGCGTTGGCCGATTCGTAACAGCTAAACACGTGGCGTTGGCCGATTCGTAACAGCTTCTCTTCCGGGGGTCCGAGATCCCGATGGATAAGGGTCTTCAACCGTTGTCCGGAGGGATGCTTTCGAAGTGAAGTGCTCAGCAGACGCTCGACTCCAGGCCTGGGCTGTACGACACCATGCTGAAGCTTCACAGGGCCGATCACTGGACGAGAAGTGGCTCCCCAAGAACGTGTCTGGATTGGTCAGGCAAGCAACAGAACAACACAGCAAGACACAACCGCATCGCCGGCAAGCGCGAAGACAAATCCACACTGAAGATCTACCAGGCTTTTAGTTTCGAAAAAATACGCTAATAACTAACTACACTAGTTATATTTTAGCCCAGCAGTACTTTAGACAAGTGCACAAACTTGAAAAGTGACATTTCGCGTGATTCGAAATGTCCCACACACAAAAAAACGTAATCGTAAAGGGCGAAACCTGCTTCAGGAAAAACAAAGAAATTTGAGAAAGTCAGGCGTCTACAGGCCATTTCTCGCGCCGAGAGCTGCGATTTGAGCTCTCGTCAATGCCCCGAGCTTTTCCCTTTCGGTACCGCACTTTAGGTGCAGCCGTTCTCTCAACGCTGCTGTGACCGCGTGAAATGACACCGGTCGTCTTCTTCGACAAAGGTTGAGCGCGAGTTGGAGCTAGCGGGATTTTCCACCGTTCATAGGTTAGGTGCGCACTGCTTCTAGGTGGTGTTCCCTCGGCGTGATGCGAGCTCACGGCTTTGCCCCTTGGCGTGCCCGCACTGAAACACGTGCCGCAAGTACGCGCAGAAGTTTTCCCTCTCTCCTCGTTGCTCACCGTTTTGCGAACGCGTCCGGCAAGCGAACATCGGAACGCGTTTACATTCACTTCTCTAGGCTGGTCGGTTTCCGACTTCGGTTCAGCCACAGGCGACACCGGAACCTCAACTAGCTCAGCCGATGTTGCCCTATCGTGGGGAGCATCAGCTGGGAGTGACACGGGCACGACGAGCTCTCTAGACACCTTGTAGTTCCCAACAGTCACCACCTCGTCGTCCCTCGTGCTTTCAGCGACAGCTTCAGTACGCGAAGCCCGAAACGCGTTCCCGTTCTCCTTCCTCACTGCCAAAACTACACTACATCCAGGCTGCCCTGTCTCAAAAGACGGCTCAGCCGCCCGCGACCCCTGAATCTCTACGAGCTCGGCTGGCCGTTGCTCGAGGTCAGCTACCTGAGCTGGTGGCAGGACGAAATCGGCTTGCCCAGTGGCGAGATCGCCATGACTCCCAACTGAACCCTGCAAACCGTTTGTTGCCTCGACTGCAGGCTTTCCCACCACGTCGCTCTCTTCTGCACTACCGTCCGAAGGAACAACCTCCGTTTCAGCGGACACGTGTTGCCTTTCGGTAGCCTCATGGTTTCCGCATTCCAGCGAAACCTCGCTATCTCGCGAACTGCGCGAATTCGGGTCGACAGCCGTTTTGAAGGCCTCCCGTGATCTAGCGCACTTCGAACATGGCGACGAAACATCTAAGCTCACCGTAGGGGCCTTACACACAGTGTACTTACGCTGCCCTCCATCGTGAGTCTCCAGAAATGCCCCATCATCGCTTTCTGTCTGAGTTTCGGCATTCCTCACAGAGGTGGCGACCCTATCGTTACTCGAGCTCTTCGCAGCGAGCCCAGCTGGTTCTTTCCTCGGCAGTGTCTCAAAATTGTACCCCTTTTCGCTTAACAGCTGATCTGACCTGTTCGAGAATAGGTACCTGTACTCCGGTAGAAGTTGTGGGGATACTGCTGCCTGCGTCACAAGTTCACCAAACGGACCTCCGATGCTGACCTTAGCAATCGGCAGACGAACGTTTCGTGCACCTACGGCTGGCTTCACCCAAACACTGCCCAGTTAGCTGATCCGGTTCAACGTACGAAGGGTGGACCATGTCTACCGACGCCGCGGAGTCGCGAAGAACTCGGCACGGATTACCATTGACGACTAGCTCCCGTACGTACGGCTCTAGAAACTGCCTGCTGTCCTCACTGTGATCTAGTACGTGAAAGACGAGTTTTCCTTTCTTACAACTGGCAGCGAAATGTCCCGTCTCGCCGCAGTAGTATCACGCAGCATGTCTGCGTGCTTCAAAAGCTTTCTTTCTGCGCTGCTCCTCAGCGTCTGCTGCTCTCTCTTTGTTATCGTGGCCAGTTTCTCTATCCGCGAGAACGACTTCCCTTGCTCCACCGTCTTCCCGGGGAGCTCTGCCTTTCGGCCCTGACTTATCAGGCCTCGGCCTGAACTCTGTGTGGCCGTCTTTGGGCCCCTGCGCACCTCGACGTGCGACGAACTCGTCGGCTAGCTGAGCTGCCTGGTCCACGGTTTTAAATGCAGAGCATTTCAGTAACTCACGATGTCACCCGCGTTGGCGTCCGTAGTCCGCACGCTCACTGCGCATGCGCGTGGAGTCGAGGCGAAAGCGAACACATCTCTCGCGAGGGGCATTGGATTGGATTAGAACACTCTCTCGCGAGGGGCATTGGATTGGATTCGATTGGATTGGCTTGGATTGGATTGGCTTGGATTGGATTGGATTAAAGTGGATTGTGTTGCGTCATAGCCGCGGCACGTTGCGTCATAGCCGCGGCCGGCAGACGCGCTTGGGCCGGCGCATGTGCAGTAGTCTCTCTTCCGCGGTTTCCTCTCCTTCGGGCGCGCTGCGCATATAACCGGTGTGCCGTTCTCCGGCCAAGCAACATCCGCGGTTGGATCAAACACCTAGAGTCCACGCCGCTTTACAAGTACGCCAACGTCGTCGACTGGGACCGGCTTTTTACCCCTGGCCTATCTTGCACCCACAGTCTCAGGTTCTCTGGTAGACGGCGGTAAAACTGCTCAAGACCGAAGCACTCAACAACTTTGTCGTGCTCTCCGAAAGCTTCTGCCTCTTTGAGCCACTCTTCCATATTTGCCTTCAGCTTGTAGGCGAACTCCGAGTACGACTCGCCTCTAGCTTTCTCGGCTTCACGGAACTTCTGGCGAAACGCCTCTGCTGACAGCCTGTACTTACGCCGGAGGCTCGACTTGACTTTCTGGTAGTCCTCCGCCTCCTCCTTTGGCAAGCGGGCCATCACGTCAGATGCCTCACCTGGCAAAAGCGTAAGCAGCTTTTGCGGCCATGAGTCTCGGCTAAACTGGGCCCTCTCACACGTACGCTCGAAGTTGACCAAAAAAAGACCGATGTCTTCTCCTACCTTGTAGGGTCGCATTAGGTCACACATTCGCAACGTAGGTCGCTCAGTCGGCGCAGACTGCACGCTGCTACCACTCTGACGTCTAGGTCGAGACGCCTCGACGTCTAGACACTTCATTTCCAGCTCATTCCTCGCGTTCCTGTTCTCGCTTTCTTTCCTCGCGTTCCTCTTCGCGCTTTCTTTCCTCGCGTTCCTCACGCTGGCGCACAGCCTCTGCCTCTGCAGCCTGACGTTTAGCGGTCTCCCTGCCATTGATCGTCTCAATGCACTCAGACAGCTCGTCATCGTCAGCCCCAACAGCGAGTATAGCCTGTATTAGCTCTGGCTTTCTCAGCGCGTCCGTAACATCCAAGCGCCACTCTTTTGCAAGCTCCAACAACTGCGGTTTTTTCAACGCCTTCAAATTCATGGCCGGTCTAGAGTACTGCTTTCCCACTGCTCCCAAAATGTTTTGTGCGAATAACCCACGCGACAAAAACACACGCCCTACCAGCTATCCTCAGAAGCCTGGTAAAACTCAGTGAAGAAATGTCCCGCACTCACCCTTGACCGCCGTGAATTCTGCGAAGTCCGAAGCCGCCTTGACGTCCGTGGTGTTGGGTCTCGCACCGCTGGCTCCAGGTGTCACGAAGTTGTCATCCGACCGCTGCCAACTAGTTGTTGCGACCGAGCGGGGGCACCCGATCCGTTCTCCGTGGCCTCCAACATACGATGTGTAGCGTGTATGATGCGAGCGGCCAGCCGCTGTTGCAGCCATGAAGAGGTCCAGAGCAGTAGGATAGCGTAACTGTTTACTTCATAGCGAGAGGTGAGCCGAAGCCAAAAAAACATACAATGCCCTGACGGGCGAGGTTACAATACAGGACTCGAGCAGAGCGACCGCATGGATTCGCTGCTCAGACAGGAATGAATACCAGCGTTTGTGCTGCTTCTATTTATACCCAAAAGCAACAATAGGTCAAACGCCCCCAAGAGTAACACGCCACGAACATCACAGACACACACACGCTCTTTCCATATTTCGTGAGTCATTCATGGCTTCTCCCGACGTGGCGTACGAGAGAGGGGAGAGAGTGTCCTTGAAAGGTGCCGGGGTCGCGCTATCGAATGTTGATCGCGCCGATAGCGAAACGTCTGAGCCGGGTATGTCGAGGCGTGACTCACCGCCACGCTGGTGCCTGAAGGCGGAGGGGCGCACGTCCGGGAAGAATGCCTGGGCGTGCCGCTGGCAGCCGCCGGAGGCGCATTGCAAAGCGAGGTGACTGACCCGGCATGGCGAGACACGAAAGTACGATTCACCGACACGCGGGCGCACGTGGTCGATTCCCACGTGGTGGCTGATGCGGGAAAATGCGGCGGCGTTGGCCGATTCGTAACAGCTAAACACGTGGCGTTGGCCGATTCGTAACAATACTCAACGACCTTCAGCCGCTTTCCTCTGCTATCTTCCGAATTTCTCTACCGCGCTTCGCTCTAGGGGGGACGCCTGTAGAGGCATCATCATTATCACCACAGCAGCACCCATCACCAACATCGTCTACGCTCCACCACCACCACCACCATCATCATCATCTATTGCGGTGCTTTCGTGAGCAGTTAGAGCCACGCGCAGAGAATAAAATCAGGTTCCTGTTGCGGCAAGACGTCTGGTGTCGTCTGTCTCGCCTGATCGGCGCTCTACACATACATACATGCACACATACATTCATACATATATACATTCACTCATACATAAACAATTACATACATACATACATACATGCACATACACACATACGCGTACATATGTACATACATACGTGCCTACATACATACCTACATGCATGTATAAAGCACGTTGACGTGGACGGAAGGTCTAAATTATTGCGCATGGTTAAGGCAGAAGAATCGGCTAGTTGGTGATTTATTGGTTGCACTTCCCCAGCAAAACAGGGCCGAGGACGACAAGTAACAATTAACACACAGGACATGCGAGCGTCCCAGCTGCTTCGTTCTGACCCCTTTTTTCGCCGGTGTAATTCAGTTGTTGTGAATGTTTTGATTAAACTCTAACCAAGCGAAGTTGTGGAAGCATTTTGACTGTCCGAGATTGGTGTTCTTCAGCAGCTTGCAATTAAATACAACGTTCATCCACCTTAAGATGGTCGTCAAGCTCCGCGTTGTTTTTGAGCTCTCGGCGTGGTTGGCCAAGATTGAATATTCGAACATGGTAATGTCCCCCTTACTGGCGTCCCGCAAGGAGCGAACTTGACTGATTCTTATATTAGTTGCTTTTTACCTCCCGCTCTTGAAGCGCTCCATTGATTGAATAGACGTCTATGGGCCGCGCCGTTACATGATTCCTCCCCCAATCGCGGTGCGAAGTGGCTTACCAGAGGGGAGACCAGGGCATTCGACTCGTGCGTATAGAGTAGGCGTTGCCGCAAGGGAGTCCGGCACGAAATGCAAAAAAGCAACACAAAGAGAAGAAAAGAGAGGCTGGACTGCCGATTGTTCAGGGAGCTGCAAGTTCTTTCCTCGCATTAGTTTACTCAGCTTTGTTTACACACCTGCTGCTTGTTTATGAACCTTCGGCTTGGTGGTGAGGCACTTCTTGAAGCGTAGAAGTTTACTGTTGCTTCTATGCCTTGAGAAGCTTGGGTGTCTGCAAAGGGTATCGCACGTTACAGCACGAGTTCATGGAACACGGTCAACACCCGCAATGTTCCATCCTGGCGTCGATCTCTGCGGAGTACACTTTTCATTTCATTTCATTTTTATTTTTAAGGACCCCACTGGGGGGGGGGGGGGTATTGCATAAGGGGTGGATACACAGGAAAAGAAAACACTTCAACACATTAATTTTCGCACCACAGGTGATTTGTAACATTTGGAATGAAGGATGATGGGCAGGTGGTTGAAACAATGGATCAGGGAAGGTCGTTCCACTCCTTGACGGCGCGGGGACAAAATAAGCGGAAAAAGTGGCAGTTCTGTTGCGATGACGGGACACTTGAAGTGAATGGCTTGTGCGGTGTGAAATGTTTGTCTGGGGAAGTATGTAAGCAGCTGTATTGAGGGAAGAATAAAAAAAATTATGAAAGAGGGAAAAGGTGGCGATACGGCGGCGAACAGGGAGGGGTGATAAACCGGATTGTGCTTTCAAGGATGAAACGCTGATGTCGTACGAGTACTGGGAGTGAATTAATCGAACGGCGCGATTTTGGACAGATTCGAGGTCGTTAATGAGGTATGTTTGGGGCAGGTTCCATATCTGGGAGGCATATTCGAGTTTCGATCTGATGAGGGACCGATATGCCAGCAACTTCACATGTTTTGGTGCATGACGTAGGTGACGCTTCAAGAAGGCCAGAGTTTTATTTGCCGATAAAATGACGATAGTAATATGCGCATTCCAAGTAAGATCGCAGTAAAATGTGACACCTAGGTACTTGAAAGATGGTTGGGACTGTACAGGGATGTTGGCGATATAATATAAAAAAATGAAAGGATTTTTACGGCGGGAAAACGTAACAAGTTTGCATTTGTTAGGGTTAAGAGACAAAAGCCAATTATCGCACCATTCTTTTAGTTAATCTTTGAACTAATCATAGGTAATCTTTTAGTAATCATAGTTAATCTTTTGACACAAGAAATCTTGGAGGACCTTCAGTTATTCGTCTACGATAACAGTTATTCTCTTAAGCGGTCGGCTTCATGCGATGAAAATGGAATATGAAGAAAGAATCTGATCATACTACTCCAGCGTCATTGCTTTGCAAGGTTAACTAATGATTGTTGAAGACCTGCGTTGTGGGTCTTCTGGGGGTGTGGCGGCCACTAACCCAGGCACGTCAAGTCTGTTACTCAGTAGTGGCGAGAGGCGAAGAAAGTTATTCATGCGTGCTCCAACACCAGACCTATCCAACACCAGACCTATTCCATTAGACCTATTCAAAATATCCAACAGCAGACCTATTAACGTGCAACATACTCCTCTGCGCGAAAACAGACGAGTGGCATGGAGACTGAGGTAACTAGACTCGACTTGGCCGGTACACTCTATATGAAAAATGTGGCGGGCACAACATAATAAATGACTTATGATCGTCACACGCACTACCACAAGAGCTGAACACCTAGCGTTAACAACTGGGCTCACTTCGGGCACATTTTTGTTCTCTTTCTTTCGGTTTTCAGTGCGCAGAAGAGTGCCAGGCACTTTGTACTCTGACAGCACCCTCGCGCCCAAAAGAGCCTCATTTGATTTGGGAGAGTTACAGGACCATGAACATTTCTCCATTAGCTTCATTTCTGTTCTTACTCCACGTCTTTCACTTCACACACAAGTGGAAAGGAACGCTCGCCTCATGAAAGCACATTTACAAACTTCGGCACCGACAGAAGCTTTTCGGCCACTTGTAGAATCCGTGTACGAAAGAGTATATCCTAAAGCTAAGGTCCTTTCATCATCGTCGACCCGCGTGCAACCGCAGTTTAAATGTAAGGGACGTGGTTATGCCGGAGGCAGCTAAGATCCTTATAAGAGTATTTGGTTGCTAGCCCGTATTATCAAAGTTTTTTTTGGGTGGGAAAAGCTCACCTACTAATAGTCTAATACGGAAGAATATTAGAACACCTCTGCAGACACATTATTTTCTAGAAATGGAGACAGCACCTTCCGAAGGGAGAACGTATGAGCGGTAGAAGAACAAAGGGGAAAAAGTAGCTCCTCAAAGCACGATCGGCAGCCCACCGTATATCTTCTTCTCTTTTCGGGACCATTTTAAGACGCTATATATTGCCGCAAACCACGAATGGGTTCGTTTATTTATGGTTTGTTTTTACTGCCGGCCGCGCCCGGCTCTGTTATCTGTTTCCCAATCATTGCTTATTTTTATGCCGCACGGGCTACATCCTTCAGACAAAGAGACTGTTTTGCCCTTACGTCGCTAGCCTAGAATAATCTGCTTTGATCTACAATGTTCTGTGTTTAAATCGACTGTTCGAGGAACACTCGCGCCAAAGGTAAATTCCCGCAGAGCAGGCGCCGCGGCATTCGGCTCACCGATGCTCGCTCTCGCAAATCACTTTGTTGACTGCTGCTTCGCTGCCTTTGTATTCTTTGAGTTGTTAGGGGAGCACAAGTTCGCTCCAATAAAATTGTTTTCCTTGAAAACAACTGCGTCGTATTTGGCTTCGTGCCATTTGGTCGGGGCTGCACCCACACCAATTATGCTCCCTACGACCTCTGGAAGCCGCCAAGCCAGTCCAACTAGAGACAGCCACCGACTGCAAGGTTTACTGCCCGAGTTCGGTCTTCTGCCCGAAGGAGCCAAGAAAACGATCGCTGTAACCAACACAATGGTGCGAGAAGCAACGCCGCAAATCGTGCTGCAGCAGCCACGGGAATCGTCATCGTTCCGGGGAGCCCCCGCTGAAGACCCCGAAGAATGGTTGAAGAAGTTGGAGCGCGTCCGCATCTGCAACAGGTGGGACGATGAAGAAATTCTCTGGCATGTCTTCTTTTACTTGGAAGATCTAGCTCGAACTTGAATTAAGAACAATGAAAGCTCCTTGACTGACTGGACTCAATTGAAAACCGAGTTCTTTAAGACCTTCACTATAGTGGTGAGAAAAGAGCGAGCTGCGCTTTAGCCTTAAACTCGAACGCAACACCCCAACGAAAGAGTGGTGAGCTTCGTTGAAGAAATGAAGCGAATATTTCCCCATGCGGACGCGGAAATAGCGGAAGAAAAGAAACTGAGATTTCCTATGCCAGGAGTAATGCATGAACTCTTTGCTTGCCTTGTCCGCAACCCCCTAAAACGGTGGCCGAATTCGCGTCTGAAGCTGGCACGATGGAGAAGACGCTAGAAATTCGAACGAGGCAGCACGACCACCCTGTCAATGCGCTGTTCTTGGAGGCCATCGGTGCCGCAACTGTAAGCTCAGATACTTTGCGCGAGACCATCCCAACAGTGGTCAGGGAGGAGCTCCGGAAGCTTTTTCCAACGACGCCGCAACGTCAAGTGGCTTCCCTGACTGACGTCATCCGAGAAGAGGTTCAACAGGCATTGGGGACTTCTACGCCAACCGAAGCACCCCGCGAGCCACAAGCGATGACGTACTCCGCAGCTCTTCGTCAACCCCGCCCTGCTCCATCCGGTCGTCAAGAGTCCCCGCCATACCGCCGTCTACTCTCGTCCGCCAGACCCCTTGCAGACCAATACCAGACGTTGAGGAAGGCCGACGTGTGGCGAACGCCCGATAATCGCACGCTGTGCTACCACTGCGGAGAGGCCGACCACACCGGCCATCGCGGTCCCTACAAAAGGCTCGGTTTGCGAGGGTTCTCCGTCGATGCACTACGACCACGACCCGGCCAGCGGCCTACTGAGACCGAAGAATACCTCTCAAACACCGATCGAGGACCAAGCGGCTTCAACCGTTCACCGTCGCCCTACCCGTATTAGCCGCCGAACCGCCGTAGAACTGCTGACTTCTCACGTGGAAGGTCCCCCGGCCCACTTGGGGGAAACTAAAAAGCAACTTCTGGAGGTGAGGTTACATGACCGCGGAAAAATGAAAACCATCCAACGACGTAACGACTCGCGGAAGACGATGATTTGCGACATGCCGTCAGCCCGACGACCCGATCTAACCCGGACGCGACTCCCGAGCACGACGACAACCACACGGCAGGAGCGTACCCGACATGACCGAACCTGCCACTGAAAATACAGATGAAGACGACGATGCATAGGGACCGACCGGCAACACGCGCAAGCCGAGAAACGACGCCACTACTCACCTGGAACTCGAGGGCGGCGTCCGTCGTTCAGCTGTCCATCGACGGCTTTGATGTAGTCGCCCTCATATACATGGGAGCCGACCACTCAGTAGTGAGCGCACCATTTGCGTCTAAGCTGAAGAAAGTTATGCGAGATGAGACGGTCCGCCCACACGCACAGCAGGAGGGCACCTCGTGATGCCAAGTGGAACGTGAACATCGCGCTTCAGTATAGACGGCACAACGTACCCTGCGGCATTCATCATTTTGCTAACTGCACCCGAGACGCAATTCTCGGAATAGACTTTTTGACGGAGAACTGTGCAATAATTGATCTGCGGACCAAGTCGATAACTTTTTCCTCCGATCACTCCAGGACACCGGAACTGAATCCCGAACGCCATGCTGATGTAAGGATCTCCGAAGATCGCGTTACGCTGCCACCCCGCGCAAGCTTGATGAATACCGTTTACTGCGATGCTGTCCTTAACGTCGATGCTATCGTAGAGGGTGTCCAAACTTTCCTTCTCGAGCGTGGTGTTTCCGTCGCAAGAGGCATTGCGCGCTTTATGAAACGTAAATGCCATGTTTCTGTCATTAATTTCACAGAGTACCCGCATTTAAACAAGGGCGCTACAATTGCGTTCCTCGAAGAAGTGACATGATCGCGTTCACCGACTTTTAACGCGCACCTGGAGATGCCTTAAAGCCATCCCTTCGACGTGAATGAGGCGGCGCTACCGCAAGAAAAACGGAAGAATTTATTGGCTTTGCTGCGTCGCTACACCGAGTGTTTTTTGTTGAACTCGAAATTACGCCAGACAGCGCTAGCGAAGCACCGAATTATAACCAAATATGGAGCCCGACCTAACCGAGAGTCACTGTACCGCGTATCTTCACACGAACGGGAAGTCATCCAGACACAAATCGACGACATGCTCAGCGACGACATTATACAGCCATCGGAAAATTCCTGGGCTGTGCCGGTCGTACTCGTAACGACAAAAGAGGGCTTGTTAAGGTTCTGCGTTCACTACCGGTGACCAAAGAAAATCACCAAATACGACGTGTACCCCCTGCCTCGAATCGACGACGCCTTCGACCACCACTGCCTCGCGAAGTACTTCTTATCGATGGATATGAAGACCGGCTACTGGCAAATTGAAGTGGGCGAGAGAGACCGAGAGAAGAACCCGCCGCGGTGGCTCAGTGGCTAAGGCGTTGCGCTGCTGAGCACGAGGTCGCGGGTTCGATTCCCGGCCGCGGCGGCCGCTTTTCTGATGGAGGCGAAAAGCAAAAACGCCCGTGTGTACGAGATTTCGGCGCACGTTAAAGATCCCCAGGTGGTCAAAATTAATCCGGAGCCCTCCGCTACGGCGCGCCTCATCGCCTGCGTTGCGTCGGCGCGTTAAACCCCACAATCAATCAATCAATCAATCAATCAATCAATCGAGACCGAGAGAAGAGTGCGTTTATAACGTCGGACGGCCTATACGAGTTCAAGATGATACCGTTTGGACTGTGCACGTCGCCAGCAATGTTTCAAAGAGTCATGAACACTGGGCTAGCTGGCGTGAAGTAGCACACCTGCCCCGTATGCCTAGACGACGTTGCGGTGTTCGCCGAGACTTTCTAAGAACACCTTGCAAGGTTGGAAACTGTGGCCGAGGCCATTCGTACGTCGGGGGTAACGCTGAAGCCGGAAAAGTGCTGTTTCGCGTAGAAGGAGCTCAAGTTTTAAATGCAGAGCATTTCAGTAACTCACGATGTCACCCGCGTTGGCGTCCGTAGTCCGCGTCCACATCGCTCCCCCTACACTATATAAAGAAATAATACTTGCCGGCGCCAGGTTTCGATCCTACGACTCTGCGGGCGTTCCGGAACGCAAGGTGCACGGTACTCTACCAACTGAGCCACAAAGCCGACACAGAACGGAAGGTTACGAACGTGCCTTATATCCTTGACTCATTCAACCGTCGGCCAGAGGTGCGCCCTCTCCCCCGCGTCCTCCTCGCCTTCTCTCCGCTCGCAACGCCCTCTCTCGCCGCGTTCGGTTCGGGCGCACAACAGGTGGGGACGTGCGCAACACCCTCTCTCGCCGCGTTAGGTTCGCGCGCAAGAACAGGTGGGGCACTCGCATCGCGCTCTCTCGCCGCGGTCGGTTCGCGCTTAAACCACATATGTCGTTCGCGTGCGCTGCGGTCGCTAACATCTGTGGCGTGATCGTGACGTCAACATCACGCGTTCGCGTGGTGGCGATTTCGGCGCTATAAGCCTCGAGATTCGCGATCGCTGCGCCGCCTGCCGCCGCTTCTCCGCGGCGTTTGCGGGATTAGCGCTGCGTGGCTGATAGGTGGTCATGCAGTGTTTTGGTTCTTTTTCGCTTCTCTTTGCCTTTCCGCGCACTAAACAACTTGTTATGGTGACGTCTGTAAGCAAACTGCACGTTAGGGCACTTAAAAAAAACAGCTGCGTCTTGGTAGAACGCTCTAACGCCAACAAGAGCTGCCCGGGGAGGCGGTTCTGCGCGCTTCTTGGCCGCTCTTGCGGGCGTCGGCGACGGCAGCAGCATATCACCGCTGTCACCTTCGAACACGTCAGCACAAGTGAATTCTATTTATTGTCGCCTCGTTTAGACCTGATATTGGCACTGTAAGAGGTTGATTCGTTTTGCAGCGCAGACAACAAATGCGGCTTTGCTTCGAATATGTACGTCGTAGAAAAATATGTTTCGGGGATGTGATAATCCAATAGCTGACAAAAACTTGTGCCTTTTATGGGACTATAAGCCACGCGAAAATGTTAAGTACACTCGAAGGCCGTGCGTTGACAAATATGTGCCCAATCAAGCTTTATAGCAAGCCCCAAGGTATAAGTTAATGAAACTACGGGAAAATGAATGGTCTGCAAGTCAGGAATAAATAGAATAGTCGTACGGGAATGAAAAAAAAAAAAAAACCGAGCCTCTGAAATGCTAAAGACGTTTGTTTGAGCAAGGTAGTATTCATCAGACCAACTAGATACGAAATGCACTATTTCGCTAGACATGGGGGGGGGGGGGGTGAGGAGGACGCTCAACTATCGTTGTTTACAAATGCGGAGCGAAATCAACGAATGAACGTTTTAGTAATCACACACACAAGCTGCGTGTTCACTTTAGTTTGTTTTTCGCCTTCAACGAACGGCTGATCACTCGGCGGACGCATTTTTTGAAGAATACAGGGTATGCAGTTCACAAGCGATACGAGGTGTCGTTGGAAGACTTGAGTGATTGATTGCAGGGTTTAACGCGCCGACGGAACGGAGGCGATGAGGCACGCCGTAGTGGAGGGCTCCGGATTAATTTTGACCACCTGCAGATCCTTAACGTGCGCCGAAATCTCGTACACACGGGCTCGTTGGAAGAGTGTCGTATCTGATAAGAGTCTCGGTTTATGCTAGATTCTGCAGTCTCCCTGTGTCATACGACGATGTTTCGAAGAAGAGTTTGGTCACGGACGCGGATTACTCTATAAGCCCATCTTCGCGGTTCTGCGGAGGATAAATGTAACAGATGAATCTTTGCGAGCGCTCACCTCGGGACAAGACGACACAGCATTAAATTTGTCGTCGTGTGCTGACTCCGGAGTGTAATTTTGCATTATCCATCGTACTTCTTTGGTACAATGTTTGTGAAATTTATGCCGCATTGGCTTGTTCATGGCACTGATGCATATCTGATTTGTGATATTGGCAGGCGTAACTTGCGTGCTGTCACGTATGAGTGCTCCGCTGGATTTTCTAAGTGCACAAAGTCAATTTACATCATAGTGTGTATGGCCGCTACATGACCATCGGAGGAAACACTGCTTACGGAGACACTGCCACTAAATTTCAGGGCAGCGGAATTGCAATCAGCTGCACGCAAATGCTGACTTCGGGACGCCGGCCTGTGACACACGCCCGGTGCTCATATACATCTCACTAAGATCGCGTCATAAACGTTTATACTCCCGTGAACACACCACGCTTGAAAACAGAGTGCCTGCTCCACGTTATTCGGTATTTAGAACGCGGACAAACGGTAAATCGCTGTCTTGAACGAGCCCCAAAAGCAACGGCGACAGGGGGGAGCGGGCCGGGGACTCCCGCGCCTGCTTTCGAAACGGGCCGCTAGGGGGATTTCAGTGGCGCCCCTACAGGCCGCGCTCGAGGCGTATAACACTCTCTCGCGAGGGGCATTGGATTGGATTCGATTGGATTGGCTTGGATTGGATTGGCTTGGATTTGGATTGGATTGGATTAAAGTGGATTGTGTTGCGTCATAGCCGCGCCACGTTGCGTCATAGCCGCTCCACGTTGCGTCGTAGCCGCGGCAGGGGGTTCACGGCACGTTTCACCGTCGACTTCATCGACAATGTCTACGCTGGAAGACAACAATTACAACAACAACAACCAATACGTAATCCATACGACTTGCAGGCGCGCCCCCCCGCAGAAATGCTCTGCATTTGATCGTGCCCCTCGCGAGGGGGATGCTTTTTGCTTGATGGTGCTGTGCACACGGATGGATGCGGACGGACACTTGGAGGTCCTAAGGTACTCCGCCTCGTTACAGGCGAGGCAGTAAGCAGTTTGACTCTTACGTATGGTCGTAGCCTCATGGTCGTAGCCCAATGGGTAAGATGACTGGCACTAACTCTGCCTGGTCTACCGGACACAGGCTCGAATCCTGCAGGGGCCTGTGTGATTTTTTTGGGTCACGTCGTCTACGCCGGAGGAGTCCTGCCTGACTCGGCAAAAGCTTCAGCCATAATGAACTCCCGAAGACCCAAAGACAAGGAGGTTGTTCGAAGATTTCTCGGATATTGCGCATACTACCGGTGCTTCGTCGCAAACTTCGCACTCACTGCAGAGACACTCACGCGCTGGACGAAGGATAGCACCCCTTTCATCTGACAAAACCACCAAGAAAAAGTTTTCTGCGGGGTTTAACAATGCCAGCAAAACCCGCCCGTGCTGGCTCATTTCGACGAAAACGCCGAAACGCAAATGCACACGGACGCTAATGATATAGGCTTTCGTGCTGTCCTCGTCTAAAAGAAAGCCGTTGCGAAAACGTAATCGCTATACCAGCCATGGTCTGTCAGGAGAAAAACTACTTGGCCTCAGAGAAAGAGTGCCTAGATATTAATGGGCTATTTAAAAATGTTGCCCATACGTGCATGGGAGACCATTCAAGGTTGTGACAGATCACCATGCGCCATGTTGGCTCGCAAATTTGAAGGACCCCTCTGGCCATCTTGGGTGGTGGAGCTTGCGCCTACAAGAATACGACGTTAAAATCGTGTATAAATCCGGCAGCAAACACTCCGACGCCGACTGCCTGCCCCGCGCTCCTGTGGACCTACCACCACAAGAATCCGATGAAGAGAGCGTTCTTCGGAGTCGTGACGGAGAACGACCTAGCCGTCCAGCAGCGTGCCGACCCCGACTTACGCGTCATGATCGACTACGTCCAAGGACGCAACGTCGCCGTGCCCCAGGTCCTTCAAACGCAACTTAGCAATTCAACTCTAAAAACTCCGTCTTCATGAAGAATTTCAGCCCCGGAATGAGAAATAATTATATTCTTCTTATACCAGCAAAACTTCGTGACGAAATTTTGGAAGCGTGCCACGACGACCCGCCTTCCGTACATCTCGGCACAGCTCGCACAATTTGAAAAATCAAGGCGAAGTACTACTGGCCCCGGCTTACATCCGACGTCACCCCCTACGTCCGCAGCGGCCGTGACTGCCAGTGATGAAATACGCCGGCGACGAGACCCGCCAGACTTCTGCAGCCGATCACCGTCCCATCGAGGCCCTTCCAGCAGATGCGAATGGACCTCCTGGGGCCGTTCCCTACGTCACGATCCGAAAACAAGTGGATTGCCTTAGCGACAGACTACATGACGCGCTACGGAGAGACCGGCGCTCTTCCGAGGGGGACTGCACAAGAAGTCGCGAAGTTCTTCATAAACCAAGTTGTGCTGTGACACGGTGCCCCTGAAGTCCTAATCACGGACTGCAGAAAAAACTTTACTGCGGAGCTGATGCAAGGAATATTACGCTATAGCAACACGGATCACCGAAGAACGACGGCGTACCACCCCGAAACGAACCAACTGACGAAACGTCTGAATAAGACGATCACGGTTATGCTCTCTATGTACGTCGACGTTGAATAAAAGACTTGGGACGAAGTTCTTCCGTATGTCACGTTTGCGTACAACACGGGTATCCAGGAAACTACGCAGATGACACCGTTCCACCTTGTGTATGGAAGATGGCCGACTACGATGCTTGACGCCATGCTTCTGCGCGTAGAAAACGACGACCTCAACGCCGATGTCCAAGGATACTTTCAACGTGTGGAGGAGGCCCGCCAGCTCACTCGAGTTCATACAACGGACCAGCAGCTGGTGGATGCCGGAAGCTACAGCCTCCGACGCTGAGACACCGAGTACCGCCAAGGGGATCATGTGTGGGTTTGGACTTCCATCCGATGACCCGGACTCAGTGAGAAGTTTCTGCGACGATATTTCCCACCCTACCAGATTCTACGCCGTGTTGGCCAACTTACATACGAAGTGATCCCCGATGGTGATTCCGGCACATCACGACGAAGCACGTGACCCCAAGTCGTCCACGTGGTTCGCCTCAAACCTTACGGGGAAAGATGACGAACTTTCTTTTTGTTGTTGCTGTCTGTTCGGACTGTCGTTTTATTTTAGCATCGGGTCGATGCACTCTTAGAGTGGGGGTAATGCCACGAACCATGAATAGGTTGGTTTATTTATGGTTTTTTACTACCCGGTCGCGCCCGGCTCGGTTATCTATGTCCCAGTTGAAGCGCGTGTTCTATTCTTTGTTTTTATGCCCCACGGGCTACATCATTCAGACAAAGAGACTGTTTTGCTCTAACATCACTAGCCTAGAATAATGTTCTTTGATCTACAATGTTCTGGATGTAAATCGACTGTTTGCGAAACACTCCGGCCCAAAGGTTAATACCCGCAGAGCAGACGCCACGGCATTCGATTCGCCGAAGCCCGCTTTCGCACGTCACTTTGTTGACTGCTGCTTCACCGCCTGTGTATTATTTGAGTTATTAGGGTAGCACAAGTTCGCTCCAATAAACTTGAAGACAACAGCGTCATCTTTGGTTTCGTGACAATATGGTCATACATCAAGTGTGTAGCAATGCATTTTTGGGTACGCACAGCAACACGCCCGGCAGTAAGGCCTTAACACGTCAGTCCACGGACCATATGATTGCGTGTATTTCAGCCGTTGAAATACAAAAAGTAATGGACCGTCAAGGCATATACACAACCATGAGAGTTGCACTGTTACCATAAGCTTTTGAGGAAGAAGCTTGGCAGTTTCAATAGACACACCTTTTGCCTTTTCTGGCTCCAGATTCGTTGTCATTGCGGACCGTTTAGTATTGCTGTAGAAGCTGAGTACTTATAAGACGTTGGAGTCAGCCTTGTTGGAGAAACTTAATGCGTAGGGAAGACCTTCGCGGAAGTTGGCTTGCATGTCACGGGGCGGGCTTTGACACGCAGCAAAGAAAAGATGGCGCTAGTAGGAAAGAGCGACTTTTGTTTGCAAGTGTGCGACAGCTTTAACGCGGCTGCCTAACAGGGGCCGGCGTAGAGACGCAAAAAATCATTTTGTCAGTGATCGACCGGGAATAATGAATGCGAGTCACGTGGAGGAGCGGGAAGTTTCCATCCGCCGTGAAGCCCGCCGAGCGGCGATTCCATCTGCACGTCCTCGCTCCTCGCAGGCTAGGTGGTGGCTCGTGGATTGCCCAAACACGCCTGGCATGCACTTGGTCCTTATTTTACGTTTAGCTAGAGTCACGGAAATACGGACGGTTTGCTAGTTTTAGCATTTTGCAGATAATGTGATGGTAATGTTGTGAAATGACGCTGTGAACGAGTTGGCCGCAGCAGTCTTAACATGTTAATCGAATCTTCTTACTTACTTCCGAAGAAAAAGAATGAGTAGCGCTCTTTCATTGCTCTTGAGGTCGAGTGATGAGCAGGGGCATTTATGTACTGCTTCGGGCCAGAATGCATGCAGGTAAACACTTTTTCTGAACCCACGGTGGCGTCTGTGGCCATCCCAATTTGCAAACCATTGGAAACACGTGGGTATAGAGGGGCGAAGAAAAACACAGAACTTGTATAGCGTGTAGTTTGTGACCCATACTTTGTGCTCTTATTCTCGTTGTGGTGCGTCCCTCTTCGGCATTGATAAAACTTATGAGAGCACGTAGGTCCTCCTGCACCCGAAAGTACCCACGTGTCAGACTCGGTGTCATTGTCGTTCTCCTGCTCGTTCCCTCCCCCTCGAAACCCGCTCAGTTGGCTGGTCTCACCTCTGTATACGGAGTTACGATGAGTGTACATACTCGAGCTTCCATAGAACCTCCGTTATGTATTCCCAGAAATGTCCCTGCGGGAAAGGTAGGAAACACCGACAATGTCTACTTTGAGAGCCAGGTATTATGAGAAAAGGTAGACATGAGGTAAAACCATTTATGCATATTGCCTAGAGATAAATAGGCGAGAACACAGTAGAGGAATGCGGACGCGATCCTCTGATCACATTTGCGGGGAGTGGTATAAAATAACGACCTTGCTCCTCATGGCGGGCGGGATCGTCTTGCGTCTCCTAAATGATGCGACGATCTGGAATTTCGCGAAATCGAACTATGATCCATTCCCTGTGAAGGCAGCGAGAAGGTTGCGTTATTCCGCATAGTAGTACACCCATCAGAGGTGGTCACATGCCCGCTTCCTACCATTTCTGTTTCGGGAAAATATGCAGCGCTGACTTCTTGCGCGTGTTGGGAGATGACGGCGGACACTATTTTCTCAGAGTTTGGTGTGAGCGAAGGAGAGGCAGCGTCACTGAGAACATTTTCAGAGGGAATTGCTGTCAATCAAAAGGACGTCAATGTCGCTTACATATCACGCAAATGAACCGCGCATAATATACGAATGATGACCTTTGCTACAGCTGCAAATAAAACTCAGGCTTATGAGAAGCAGGTCTTTCCTGACATTCTGACGTCATGACCGCAACTGTGGCAACTTATGCGAGACAATATTCCCTTTGAGCCAGGCATACACGATAGACGAATGCAGACGCAGATATAAATACCATGAGTGCATGACAGGCGCAAAATTTTCTGGGGCTTTTAAATGCAGAGCATTTCAGTAACTCACGACGTCACCCGCGTCGGCGTCCGTAGTCCGCACCGCACCCCTCCCTACTATATAAAAAAGTTCTTACCCCACCTGTCGCGCGAAACCCTCTACTAGGCCAGCATTTACCCGCACCCCGGTCGTACGACACCCCGGTCATACGATACTTTCTCGTGGTCCCTTGAGAGTCGTATTATCGGGGTTCCACTGTATTCGTATCTGAAAATTCAAAGCTCGAACAGAATCACCAAACGTTGCTATAATGGCGCACTAAATGCCGTAGTTGCAAATTTTACTGGGAAGGGAAAATAGATGTGATCAGTTGTAAGGGAAACACATTCAAACCATTTTTCGAGACCACACTTTTTGTAGGCAAGCCCACCTGATAGCCTCATGGTTTCGGTTGAACTACTCACTTTTGCGAACTTCACACAGCCGCACTCATAAAAGACATCCCCCTCGCGAGGGGCACGATCAAATGCACAGCATTTCCGAGGGGGTGCGCCGGCAAGTCGTATCTCTCGATCGCGGGACCCGTGTCGCCATCTTTCGGAGGCGCGGGACAACTTGTGGCGCTTTCGAAACAAACCAGAAATGAGTGAAGGATATAAGGCGCGTTCGGTGCAACGCAACCTGTGTCGGTTTCGTGGCTCAGTCGGTAGTGCGCCGGGCACCTTGCGTTGCGCCCGCGGCGTCATGGGTTCGAAACCGGGCGCCGGAAACTGTCATTTCTTTTATACGCCTCAAACTTCGCGATCGCTGCGCCGCCTGCCGCCGCTTCTCCGCGGCGTTGACGGGATGTGCGCTGCGTGGCTGATAGGGGCTCGTGCAGTGTTTTGGTTCTGTTTCGCTTCTTTTCGCCTTTCCGCGCCCTAAAAAAACTTGTTATGGTGACGTCTATAAGCAAAGAGTACGTTTAGGTCACTTAAAAAGCAGCTGCGTCTTTGTAGAGCCCGCGATCGCCTGCAAGAGCTACCCGGGGACGCGGTTCCGCGCGCATCGTCGCCGCTCTTCCGGGTGTCGGCGACGGTAGCAGCATATCACCGCTGTCACGTCCAAATACGTCAGGCACAAATGAATTCTACTGTCGCCTCGCTTACACCTGATGCTGGCACAGTGAGAGGTTGGCTTCATTTTGCAGCGTGGACAACGAATGCGGCTTTGTTTCGAATATATACGTCGCAGAAAAATATGTTTCGGGGATGTGATTAGCCAATCCCGGACAATAACTTATGCATTTTATAAGAATATAAGCCATGCGAAAATGTTAAGTATATTTCAAGCCTTTATGTCGTTAAATATGTGCCCACACATGCCTTATAGCAAGAACCAAGGCAATCTAATATGAAACCACCGAAAAATACATGCTGTGCAAGTGCGGAAGAAAAATAATAGCTCTAACGGAAATGAAAAAAATACAGTGCAGCTTCTGACATGCTACAGACGTTCTTCAAAACTTAAGGGCTCACCAGACCAACTATACGCGAAATGCACAGATATTTCGCGAGACGTAGAGGGGGGGGGGGGTAGAGGAGGAGGACGCTTTGTACAAATGCGGAGCGGAATCAAGCAAAGAACGTTTTGGTAACACTGATCTCCACTGGTAATCACACACGCAAATCTTGCGTTCACTGTCGTTTTGTTTTTCGTCTGCAACGAACACCTGATCGTTCGGCGGACGCATTTTTGGAAGTATACAGGGTAGGCAGTTCGCAAGCGATGAAAGAGTGGGGTATGTGATACGGCCCTCTGATTTCAGTTTCTACTTTATTCTGCAGGCTTGTGTGCCATGTGACGATATTTCGAAGAAGCGTTTAGTCGCGGGCGCCTATTATATTCTAAGCCAGTCTGAGCGCTGGTCGCAGAGGATATAAGTAGCAGACGAATGTTTGCGGGCGCTCACCTCACGACAAGACACTCTTAGTCGTGTGCTGATCCCCGAGTATAATTCTGCATTATCCGTTGTACTTCGGTTGAATATTCCCGAAATTAACACACACTGGCTTTTAAATGGTGGTGACCACTATCTGAGGTATATTATTGGCAAAAGTAACTGGCATGCTGTCAGGTATGAGTGTTCCGCTGAATATGTAAGCGCACAAAACTGATTTACATCGTAGTCGTATACCCGTAGCATGAACATCAGAGGAACGGGTGGTTACGGAGACACTGCAAGTAAATTCAGGGCAGTGTAACTACGATCAGGTCCATGCATACGCCGGTTCCGCGACGCTGGCCTGTGACACACACCTGGCGCTTATACAGACCGAATATACCACACTAAGATCGCGTTAGAAACATTTACACTCTCGTAAACACACCCCATTTGCGAACAGAGTGACTGCTTCACATAAACATGGATTTCCAACGCCCGCAAACGCAAAATCTCAGTCATGAACATGCCGCAAAAGCAGCGGCGACAGTGGGGAGCGGGACGGAGACTCCCGCGCCTGCTTCCGAAACGGGCCGCTAGGGGGATTTCAGTGGCGCCCCTACAGGCCGCGCTCGAGGCGTATAGTGTGGTGGCCTGGCTGCGGAGTACGACAAGGCGCGCCTGCGGACTACGACAAGGCACGCCAACGCCGCGTGACATTATGAGTTACTAAAATGCTATGCATTTAAAAAAGAAATACAATCCAGGTTTCGATCCCTCGACCCTGCGGGCGGAACGCAACGTACAAGGTACTCTAACCACTGCGCCACAAAGCCGACACAGATTGCGATGCTATGAACTCGCCTTATATCGTTGACTCATTCAAATTACTGCTGACGAGCGCTCTCTCGTCAGCAGTTGCCACAAGTGCAACAACATTACGTTCCGCACGACGTTCCGGGGGTGCCCCTCGCGAGGGGGGTGTTTCAATGCGTCTTCCTACTGGCCAGTACACTCGTCGCCATCTGTCGGATGTTTAGCTTGCTATGTGCTTGGAATCTGACAGCATTTCGGCTTCCCCTGCCGGTACTTATAAACCCTTGTTCATTGCTACATAAATTGTAGGTCATGGCGTTTCGGGCATTGCAAGCATATTCGAGCCCGATGCTGCTACATAAGCGGGATTACCAGCTTTCTGTTGCTAATAATACACGTTGGATTGGTTTTGCCGGTATGCGAAGGAAAGAAACGAGTTGAAAATTGTGTCGGGGTCGGCTCGAGCTTACTTAAGAACAAGAGAAAGAAAAGGTACTAACAGATGCCGTGGGAGCTGTCAGAACGCGGCAGAATTGTATTAAAATGAGCAAGCCTTCATTGCGTTCATCACGAGACAACCAAGGAGGGAGAAGCAGATCTTGAAAAATTAAACACGGTTCCACGCAGTGTGAAGTAGCTTGAAACAGCGGGGCTGTGGTTCTTTTGTGTCGGCTTCAACATGAACGGGCGCTCGCCTCAGAACGACGTCCCTGTCACCGCGCTAATCTGCAGCTAAAAAAATCTACAGCTAAATGTCAGCGTCGTGAGGCTTCCGTCCTTCTCGCTCCCCTAGCACGAGGAAAAAAAAACCCGCCCATACGAGGACACTGCGCCCTCTATCTGTGGGTCTGGAAACCGCTGGTGAGGCGGTTCCTCTGCCCATCGGTAGAAGACGCCGTGGGTCTGGGAACGGGGCTCGACCTACAACAGCTCCGCTGTAAAAGGAGAGGGTTTGACGTGGCGGGGACGCGGGGATGCCAGAAGGCGATACGCATTTCGACAGCATTAAGCAGCGAAGCAAGGAGACACGCTTCAATTCTTTTTCCATCCCCTTTCAGGAGACGAGGAATGCAATCATCCAGGAATTCATCGATACGTTCCACCCGCACTGATTCCCCGTGTGACGTCCCGACTGCACCTGGCCGGTGGCGTGTGGTCTGAAGACGACGGCTACGTGGAGGTCCCCCGCCGGCTTTGTGTTTGAAGCTGTAGGGCTTCGTGAACAAGACGTTTTCTTTCTGTCAAATGTCGTTCCCGGCTCCTTTATTTCATTAACCGTTCATTTTAAGCTATAGTATCTCTTGCTGTTGCGATAGTTTGTTGAACATCGTTTGTAGGATTGTGCTGGTTATAATACAACCCGGACTAAATAGGATTCATGCATCTGACGTAAAGACTGCACACTGATAACTTTTTATTAAAAATGAAGTGTCAACATATACATACGAGAAGAGCGAAGAAAATATTACGAAAAAAAATGAGATGCCATAGGAGGGAAACCAGAAGAGGCGATTATTAGGTCCGGAAGATTTTTCCGGTGCCACTTGCTGCATTCACAATGATTGTTCGAGAAATTGCATGATAGAAGGGGAGCGGACACCACCCCCTCACGCCCGGACAAAATTGAAAATGATTTGAAAATGTCCTGTTTGAAAGTATGCTTCGATCTTAAAAAAATAGTTGTTTTGTTAAATAGGGCTTCTCATTTCACCTCGCACAGTGTGCGGCCAAGTTCTCTGCGGCAGTTACCTGCTGGCACGCATATTTATGCCGATGGAATAATTTATAAGGAACTTTATTAAGATGATTTTACAAGCAACTTCATTTTATAAACATTCATTTTACATGCATGACGAATCAATTTCATTTTATGCCTTGGGAATTTATCGTTGTCGTTGTTTATAGCCTGTGCGCAAGAAATGGGGTAGTTTTTAGAAACTTGTGCGACTGCCTTTTGCTCAATCCGGGGCACACGGATTTGTTACCTTCACAACAATGCTCTTGAATGAGGAAACTTCGCGGCTGACGGGCAGAGTAACACAAATGGCGCAGTGTGAGATACGCGATTTGCTTCAATAATGACTGTCGCACGGTCTTTCGGAGTTTTCGGATAAAAAAAATTTTGCACTATGGAGAAACAACTCACATTCATTTAAAAGTACACTTGAACCTGGTTATAATAAAGTAGTACGAAGACAGCAAATTTGTTCGTTATATCCGATATTTGTTGTAAGAAAAGAGGTAAAGATCGCCTATAACAAATCGACAATCCGGTTCGCGCATAAATACTTGATACAAAAATGCATTTGCAGGCTTCCAACCCACTATAAACAAGGTAGCGCCTACCTTTATCCTTGTTACATATCAAGCTCAATGAACCGAAACATGAGTAGGGGAAATTACACCAGAACAAAGTTCACTTTACAAAACACGCCTGCGTCTTTATTTATTTGATGAAGGATGTGATCTTCGTCTTGTGACTACTCACAGCACTAAGCAAGATGGAGTTTCCCACAGTCCCATGTACGAAAGGGCCTTTATAATTTTGTAGTTTTGTATGCCGGAGGGTTTTTCCAAGTAGCTTCTCAGCCTCATGGTCAAACAATTTTCGTTATCCGATATGGTGCGCGGGTCTAACGGTTTCGGTTTTGTTATAAAAGAATAAGTGTTATTTAAAGAAAGCGTGAGCAACCAAAGTTCGTATTTAGTTCGCTATAGATGGCATTCGCTATATACGTGTTCGTTATAATGAGGTTGAACTGTATACAAATTCTGGGGTCATATCATATTCTACGCAAAAAATGACCGTATTCGGTGTCGGTCATTCTGACCAAGTCTTTACCAAACAGTGAAACGTTACGTCGCTACTTGCGATAAATGCCAACAGCGAAAAACTCCGAACCTGCTCCAGGCTGGACTTGTAAACCACTAGACATCCCCAGTAAACCATTTTCCCGTGTCAGCCTGTGCTTGCTTGGTCCATTCTCAGCATCAACGAATGACAAGTGGGTCTCTGTAGCCGCTGATTATGCGACCCACTAAGCAATTACTCGAGCACTTCTCATAAGCTTTCTCACCGACGTTGCGGACTTTCTGCTGGACGACGCCATTCTACGTGACATTATTCTTCAACAACTATTAACCAACCGGGGTCCATGCTTTCTTTCCGAAGTCACTGAGTACATTCTTCCCTCCAGCTCAACTAAACACAAGCTAACGACCGCGTACCACTCTCAGACCAACGGCCTCAACGAGCGTTTGTACATAACAAACATGCTTTATATATATTTAATCCGATCACCATACTGGAAAGAGGCCGTACCATACGCCACCTTTGCCTACAATTCTTGTCGGCATG
Source organism: Haemaphysalis longicornis (assembly GCF_048455015.1). Classification (NCBI taxonomy): domain Eukaryota; kingdom Metazoa; phylum Arthropoda; class Arachnida; order Ixodida; family Ixodidae; genus Haemaphysalis; species Haemaphysalis longicornis. Next base: position 71,996,379 of record NW_027526203.1, read on the forward strand.
ACTCGGCCAGGTATTCTTCCTACTCTCTATTATTCGGCGGCAACCCAACATTGCCCTTGGCCACTCTTGCGCCGTCCACTGCGGCTTCGCTCTCTGAATACGCGCGCGACGACATTGCTCGTTCTGAGGCCGCTCGTCAAGTAGCCCCAACTCGGCTCACTGATTCGCACAAGCACAGCAACGTTCTTTACTATAGTCCCTTCGCCACGCCCATTTCTCACGTGGTTCTTTGGTATATCTGTGGTCCCCACAGGTCATGTCGGCCTTTCAACCAAACTGAGGTCGCCCTACACGGGACTTTATAGCACCCTGCGCAAGGCGACCGACGCGACTTGCGAAATCGCTCTGCACCAATCGACATCGACCCATAGGGAATCTGACGTCGTCCACGTCCTTCGGCTCAAGCCGCACTGGCCAGCGACCTCTTATACACCATGCATAAAGACTCAGGGACGACGTGTCGTGACCGGGGATGTCGTGTAAGAGATGATGCCCCTCCAATGTGGGCGTGACAATGATGATTGGCAAAAAGGAAGAGGTTGACTGAGGGCCTGAGTTTCTCATGCCAGTGCCTTCAACAATTTCGCTCCTGTGGCACTGGGCCGCTACCTTGTAAATAGTGTAAATATTGGGCACCTTCTCTCTCTGACGATATAGAGTAGGCAAGGTTATTATTATACTGGAGATTCAGTGAAACGTATTAACTCTGTAAACTGAAGAAGCAAGAACAGGCAGTCATAGTAAACATACATACACAAACAGCAAAAAGTCAATCGCACATCTATATCAGTGCGATTTACTTTTGCTGACTGTCACGCGTCTCACGCGGCAGAGAAATGAGGCTCAAGTTGATTCATTCGATGGCAACACAATATATTTACAGAACCAAACCACTCAAACGAACGGAATCATAGCGCCTGAACACACATATATCACACTAAACAGCAAAAACAGGCACGACCTCACACTACCAACACTCTACTCCTAAAGTCACTAACACTTTGACTGTCTCAGTCAGATTCAAACAAATCCTACTGCCGGTACCACGGTGCGATGCCGATGACGTGGCCCAGTGGGTCGGTTAGCTTACGCGTCACCCAACGTCGCCGAACGTCGCGATGGCCCGTGCTGGTGCGTCGTGGTCCGGATGACCGCGGTGCGATGCCGCGGCTTCGCTGAGCAGCGCGGCTCAGCAGGCGGCCAGCAGAGCAAAGCTGCTGGTAATCGGTGGTCCCGAGCTGCCCGCTGCCAGACGGTGCGATGCCGCTGGTGCGTCGTGGGGCACGGCTCGACGGGTCGCCGGCGGTGCGATGCCGCCAGGCAGGAGGCCAGCAGAGCGAAGCTGCAGGTAATAGGTGGTTCCGGGCAGCCCGCTGCCAAACGGTGCGAGGCCGCTGGTGCGTTGTGGGGCACGGCCCGAACTTGCCACCGTTCCTCCAAGACCTCGTTCCACTCTCTCCTTACTCCAACTTCGTCGTCCTGCTCTTCACCTCGCATTCTATCGTGTGAGGCTCCCATTTGCTGGTCAAGCCAACCTCCTCCTCCTCTTAATCACTCTGTGTATGCTCTTCATTGGACATTTCCAAATCCTTCTCGTCATCTCGTACTCTGATGCTTCTTTCTCTTCGTTTTTTCTTCCTTCGTCTTCTCGGGACAATCCCCCTTCGGGTATGAGCTCTTCTTAACACATGACACTGACATAGATGTGCTATTTACTTTTCGCGGTTAGTTTTACTCTATTTACAATATTTACAATATTTACTATTTACAAGGCAGTGGCCGAGGGCCACAGGAGCGAAAGTTGAAGCGAAATTTCATCATCATTGCTGTCGAAGCTGGAAATTGGGCATTGCAAGCAACACGCTACAAGTTACAATCAAAAGCTAGATATGGGCTGTAAGCGGAAGGTCATTGAACTATATAAAATCGCTTTGGTTATTTGGAGGAGTGGAAACCATGAGCACGCTGTTGTTTTATGTTTCTCGCCTCATACAAAGAAACTGCGGCAACTAGGGAAGTTCACCCGGCAACCTTTGTCTCAGCAACGCAACGCGTTGCTATTGGGCATAAGCGGCGGGAAAATGAGTACCGAAAACCACAAGCCCTCACATACGAGCACAATATGTCAAAGCCGCTACTCTAAATGTTTTGTACGAATGTTCGTGAAGTTTAAGATTCGGTTTTGTCCTGAAACGTTTTGTTTACTGCTTACTGTTGGTTAGATATATCAGCATAAACTAGCGATATCGTGCAAGCTTGGTTGTCATACAGGCTCCAGCAACCAGTGAATGCATCTTCTAACGGTGCCGCAGATCGAATGGCGCTAACCGGAAGATGGCGCTTAAAAAAAGGGGAGATATTTCCATAGCCTTTCGAAATACTCCTCCACAATCCAGCAACGGCAACGGCAGCTTCGACGCAACATGAGTGTCCTAAAAAGATAATCGTAACCAAGGTGCACTTGTGTGGCCTCCCTTTAGGCGAAAAAATACTTGTCAGCTTTTGCACTCTTCCAAGCATTGTGGACAGGCAAACACTGTATTGCGCGTGGGTAACAAAATTTCTACAAGAAAAAGGGGACATCTAATCGCCCATAATGCAGAAGGGGACCAGAAGTGGGACTCAGGAAGCCATCTCACATGTAATGGTTTTGCTGTTGCCGCTCATATCACCAAGTCTGAAGTTTTGTAGAATCACTTGAGTTAGGGGTTTTGCACGTTCTGGCTATACATGGCGGCATCGGCAGCAACGGTTTGTTGAATATATATATATATATATACACACATATATATCAGGGTGTCGAACCGGAGCCGAACCGAAATGAAAACAGGAACTGAACCGGTATTTTCGCCGTACCTTAACCCGAACCAGAACCATTATTTTTTGAGCACGCTGAACTCGAACCGGAACTGAACCGAAAAAAGAAATAACGGTTACCGGTTCATGCCGAAACGGTTCGACCCTCCGATCTCGATATTGCACAGTCAATGCATTTCAGGTCTTTTTTCTTTCACGTACCATCAACTTCGTAAACGCTCGCGCACATTCCACGCCAGACAGTTGAACACTATCACGCTCTATGAAACAATGTAGCAATGGTCTGTTGCTGCTAAAACCGCGAGCATAGTGCAAGCTGTCCAAACGAAATTGCATTCCCGGCAGCTTGCAGGGGATATAAAACGACTTTGCCCTTCCCTAGCTGCGACTTTGTCAGACCAATCAGGCTGCAGGAGTGCTCCACTGCGCAACAGCGAAACCACACACCCGATGTGTGCAAACCTTTTGCATTTCATAATTTGTTTAAAAGGTCCGACACCTGCAAATTGTTAATACTTGACAAGTGTGACCGCAGGAGCTGCTCAGTGGCTAAGCCGTTTGCTGCTGACCACAAGTGGCCTCGATCTCCCTTCCCCACGACCGTTTTTCTGAAGTAGATGGAAATCGAGAACGTCGGTGTATCGAGATTTTGATCCACGTTTAATATCACCAGCTGGTTAAAATAAGTCTGCTGGCCTGCAACATAAGCTGCGCCTCGAAGCAGAGATATAGCACGGTGCATCAAATGCGCCATTTTTTTTAATGTGTTTACGCGGAAAACAACAAAAAGGAAAAGGCGAATCACGTTGTTTTAAAATATTAAGCAAAAAGTAAGTAAAACCGAATATGTAAAAAAGCCTTCAAAACGTGGATATTGCTCTATACTTTTCTTTGCCCTGCCTTTCACAACGAAACGTGTCATCAATGCGAAGGAAGTGAGTTCCGTGATCAGTTTTTGGGGACAGTACAGTGGACAAGTTCCGTTTTTTACAGATACAAATAAAAACAGGTATGTCAGGGAAAACTGTTAAGGTGCGCACTTAATCCCTTGGCAAGAAACTGCAGCCCTCGACCTTGTCTTGGAAGCAGAAACAGTAACAAAGCAGATGGCACGTGCAGAAAGGCAGGCCGGTACCTCACACTGTCCCATTCGTCCAGCGATCATCTTTTCTGCTTGTTCTGCAGTTTTGTCTCTTTCAGATCTGCTTTTTTCGAAGGTGCACTTTTAATGACTTCCCAACTCGCTACATAACTTCTACTGCTAGTCGTTCCGGAGGGGAGTACTGCTGTGCGCGAATTAAAGAGCGCCTAACCAAAAAAGTTCCATCTCATACTCCGCGCGTCAAATTTCCCTTTCATTTTGTAACAGCCTAATCTGTTATAAGATTCCGCAATGTAGCACACGGAACGATGGCCGGGGTCAGGTGGTACGATGACATACAGATTGTAATGCGCGCATCCGGTATAGCTATCGCAAAAAGAATTGCAGTGGTCAGAGCAATAATGCAGTGACTGAACGTTATCTAAAGCTTACTTTGACCGGAGGCCACGCTTTGACAAAAGTGTGGCTAACACATTCGATAAGGTGACAGCTAACAAATTATTCAGGGTGACCAAATAATCTAATTCATTAGTAGTATATATGTGCCTGTTGTAGGATTTTTCTGTTTTGTTAGAATTATAAAAAATGTGCGTCATTGGTATTAAGCACGCACTGGCATTTGAACGAACCAGTACGCAGGCCTAAATTTAAGGCTTCAAGGTTAGCATGATGGGCGGTTTCATAGTGACGATTGCGATTTCAACAAAAAAGGAAAGGGCAGAAAATATATCCCGCCGTCATATCTCTTGGCGGTGGCCTTATGAATAGTCGCTAGGACAACATAAAGTCTGAGCGAGAAAGTAGGGGGTGAATCGTCGCCGCTTCATCTTTTAATGACGATAGTCTTTCTTGGGCTACTTTAACCGAGAAATTTTGGTCTGTCTGTATGTCTGTCTGTCTGTCCGTCTGTCTGTCTGTGACTCGATTCAGCCGCCCGGCTAAAGTAAAACAATGCCTGCGCAATATTCTTATATAGTCCCAGCTAAATCTACCCGTCTAAGTCCGGTGTAATGTTCATACTTGTCCACATTGTTGAAGAAGAACAATACAGTACGCGAATATAAGACAACAACTTAATACAGAAGTGATGTTTGCAGTGTTCCTTTATGAAAAATCATACATGCTTGACTTTGGCGAAATTAAATACTTCATCAACTCCAGAAAAAAAATTCACTTCGCTGTCGCCTGTTGTCGCCCGCGCCACTATAGCTTCTTGCGGCATTTTAAGGAATCAACTCGCAACAGATACGAAAGGTTCCACTAGATAGGTTCCACGTTCTGCTTGCAACGCACGTGGAGTAGGGAAACGCGGTTCTATAAACGTTGAAGTAAGGCGCCTCGATTCACGCGCGTCTTCGCCGTACGGCAGCGTTGGCATCGAGACACCCGGTTTGGAGCAATGGAACGCGGCAAATTTAAAACGATTTAAGCAAACCTTTGGCGTCTTTATCTTGGGAGGAGCGCGACGCAAGAGAGAGAGAGAGAGAGATGAAACTTTATTAGGCAGCTCAAGTCCGAGCCGCGGAGTTATCAGTTCACGGAGAAAGGGGGTGTTCCACGGTCCTCGGACGGTGGTGGGCTTGGCGGAGGTGCAAAACGAGTTTCAATCTGGGCAGCCAAGAGGGACCAGCGACGCAAGAGGAACAACATAAGAGGTGAGCGGGAAAGTGAAGGGAGGCATTTACTTGGCAAAAGTAGATAAAGACTACCGTCTTTTGACGACATTTGCAACGAAAGAAGCAGATGCGCGGCGATTTTTTTTTTCTAATATATCGTGATTGTTTAAAGTTTGCTTTGCAATTGCGCCACTGCCTTTGGGGAACAGCAGCATTTTGAATTTTTGTTTGTGTTTCGATTTGCCGGTCGTTTTAAACTACTAAGTGATTTTTTCTACTTTCAGTGATAATTCAACTCATCGAACCGGTTCGCGAACCGGTTCAAGCTACCGAACAGGTTCGCGAACCGGTTCGGTACGTGATTTTGTCGAACCGGAACTGAACCGGAACGAAATTATTTCACCCGAACCCGAACCGTAACCGAACCGGTATTTTTTTCGGTTCGACACCCGGATATATATATATATATATATATATATATATATATATATATATATATATATATATCAGATGGGCCCTGAGGAAAGCAAGTTCTCTTTGCTGAAACGTAGGCCACAATCGTGCTTTTACCTTGTTCGAAGTTTTTCTTCTCTTAATATATATATATATATATATATATATAGGGAGCAGAAAAACTTTGAAGATGGTAGAGAACGCAAGAAAAGAAAACTTCGAACAAGATAGAAACCACGATTGTTGCCAACGTTTCAGCAAAGAGACTTGCCTTCGTCAGGGCAACCTCTCGCCTTGCTGGCACGATTTATATAGGGGTAGGTCCCCAGGTGAGAGGAGAGAAGGAAAGAAGGAAGTATAATTGAGAAATTGGATTGGTTTGGGAGTATGTCGGGGGAGACATTGAGGGGGAAAAAAGGTTGCATAGTTTGAGCCGCGAAGTAGGTCAGACGGAAGTCCGCCGGTGGTTGATATTCCGGGAAATTTTTGGAGAGAAAGGATGAAAGGGTGTTTGTTGACCCGCCGCGCGGTATACCGAAAGGTTCTCAGAACCGGCGGAAGAAGAACAGGTGGTGAGAGGGGTCCTCATCAGAAACTACCTGCAAGCCTCAGGTCAAAAGAAAAGCTAGAGAAGGGGCGAATAACTAGGTCACAGAAAAAAGAAAGGAAAACCGGGAGGAAAACCACACAAACACACACACAAAAGGAAAATAACCCCACAACTAAATGGCACGTGTCGCCAACAGCAACATTCCTGGAACAGCCCTGTCCTGAAACTCAAAAACGAAAAGATAAAGTTAGAGTGACGTACAGGGTGCAAGACACAGCCGAGCAAAAAAAAAGAAATAAAATAGAATTCCACAGAAAAGGTTGGAGGGATGTGGGCGCGTAATAAACTGGAAGCGAAGGAATGAAAACAAAAAGAATTAGGTGACCAAGTAAGGAGCAGAGATAGGGGTCATAGTCTTTGGATAAGGTATATGCAAGACAATGTCTAATGCAGTATTCCCTGCGAATATCGCAAGGATTCCAAGTTCCCCTAGACGCATTAATTCCAGCAGATTCCATGGAGTTGAATTTGTGAAATAAATGGGATTCTCGGTATTTCCTGTCCCTAGGAGACTTAAAGTTTGACTGAAGTATATACAACTTAAGGTCCTCACAACTGTGGCCTGGTTGGTTGAAATGCTGCGCTACAGCTATGGAGGATTTGCTAAGAGTATCTGCCGGGTGGCCGTTAAGACGTAGGCTCATAGGCTGACTCGTTTCACCTATATACTGTTTGTGGCACATTGAGCATTCCATCATATACACATTGTTGGATGAAGTGTACGTAAAACTTGAAATAATCTTGTGGACATATTTACTGGCTGTGCTTTTTACAATGCAGTCGGTCTGCAGGTGTCTGCAAGTCTTGCATCTGGGACGGGAGCAGCTGGCTATGACTGGTTTCTTTGAAGGCCCGGTTTCAGCACGCACTAAAATATCTTTTAGAGTCCTGTTTCTCTGGTAGGTAACCCTTGGTGCTTCCGGGAATGTGTTTTTAAGTCGGTCGTTACTGGCTAAAACGGGGTAGTACTTCCGCAGTATATTCTTTACGTATGGGAGGGCGTTTGAAAATTTAGTGATTAGGGCAGGCGGCCTGGCGCTTTTGTTTTGTTTTGTCGCTGTTTGTTGAGCACGTCATGCCTTTTGAGATTAGATGCACGTTGGTACGCCTGATCGAGCCAGTTTTTGGGGTGGTTCCTGTTCATAAGGGTGGCCTTGAGTTCGTCAAGATGCTTTACATAGTCACTGTCATCACTGTCATCACTGCATACTCTTCTAAGCCTGGTTTCTTGTCCTACAAAGATCCCTTGCTTGCAGTGTCTCGGGTGATGGATTTTATAATCTAGGTACTGCTGTCTGTCTGTTGGTTTTCTAAAAAAGTGTGGTTTTAAGTTTACCGTTGTCTAGAATGACGGTAGTATCCAGGAAGTTCACTTCTTTTTCGGAATACCGGCACGAGAATTTAATAGTCGGATGCGAAGAACTGAGATGAGACATACAAGTTTCTAGAGTCCCGCGACCGTGTTCACAAATCATGAAGATGTCGTCTATGTAGGGGAGGTAAACCTGAGGTTTATGCGGAAAAGAGCTTCATAGGGTGGCTTCAAGTTGCCCCATGAAAATATTGGCATAGGTCAGCGCGAATGGAGTACCCATGCTTGTTCGAAAAACTTGCAAAAAGTATGGCGATTCAGATTCAAAATAATTGAGAGTTAAACTAGTTTTAACAAAGTTATGTACACTTCTGGCCATATTGGTGCGGGTTATGTGATAAAGCTTTTGAAATAGCTTCGATTCCTTCGACGAAAGGGATGCTTGTATACAATGCTAATACGTCAAGAGTAACCAGGAGTGTTCCACTGGGTAGGCGCCAACCCTTATTTATCTCTTCTATTATGCGGAGGAAGTGGGGGGTGTCTTGAACGAATGAAGAAAGAGCCGGAATGTCGGATACGTAATAATTCAGAAACAGACACAATGCTTCGGTTGGGGTATTGTTTTTCGAAACTATGGGTCTGCCAGGAATGTCGGCAGTGAACAATAATTCTACGGGGACTTTGTGGACTTTTGGGAAGAGGTAAAAGCATCCTGCATGCTTATTATTCGGTTTCATGAATTTTAAGTCAGTGGTCGTTATTAATTCTCCAGATCGCAGATCTGTGAGTCTCTGAAGGATTTTTAGGCTGTACTCCTGGCTAGGATCGTTATCTAAAGGCTTCTAGTAGCAAGGGTTATTGAGCTGGCTATAAGCTTCATCTTTGTATTTTCCTATAGGTAAAACAACTACGCTACCACTTTTGTCAGCTGGATTTATGACTATGTCGGTTCTGGCTGATAGGCTATTCAGGGTAATTTCTTCCGACGGAGTTAGGTTCTTGCGCTTGTTTGATCGTAGTTGTGGCGAAAGTGGTTAAAAGTGGTGAAAAATGCCCACCGGCAGCACTTTCCTTCTGAATAAAAAAATTCTTCATCTCTTTCCATCACCTAACGCATTTTCCCGTTTGCATTAACATAATAGTTTGAAGCTGTGTTGGCGGCGCGCTGTGTTGTGGTCATTTGTGGGCATACCTTAGACGGTGGTTTGTTACAGGGCATGCAACCAGTAGTGTGTCTTCGGCTCATGCTAGATTTAGTGAGAACATCGCCCAAATTTTTGCTGCGTCTATAAACAATTATTATGTTAATGTGAAAGGGAACTTTAACTGTGATTCCGCCAACGTCGTATACCTGCTGGAATGCACCCTCTGCGGCAAACAATACATCGGCCAGACTGAAACACCCTTTCGTTTGAGGTTTCACAATCACCGTTCTCATGCAAAAACCTGCCCTTCTTTGCCTCTGTCAAAGCATGTTAACACTCATGGTCATTCTTTTGAACAACTGAAGGCAACAATTATTGAATCTAGTTTTAAAACGCATCACGATCGCGAGATTCGCGAGTCCTACCTCATCTATAAGTTTAAGTCAGCGTCGTTTGGCATCAATGAAAGTTATGGGAAATTAACGTGTCTTTCTTTCGATTAAAATTTCGGCTGAATTTCTCAGGCTAGTGTTACGCCTGTTCAGTTCTTTCCCTCTATAATATTCTCCTATCAGTTGGCGAGCTCCCGTAGATGGGTATAGTTTCGTGCTAGCACCGCGTTTTTTAGCACAATGGCTTCACTAAACCAAATCTTACAAACAAGTCTGGACATTGTGATCTGGGTAGAAGGCTGCAGTACCGTTCTTTGATACTCTCACCTGATATTCTCACCTTGATATTCTCAGCTTTGATATTCTCACCTTGTAATCAATTTGTGTACGCGAGCGTGTGTGATTGCTCTCGTGTCCTCTTTCTTTGTAATTGTTGTTTTCTAATATTCGTTGCTGACCGCCTCGACATTCCCGGAACTGGTACCATGTGCCGGCCAGATGCATACGCGTGCACCTGCCTGTTTCCTTTCTTTTCATGACTTGTTTGACCTGTCCTTTTTTTTTCTTCCCCGCTATTTGTATACCAATGTACACTCATTTCCTGTCAAAACTGCCTGTCCTACTGCTTTTGAGCGTGACTCTTGCCTCCCACCAACAGAAGCGAAATGTCTCATTTTTCAATGACCTTACCGTGATTCTTAGAACGGGTGTGTATGGGCAGATGTTCGCCCTTTGTGTGCATGGGCATATCTTCTTTGGACCTTCTTCGTTCCGCGTGACTAATTTTTTTGCCCTTGTCAAACATGTGCATGGGCATATCTTGTTTTGACCCCTCTTTCCCCCCTGTTGTCACGGGGGAGGGGGCAATTACCTTGTTAATTTTTTCTGTTTGGTTCTTCTCTTTCTTTCCCATGTGCGTACCGCGTGACTGTGTGTTCTTATTATCCTTTTCATAATTTTTTTCCCGCTCTCTCTCTTCATTCTTTTACTACACACCAACCATGAACCAATTGAACAAACAGTCCCTTCTCTTACCTTGCCCTCGCCCTTTCTACATTTTTTTATATATATAACTCTGAAACGAACTTATTCTGTACTTTGAAGAAAGGAAGTCCTCTTCCTGAAACGTTAGTAAACTTAGGTCTGTTTCCTACGTCTTTCTCGTGTGTCTCTGTCTCTACTAACCTTATTTTTTTCGCGCTCTGTGTGAGTTTTTATCTTTCCAGACTCTCTCTCTCTCTATATATATATATATATATATATATATATATATATATATATATATATACAGAAAGATAGGTCGGCAGTCTAAAATGCCAAAGGAGGCATAGGGGTGCGGTTAGGCTCTTTTCTTTTTCACTACGGTTAATTAAGTAAACATTTTTTTTAAATATACAAAAGAAAGAAAGAAACAAAAACACGCGCACAGAGTGGGGACCGAGCCCACGCCTTTCGATTACATGTCGAATGCCTTACCAATTCGGCTATCTGGGCGACTGTATATTTAAAAAAAAATGTTTACTTAATTAACCGTAGTGAAAAAGAAAAGAGCCTAACCACACCCTTATGCCTCCTTTGGCATTTTAGACTGCCGACCTATCTTTCTGTATTTCGTCAACGAGCCCCTCATTTCCTTACTATATATATATATATATATATATATATATATATATATATATATAAATATATATATATATATATATATATATATATATATATATATATATATATATATATATATATATATATATATATATATATATATATATATATATATATATATGGGGTTTGGAAATGAGGGGCTCGTTAGAAAATACAGAAAGAAATGCCGGCAGTCTACAACGCCAAAGAAATCATAGGGGAAGGTTAGACTATCTTTTTTACCGTTAGTGACGTTACATTATTATTATTTTTTTATTAATTATGTGAGAAAGAAAGAAAAGAAAAACACGCGCCCAGAGTGGGGACCGAACCCACGCCTTTCGATTAGATCTCGAATGCCTTACCAATTCGGCTATCTGGGCGACTGTGTTCTGCTTCACTTTCTGGGGTATTTATATTTACTACAACTGTATCTGACGCTTGAGGGTGGTAGCCAGCGCCACTCAGACTACACGGGGAGAAGGGGACCTTCTTTTTCAACCCCCGGGGCGTGACGCGAACGTCTACAGCCTGTCATGAGCGGTCAACTGGCGGGAAACCCTCTTATGCTACCGTGGCAACAAGGCTGCCAGAACCGAGGCCCTCTCTAAGCTTTCGCGCGATAATAGGGTTTGGAAATGAGGGGCTCGTTAGGAAATACAGAAAGAAATGCCGGCAGTCTACAACGCCAAAGAAATCATAGGGGAAGGTTAGACTATCTTTTATATATTTATAAATATATATATATATATATATATATATATATATATATGTATATATATATATATATAAATATATATAAATATATATATACATATATATATATATATATATATATATATATATATATATATATATATATATATATATATATATATATATAATGGGTAATGAGGGGCTCATTGAAAATAAGACAGAAATAAGAGTTGGCAGTCAAGAAAACCTCGAAAGCAAAGGGGAGGATGTGGCAGGTCATTGAAACAGATAAGAATTTGGAAAAGAAGAAACAAAGTGGAGAAAAATGCCCGCCAGGTGGGATCCGAACCCACGACCTCCAGAATACTGGTCTGGTGCGATAGCCACTACGCTACCGGTGGTGGGATCAGATAACACCCGGCGGGCATTTTTTCTCCACTTTCTTATTTTCGAAATTCTTTATCTTGAGCTACTACATCCTCCCCTTTGCTTTCCGAGGTCTTCTTGAGTGCCAATTCTTATTTCTGTCTTATTTTCAATGAGCCCCTCATTTCCTATTCTGATTCACTACATGCATAGCGAGGGCCTCTGTTCTGGCAGTCTTGGTGCCATAGGGAGCTTAAGAGGGTTCAAGGCTGGTCGACCACTCTCGACATGTCGTAGACGCTCGAGTCACGGCCCGGGGGTTAAAAAGAAGGTCCCCTTCACCCCTAGTAGTCCAAATAGCGCGGGCTACCACCCCCAATTGCAGGGTACAAAAAATACCTTAACAAAAATACCTAAAAAAGAGGTGGGGAAACAGCCCCACCGGTAGAGTAGTGGTTATCCCCAGACCGGTATTCTGGAGGTCGTGGGTTCGAATGCCACCCGGTGGGCATTTTTTCACCACTTTCTTTGTGACTAAAAAAATTCTTCATCTGCTTCTATGACCTACCGCATTCACGCCTTTCTTTCCGAGGATTTCTTGACTGCCAAGCCTTATTCTGTCTTAGTTCACCGAGCCCCTCATTTCCCATCTCCGATTCGCTACAGGCATAGCGAGGGCCTCTGTTAAGGCAGTCTTGGTGCCAAAGGTAACTTAGGAGGGTTTAACGCTGGTCGACCACTCTCGACATGTCTTAGACACTCCAGTCACGGCCCGGGGGTTAAAAAGAAGGACCCCTACACCCCTCGTAGTGCGACTGGCGCTGGCTACCACCCCCAATTGCAGGAAACAAAAGATACCTTTAAAACATTCCCGAGAAAGAGGTGGGGAAACAGCCCCGCCGGTAGCGTAGTCGTCATTGCACCAGACGAGTATTCTGGAGGTCGTGGGTTCGGATCCCACCCGGCGGGTATTTTTTATTCACTTTCCTTTTGACTCAAAAAGTTCTTCATCTGTTTCTATGATTTGCGAGGTTTTCTTGACTGCCAACACTTATTCTGTCTTAAATAACTGAGCCCCTAATTTCGCATTTCTGATTCGCTAATGCATAGCGAGGGCAGCTGTTCTGGCAGTCTTCGTGCAAAGGGAGCTTTAAGAGGGTTCAAAGCCTGTCAACCAGTCTCGACATGTCGTAGACACTCCAGTCACGTCCCGGGGGTTAAAAAGAAGGTCCCGTTAACACCGATTAGTCCGAGTGGCGCTGGCTACCGACCCTAAGTGCAGGAAATACGAAATACCTGAACACAAATACCCGAAAAAGTGGTGGGGAAACAGCCCCACAAGTTGCGTAGTGGTCATCACTAGACAGGTATTATCGAGGTATTGGGTTCGGATCCCACCCTGCGGGTATTTTTCCACCACTTTCTTTCTGACTCACAAAATTATTGATCTGTTTCTATAACCTAGCACCTTCCCCCCTTTGCTTTCCGAGGTTTTTTTGACTGGCAACCCTTATTCTGTCTAAATTCACCGAGCCCTTCATTTCCCATTTCTGATTCGCTACATGCATGGCGAGGGCCTCCCTTCTGGCAGTCTTGGTGACAAAGGTAGCTTTAAGAGGGTTCAAAGCTGGCTGACACGTCTCGACATGTTGTAGAAACTCAGATCACGGCTCGGGGATTACAAAAAAGGTCCCCTTCACCCCCACTAGTCCGAGTGCCACTGGTTGCCACCCCCAAGGGCCGGAAACAAAAAAATATCTTAACAGACATACCCGGGAACGTGGTGGGAAAACATCCTCATCGGTACGTAGTGGTCATCACCAGACAGGTATCCTGGAGGTCGTGGGTTCGGATGCCACCCGGAGGGCATTTGTTCTCCACTCTCTTTCTGACTAAAAAAAATCTTCATCTTTTTCTATGACCTACTGCAATCCCTCCTCTGATTCCCGAGGTTTTTTTGACTGCCAAAATTTATTCTGTCTTAATTCACCGAGCCCCTCATTGCCTATTGCTGATTCGCTAGATGCAACGCGAGTACCTGTGTTCTAACAGTCTTGGTGCCAAAGCTAGCTTAAGAGGGTTCAATTCTGGTCGACCACTATCGATATATCGTAGACACTGGAGTCACGACCCGGGGGTTACAAAGAAGGTTCCCTTCACCCTGAGTAGTCCGAGTGGCGCTGGCTACCACCCCCAAGTGCAGGAAATAAAAAATACATTAACATAAATGCCCGAGAACGTGGTTAGGAAACCGCTTCCCCGGTAGCGTAGTGGTCATCGAAACAGACCGATTCTGGAGGACGGGGGCTCGGATCCCACCCGGCGGGCAGTTTTTCACCACTTTCTGACTAAAAAAATTCTTATTTGTTTCTATGACCTACCGCATTCCCAACTTCGCTTTCCGACGTTTCGTTGACTGCCAACCCTTATTACGTCTTAATCCACCGAGACCCTCATTTCCCATTTCTGATTCGCAACATGCCTCTATCCTAATAATCTTGGTGCCAAAGATAGCTTAAGAGGGTTCAACGCTGGTCGACCACTGTTGACATTTCGTAGACATTCCAGGCATGGCCCGGGGGTTAAAAAGGAGGTCCCATTCACCCCTAGTACTCCGAGTGGCGCTGGCTACCGCCCCCAATTGCAGGAAACAAAAAATACCATAATAAAAATACCCGAAAAAGAGGAGGGGAAACAGCCCAGCCGGTAGCGTAGTTGTCATCGCACCAGACTGGTATTCTGGAGGTCGTGGGTTCAGATCACACCTGGGGGTATTTTTTCACCACTTTCCTTCTGACTCAAAAAATTCTTCATCTGTTTCTATGACCTACCGAATTCCCCCCTTTGATTTCCGAGGTTTTCTTGACTGCCAACACTTATTCTTTCGTAATTACCCGAGCCCCATATTTCGCATTTCTGATTCGCTACATGCATTGCGAGTGCCTCTGTTCTGGCAGTCTTCGTGCAAAGTTAGTTTAAGAGGGTTCAAAGCGGGTCGACCAGTCTCGACATGTGGTACACACTCGGGTCACGGCTCGGGGGTTACAAAGAAGACCCCCTTCACCCCGTGTAGTCCGAGTGGCGCTGGCTACCCCCCCCCCCCCCCCCCCCCCCCAAGTGCCGGAAACAAAAAATACATTAACAGATATACCCGAGAACGTGGTGGGGAAAAAGCCCCAGCAGTAGTGTAGTGGTCATTACCAGGCCGGTAGTCTGGAGGTCGTGGTTTCAGGTCCCACCCGGCGGCAATTTTTTCACCACTTTGTTCCTCAGTAAAAAAATTCTTCATCTGTTTCTATACCCTACGGCATTCCCCCTTTGATTTCCGAGGGTTTCTTGACTGCCAACACTCATTGTCTTAATTTACCGAGCCTATCATTTCCCATTTCTGATTCGCTACATGTATAGCGAGAGCCTCTGTTCTGGAGGTCTTGGAGCCAAGGGTAGCTTAAGGGGGTTCAACGCTGGTCGATCACTCTCGACATGTCGTAGACACTCGAGTCACGGCTCGGGAGTTAAAAAGAAGGTCCCCTACACCCATCGTAGTCCGAGTGGCGCTGGCTACCGCCCCCAATTGCAGGAAACAAAAGATACCTTTGAAAAATTCCCGAGAAAGAGGTGGGGGAAACAGCTCCGCCGGTAGCGTAGTGGTCATTGTACCAGACGGGTATTCTGGAGGTCGTGGGTTTAGATCCCACCCGGCGGGCGTTTTTTCACCACTTTCCTTCTGACTCAAAAAATTCTTCATCTGTTGCTACGACCTACCCTATTCACCCCTTAATTTCCGAGGATTTCTTGACTGTCAACCCCTATTCTGTCTTAATTCACCGAGCCCCTCATTTCCCATTTCTCATTCGCTGCATGCATAGCGAGGTCCTCTGTTCTGGCAGTCTTGGCAACAAAGGTATCTTAAGAGGGTTCAACGCTGGTCGACCACTCTCGACATGTCGTACATACTCCAGTCACGGCCCGGGGTTAAAAAGGAGGCCCCTTCACCCGAGTAGCCCGGGTGGCGCTGGTTACCACCCCCAAGGGCCGGAAACAAAAAATACCTTACAGAAATGCCCGAGAACGTGGTGGGGAAGCAGCCCCACCGGTAGCGTAGTGGTCATCACCAGACGGTATTCTGGAGGTCGTGGGTTCGGATCCCACCTGGCGGGCATTTTTCACCACTTTCTTTCTGACTAAAAAAATTCTTCATCTGTTTCTATGACCTACCGCATTCCCTTTTGGATTTCCGAGGTTTTCTTTACTGCCAACACTCATTTTGTCTTAATTCACCGAGCCCCTCATTTCCCATTTCTGATTCGCTACATGTATAGCGAGGGCCTTTGTTCTGGTAGTCTTGGTGCAAAGATAGCTTAAGAGGGTTCACGCTGGTCGACCACTCTCGACATGTCGTAGAAACTGAGTCACAGCCCCGGGGTTAAAAAGAAGGTCCCTTTCACTCCTAGTAGTCCGAGTTGCGCTGGCCTACCACCCCACAATTGTAGGAAACAAAAAAATACCTTAAACAAATACCCGAAAAAGAGGTGGGGAAACAGCCCCGCCGGTTGCATAGTGGTCATCACTAGACAGGTTATTATGGAGGTGTTGGGTTGGGATCCCACCCTGCGGGTATTTTTTCCCCATTTTCTTTTCTGACTCAAAAAAGTTTTCGTCTGTTTCTGTGACCTAGCGCATTCTCCCCTTTGCTTCCGAGGTTTTTTGACTGCCAACCCTTATTCTGTGCTAATTCACCGAGCCCCTCATTTCCCATTTCTGATTCGCTACATGCATAGCGAGGGCCTCCCTTCTGGCAGTCTTGGTGCCAAAGGTAGCTTAAGAGGGTTCAACGTTGGTCGACCACTCTCGACATGTCGTAGACAGTCTAGTCACGGCCCGGGGGTAAATAGAAGATCCCCTTCACCCCGAGTAGTCCGAGTGGCGCTATCTACTACCCTTATGTGCAGGAAACAAAAAGTTCTGTAACATAAATACCCGAGAAAGTGGTGGGAAACCGCCCCGCCGGTTGCATTGTGGTCATCACTAGACCGGTGTTATGGAGGTGTTGGGTTCGGATCCAACAGGCGGGGCATTTTTCATCACTTTCTTTCTGACTCAAAAAATCTTTATCTGTTTCTATGACCTACCGCATTCCCCCCTTTGATTTTCAAGGTTTTGTTGCCTGCCATCCTTTATTCTGTCCTAATTCACCGAGCCCCGCATTTCCCATTTCTGATTCGCTACATGCTTAGCGAGGGTCTCTGTTGTGGTAGTCTTTGTGCCAAAGGTAGCTTAAGAGGGTTCAACGCCAGCCAACCACTCTCGACATGTCGTACACACTCTAGTCACGGCCCGGGGGTTAAAAAGAAGGCCTTCTTCACCCAGAATAGACCGAGTGGCACTGGATACCAACCCCAAGTGTAGGAAACAAAAACTACCTGAACACAGATACCCGAGAATGTGGTGGGGAAACAGCCCCGCCAGTTGGGTAGTGGTCATCCCTAGACCGGTAATATGGAGGTGTTGGGTTCGGATCCAACCCTGCGGGTATTTTTTCACCATTTTCTTCCTGATTCAAAAAATTCTTCACCTGTTTCTATGACCTAGCGCATTCCCCCCTTTGCTTTCCGAGGTTTCGTTGACTGAAAACCCTTATTCTGTCTTAATTCACCGAGCGCCTCATTCCCATTTCTGATTCGCTACATGCATAGCGATGGCCTCCCTTCTGGCAGTCTTGGTGCCAAAGGTAGCTTAAGAGAGTTCAAACGCTGGTCAACCACTCTCGACATGTCGTACACACTCAGTCACAGCCCGGGGGTTTAAAAAGAAGGCATCCTTCACCCAAATAGACCGAGTGGCACTGGATACCAACCCCAAGTGTAGGAAACAAAAAAATACCTGAACGCAAATACCCGAGAATGTGGTGGGGAAACAGCCCCGCCAGTTGCGTAGTGGTCCATCCCTAGACCGGTCATATGGAGGTGTTGGTTTCGGATCCCATCCTGCGGGTATTTTTTTCACCATTTTCTTCCTGATTCAAAAAATTCTTCACCTGTTTCTATCACCTAGCGCATTCCCCCCTTTAGCTTTCCGAGGTTTCGTTGACTGCCAACACTTATTCTGTCTTAATTCACCGAGCCCCTCATTTCCCATTTCTGATTCGCTACATGCATAGCGATGGCCTCCCTTCTGGCAGTCTTGGTGCCAAACTTAGCTTAAGAGAGTTCAACGTTCGTCAACCCACTCTCAACATGTTGTACACCACTCCAGTCACGGCCGGGGGTTTAAAAAGGAGACCCCCTTCATCCCGAATAGGCCGAGTGGCACTGGCTACCAACCCCAAGGGGAGGAAACAAAAAATACCTGAACACAATACCCGAGAATGTGGCGGGGAAACAGCCCCGCCAGTTGCATAGTGGTCATCACTAGACCGGCATTATGTAGGTGTCGGGTTCGGATCCCACCCTGCGGGTATTTTTTCACCATTTTCTTCTGACTCAAAAAATTCATCTGTTTCTATGACCTAGTGCATTCCCCCTTTGCATTCAGAGGTTTTGTTGACTGCCAACCCTTATTCTGTCTTAATTCACCGAGCCCCTCATTTCCCATTTCTGATTCGCTACATGCATAGCGAGGGCCTCCCTTCTGGCAGTCTTGGTGCCCAAGGTAGCTTAAGAGGGTTCAATGCTGGTCGACCACTCTCGACATGTCGCAGACACTCGAGTCACGGCTCGGGGGTGAAAAGAAGGTCCCCTTCACCCGGAGTAGTCCGAGTGGCGGTGGATACCACACCCAAGTGCCCGATACAAAAAATACCATAACATAAATACCCGAGAACGTGGTGGGGAAACAGCTCCGCCGGTAGCGTAGTGGTCATCTCCAAACCGGTATTCTGGAGGTCGTGGGTTCGGATCCCACCGGGCGGGCATTTTTTCACCACTTTCTTTCTCACTCAAAAAATTCATCGGTCTCTACGACCTACCCATTCCCCCATTGCCTTCCGAGGTTTTCGCGACTTCCATACGTTATTCTGTTTATATATATATAATGAAAGAATTTGACTGACACGTTTCTTGTTTTTGTCGCCAACAGTTTCGGAGTTAGAAACTCCTTCTTCAGGGCTGTATTTTAATTTCTCACACTTCGCATTTATACAAAAACTTCTGTGAGGGAGGGTTACTTCCCTCATCCCTGCAGGAGAGGTCGCGCGTGAGAGGTGTTTCAAACAGTTTGAGCAAGTGAGGCATTCCGATTGGCTAGAAAGGAGTAAGGTGAGGGAAGGAGAAAGAAGACGGACGAAAAGGCAGCACGAAAAAACGATAACAAGAAGCACACAAGCAAACACAAAATGAAAAACAAGAGTGAGTCCTTCGCGCTCCGTAAATGGTGTAAAAGTAGTCAGTGGGAAATGAAAAGGGGCAAAAAAGGGGGGTGAAGGGAGACGGACATAAGATGGCGGCACAGGCATAAATCTTTGATTCGGTCAAACTGCAAGGCCGCATGCATGCACGCCCCGCCCAGTCGACACATGGTCCCCGCGCCATACTCGGAATTTCCTGTCCCATTTTCGGTTTTGTTTTACTCCTGGTCAAGCCTGCAGCAGCTCTCGTCGTGGCGGCACTTCGACGAAACCGAGTGGTGCATTAAAGCTTTGCCGCGCGGCCAGCGAGCCGCGGAACGAGTAACACTAGGATTTGGCTTCGTTTGCGGCGCATTCTTCGGCAGTTTGTCTGTCAGCGGTGCGGTGGTCATAATTCAGGCCACTGTGCGTCGGCGGGCCCGCGGAGCACGCTCACAGCTGTTCAAGGTCACTGATGAGACGAGGGTACGGACGACTCGTCGAAAGACAATTCGTAATAGGGCAATTTGTAGCAGGTCAATCGGTCGCGTACGACAATTCGTCATAGGGCTACTCGTCGCTTGGGCATTTATTCGCTCAGAAAAAAACTTTTTTGTTACATTTCCAGGCTTACAACATAACGGAATTCGGGAAAGAGGGGCATGGTACGTGCCTGCACAAAAGAAAATGCTCAGAAGCCATCCCAGAAAAGTCCAATTCACCCTGAAACTGACAGTGCACTGGAGGCTGCGCGTTCGCCGAACCAATCTTATCATTCAAGGCCGAAAATTCAATGGACCTTCCAGTACGAACTATCAAGGCTTACGCGATAAAGTTCCCCAGCGAAATACTATAACATGACTGGTTGAAGCGCTCGTTTTCGCAGTCGCTATGGAAGTTATCAGGACAGAAAGATGGGGGGAAATGCTGGTTTGCAAAGGATTTTTATATACTGTTAACCGAAGGACTGAGCAAAGAATTTACTGGGTGTGTAGAAAAAGAGAGACCTGCAAAGCAAAGATCGTGACTGACGTCTCGAAGCTACGCGTTCTTAGATTCTCAAATGACCACAGCCATGCTCCAGACCCAACCGAGATTAGCTGCCTGAAAATTCGTTTAGAAATGAAGGCGAGCGCCGGTGAGAACGCATGAATATTCGTCAGTGTGTTTTGTTGTGAGGGCAATTTTTGTTGGATAGTCATCGCATACTGCCTTGTTAGTTGGGGGACGGGTGTCAGTACAGCAGATTCTTCTGGACGCGGCAGCAAATGTCACGGACAGCACCTCATCCTCGCTGCCCTCTACGTCAACGCTTCGACGAACAGTTAGAAGGCAAAGGCAACGTGCAACGTTTGTCTACGATATTCCTCCCCGCAGAGAATACATACATCTCCCGCCTGAATTCAAGGTTCGTGTACTAAAACTGTAAAAAAATAGTTTTAATGAGTTGTTTATGCAGGTGAATTTCAAACAAGGGGCGCTCTTACTGCATCATAGTGGCTAGAGTGACGTCAACCGCATCATTGTGTTTGCAACTAACCGGAACTTGGAGTGCTTAAGGAGAGCAGGTGCATGGTTCTGTAATGGGACGTTTAAGGAAGTGCCCTCGCTATTCTACCAGTTTTACATAGTCCAGGCTCTTTGTAACGGGATTGTCGTGCCCTTGGTGTACGGCCTACTGCCCAACAAAACTGAAGAAACCTATCGGAGGTACGTCACTATTCATTGTTACCTTATCAACTGCTGTTCCAATGCGTAGTGATTGGTTGGTTGTTGAAATCGTTTTCGTTCCGTGTTACCTTACCAGGTTTTTCTCAGTCATCATCGACAACGTCGGGCCGATCGCTGTTCGCATTCTGTACAAGGATTTTGAGGCTGCTGCTATTAACGCTGCTCGGGTACGTGATTTCAGACATCCGGATTCAAGGGTGTTTTTTTCACCTGGCCCAGCCGGCTTATCGCAAGCTGTGCGCGTTGCGATTCCAAACACTTTATGGCATAGACGAGTCATTTGCAGTCAATGTGAGTTTGTTGTTATAGGCCTCCTGCGCCGAAGTTTGCCTCAGGAGCAGCAGCGCCAATTCGCACATCCTGGTGGCTCGAGGCGTCATTAGATGGATAGTACATCAAGCGTTCGTTATAGCCGTCTTTCATTGAATTCAGAAAACGTGAACATCAGCACATTTTCCTAGATAGGAATCGAGAGAGTTATCAACAGCCAAGCCACCAATGCATTAAGTGCAAGGCGCCCGTGATAACGTCCTGAAAACGTAATATGCAACAAAACTGCTACCATGTTTTGCTCTTGCTCTGCTCTTACGAATCGGCACTGTCATTCATCGGGGTGTACAGCACCGATCGGGGTGCACTACACCAATCGGGGTGCATCCCGCCATAATCTGGGCGATAGTAGGTTGAGAAGTTAGCGCATAGCGCTGGGTGGTGCATGTCTGGATTAGCAATGGTCTCTGTCCACCGCAAGATGCCTATATATAGATATATACCGTTTTCTTTAACACAGCTCACGTAACAGCTGTTTTATTTCCAGATGAAAATGCTCCCGGCCTTGGCGTTTCTGCCTGTTGGTGCTATCCTTGAGGCTTTTCAAGATATGTTAGAAGTCTTTCCACAGGAGGCGATCGAACTCGCCGACTACTTTGAGGACCTGTACGTCGGAAGGCCTCGTCGGAACGGCACCTGCTCGGCTCAGTGTCCTCCAAAACTGTGGTCCGTGTACGAGTCGGCACTTTATGGAATGCCCCGTACAAACAACAGTGGGGAGGCGTGGCACTATGTGCTGCAGGTAATTGTTCATAATTTGTATGAGACTAACTTTATCGCGCAAACTCCACTGACAATTTTAATATTGTATTTCTTATGGTCCTATTCTCGTTTTTCAGAGCAACGTGAGGTGCGCTTCACCGAACTGGTGGGTGTTCCTGCACAGTCTGAAGAAAGAGCAGGCCCTTAGCGAAATGAAGCTCAGTCAAGCGACAAGCGGGATCACTGCTACAAGGGTGTCGCGGAAGCAGCAAACCTACAACAAGCGCCTTCAAGAATTCTTCAACGCTTCGATGGAACAGACAACATGGGTATCCTAGAGGCTTGCGCCAGAAGTATTACGTTGTAAGCGGAAAGTTATATCCAGAGTTGCGGACGCAAATAGAACTCTTCGTGATCTGACACCAGTTTATTGCAGGGCACAAGTTCACGCCAATAAACGTCATTTCACCAAAATCTTGTATCGTCACTGTGTGACAATCTTCTCGATAGCAGCGAGATAGCTCTTCGTGATTCAGGATATAGGAATAAGGGTACCTCGTGATGTATTTGCGTCGCAGCATGATGTATATAGTTTGAATAATTGTTCATGTTTTTAATGTACGACGCGGTCATTTTGCGCACGCCCGAAGGAATTGATTTTCTTAAATTGTTTTCCCTAAATAAAAATCCCTTGTTAACCTGCACTGTGTCCTATGTTGTGTATGCCTAGGTCTTTGTTGTTTCGCGTAGTCTTAGAATGAATCCCTACAAACTAGTCCAGTTCACAGCACTCCCAAACACACAAGACACTTATAATAGGGTGAAGAATTGTCATCTTGATGAATTGCCCTATTACGAATTGCCCTATGCAACGAATTGCCCTACTACGAGTTGACCTGCTACGAATAGCCTTTCGACAAAATGTCCTAGAGCCGATGAGACGGGTGGTGGTTGCCGAATGGGCGGGGAAGGGGGGGGGGGGGGCGTTTTACACGTTTGTTTTGCTTGACTTAGTCCCTAAAGCGGGGTTTCCTTTTTTCCTTCTTGCTTTCTTTTTTTAAGTTGTATGCACGGTCCCGGTTCCGCGCTCACCCCCTCCATCGCCCGCAAGGCCCCGATATTTCCGTCTAAGGCACAGCTTTTTGCCGCAAGAATGAGAGGCGGCCCGGGTCCTCATTGATGCCATGGGTGAATCCCTGGAATCTATGTATAAAGTAGGACTCCCTCTGCTCGCGTTCGAGGGAAAAGCGAAAGCCGGACTGCAGGAGAGTAATTCTGATATGCTCAATGGAATGCTCCAGCGGGCGCATATGTTCGGAAAATGGTAGATCCGGCTGTGAGGTGGCGTGGGATTTGTGGTTGTTGAATCTGAGCCAGAATGCATTCTCGTTCTGGCCTATATAGTCCTTGCCACACATTTCGCATTGCAGTCTGTATACAACGTTACTGGAATCACAGTCGACGCTTTCACTTATTCGGAAGGAAAATTTGGAAAAGTTAGATTTTGCCGTGTCGGTTGGGGTGATGAGGGGACAGATTTTGCAGCGCGTTTTCCCGCATGGGCGGCGCGCCTGAGTTTGTTTCGTGACCCCAATTTTAGCCTTAAGAAGCATATCTCTTAAGTTCTTGTCTTTACGATACACTACACGGGGTGGTTCGGGGAAGATAAAAAATATAGTCTGAAACAAAGTGCGACACTATAAAGTAAAAGAAACAACAAAAAATATCTAAAAAATAATGAGAAAAGAAGAAAAGACGTGCCGTGCTACAGAAACGATAGATTCTTGGGTTGTTCAAGCAGAAAAAAGTTAAGTACATAACAAATTTACAGGATATGGCAGAAGAGACAAAAAAGTGGAATGAATGAAAAAATGTGGAAACAATTAGTGGGAAAAAAATGCCCGAATGCAATCCGGAACTAAGAAGAGCCCCTTAGTTGAACTCAGCAAGAGTTTTATCTCTATGTCGGAGTCAGACAGACGAACCCGTTTTTTCGTCAACACTTCATTGGCAATGTTGAAGAGCCGTTCAACGGAAACGCTTGAGGGTACTGACGTGTTGTACTTGAAGGAGAGTTGGTTCAGTCCCTCGAAATTTTTCATCTGCGACAGCGGGTAGACATCAGGTACCAGGAGATACCGCGACAGCTCATCCTGTGCCTCGGCTGGAAGGGTTTGCTATCCAAAGGGAAAGAATCCTTGGGCGTGGATGACGTGGCAAAATCTGCGCTGGCTGGCTCAATCACCACAGCCAGCTCTGTCTTCACGTCGTTGGTCGCCTTGTCTCGCATAGAACTGTCTGGGGTCCATGATAGCTTAAACCTTGGATTAAACAAGTGGCGACAACCGCTCCCGCTGTCCTTTGAGGTGTCCAAGCCTCCAATCCCGAACAATTCCCGGTGATCGGGTGACCCTTGGAATGACCTCACAGCGAGAGCAACTCCATCGACAACAACGCACCCACGGCTTGCGCACACTAATGCGGTAATTACCGCTGACCAACGCCGCCTGTATAATCCTTGCCTAACGCGTGAGCAAAAAAATGGCCAAAGAGCTACTCTCTTTTTGCTGTCTCCTACCCTTTCCCGCTCCGTAGCCTTCCTAAGTGCTTTCATGTCCGCGAGCGAGCGCCGCTTCTGGGACACTATGCAAAATAATTGACGGTTTGTCTAGCGTTCCCCAGGCGGCGCTCCGGTGCGTTCGACGCAAGCTGACACACACACGCTGTAGAAGTGGATGCAGTGTTCGCGACTGTGCGAGCAGGGACGTAAGGCGAGACGTCCGCCGGCGCGCGTCACATAGCGGATGAGTGCCTGAACTAAGCGTGCCTACCGCTTCAATTGGAAAGCGGGCGACGCGTTAGGCAAAGTTTATACAGGCGGCGTTGCCCTGACAATATACGGTGGTTTCACAAGGCAGCTTAGGCGCCGCTCGGACTTAGACAACCTTTCCCTGGCACACAACAATTCTATCGGCCAGACACGCATCCTCCCCAGACAAACGATAAAAGGTGAAAAGAATTCTCGCGTCCGTGCTATTCGCACGTCAAACCCCGCGTAAGCTCATGCCGGCATGAAAGCAAGCACAAGCCGCGGCCCGCTGCGCGGTTATTCTTCTGCCTTTGACCTTCGAGAAAGCACGTTCCGCTGAAGGGCGGGCAAATTGGAAGAGAAACACAGTAGCGAGTTATGGATTTTTATACTCGATCCTTGGCATCAAAAACAGCCAAATCCTAGCAATGTAACATTTGCAGAAGGAACACCGTTCCTGCCGTTCCTTCATAAACCTAACTAGTTACCGTTACAGTTCCATGGACCCTTAAAAGAACATTGGCGTTCCTCCGTTCCTCCAAAAAGGAACTAGTTCCAGGAACGCCGTTCCTTGGAACGCCATTCCGTACAACACTGGATGGTGGGAACATCATACATTATGATTCATCCTCTCTTCCCCGCAACCGGGCCACGTTCAAGGGAATGATGCTCATGGGACAGGAATTCCAACATTTCACATTGCACGTCTATTGAGACACGGGAGGGTGCTTTGACCTGCTCATTACCTCAGGATCAACACAATCTGATTAAGAGGGCAAGGATAGAAGCTGCTTCATCTGGGGCCACATGTTTCAGGTTCCACCTTTGAGCTGGCTACTATCTGCTTACCCCCTTTTTCAAAACCCCCATTCACTATCTCTTTTAGCAAAGGATCAAAAACAGTCAGTCCGGCGTAGACCTTACAGAATATACTCTTTAAAACAGTTACACTGCAATCACCTCGCTCAAAGTGACCAACACTCCGCAGCCGCAACCTTTCAAGCTCAGATGTTAAGCCACAAAAGCACAAACTCAAGCGGCCGAGGCTGATTGCCAATGATAGGAAAACTCTGGGGTCCCCATTGGCTTCCGAGCTATCAGCCACCCATCGGTAACTCGGTCGAAAAATTAATTGAGCGCCAAGCAAACGGCGACCGCAAGGAGCGTCAGAGGGAACGCCCATCGGAGGCCGACCTTTTTCAAACCCATAAAAGCCGTTCTTTGCCAAGCCCATGCCGTGTGCGTGGGGTGTGCAGTGATAACGGTTAGCAAGGTGGACAGGCAACAACGCAGGAAAAAGTAGTTACCTAAAGAGCCACAGCACCGGGTCATAAAACAACGCCTACTCAAACTGGAGTGCAGCGTATTCAAAATTGTGTGCTAGATGGAGTTACACGTTCCGTAGAAATGGGTCATTTGTATGTCGTAACGAAAGGGTTTCCGGCGGACTATTTCGGTGGGCACTGCTTCCACGCTCCCTTCGTCTGCGCGGCTTCGAACCGGACGGACGCATCACTGTGAGGGTTCCGTCTGTGTTGTGCATACAAAACGCCGCAGTATGTAGGTGTCTGTGAAGTGTGCTTTGGTGTCGGTGGCTGTGTTCGATGTATATCTGTTTGTTGGAATAACGCAGTTTGCCTACTGTGACCGGCAGCTGAAAACGTGCGTCACCATTTCATTTTTCCCTGCGCGGTACGCGAGAGCCCGCGCTCGTTCCCGCCCAAACTTCAGTTGTCGTTCATAACGGTTGACGCGCTTGGGTGCTGCTTAGTGTTGTTGGCTCTTTTGAAAAATTAAGTGTTCTCATACTTTCGCTTCCGTTTGTGGGACGCCAGCTCTAGGTATTCACTTTCCGGATTTGTGTTTCCGAACAAGGTGCCGCTCTCCCACTGCAGGTTGACGACGTCCAGTATACGTCAATGCAGCACTCGTGTGCAGTATAAGAGTTACCGATGTTTTAAGCTGGCGTTACTAAACGTTAGCTTTATATGAAGCTTTCGTTTCATTATTTTCACGAGCTACGGCGCTATTTCCAAGCGACAAAGTAATTACACTGCCGTTAGGCTTCTCCGCAGGTTCCGTTCACTTCTGGCGCGTCTCACGAGGCAGAAGTGGGCGACGGATGTATGTATCATGTTTGAGAGCGAGTGTAAAAGAGCTAAAAGTCTACGCTGGATATTTTCACACGTGCATGGGTTAAGGATGGTGCTAGGGGCAGTATTTAGTGAGCAGCGTGCATTTGCCCTAGTAGCGAACGATTTTTAAAGACGATAGTCTTTCTTGGGCTACTTAAACCCAGAAATTTTGGTCTGTCTGTATGTTTGTCCGTCTGTCTGTCTGTGACCCGATTCAGCCACCCGGCCAAAGCAAAACAATGCCTGCGCAATAGTCTTATATAGTCACAGCTAAATCTACCCGTCTATGTCCGGTGGAATGTTCATAATTGTCAACATTGTTGAAGAAGAACAAGACATTACGCAAATATTACGCAACAAATCGATACAGAAGTGATATTTGCAGTGTTCCTTTATAAAAAAATCAAACAAGCTTGAATTTGCGAAATTAAATACTTCATCAACTGCAGAAAAAGAATTCACTCCGCCGTCGCCTGCTGGCGCCCGCGCCACAATAGCTTCTGGGGCCATTTTAAGAAATCAACCGGCAACAGTTACGCAAGGTTCCACTAGGTAGGTTCCACGTTCAATTGCAACGCACGTGGAGTAGGGAAACGCGGTTCTATAAACGCTGAAGTAGGGCGCCTCGATTAACGCGCGTCTTCGCCGTACGGCAGCGTTCGCATCGAGTCACCCGGTTTGGAGCAGTGAAACGCGGGAAATTTAAAATGATTTAAGCAAATCTTTGGCGTCTTTACCTTGGGAGGAGCGCGACGCAAGAGGAACAACATGAGAGGTGAGCGGGAAAGCGAAGGGAGGCATTTACTTCGCAAAAGCCGATAAAGACTATCGTCTTTTCACGGCATTTGCAACGAAAGGAGCAGATACGCGGCCAATTTTTTTATTTATTACAGGCGCAACAGCGTAAGGGTGTTTCCCTGGACAGATGGTGGATGCAGCAGAGAGAAGAAGCCTTCCAAGCTAGACTATTCTAAAGTAGTGCTGCTTAACTACATATTGTGATCTTGGCAGATCGGCTAATTACCGAAGAAAATGTTCTTGTTTTCATTTACCTGAATGCTTCGCTTTTGTAGGCATCTGAAGCAGCTACACCAATCATGGATCGGTTCGCGCTTCATGAGCTTTTTCATTTTTTGTCTACTATTGTGTTTGTGTTTAGCTTTCGTGTTTAAGTTTTGAACAAACGTATTTCGTATTTTTGTCACTGTTAAGTCAAGTTTCTTGTAGTAGATTTCATGTGCATAATAAAAAGTAAGCAAAGAGGTCTGCTGTGTTATGGTGCTCAATTGCTTTTGGGAAGTCACGTAATTGCTACCCAAAGTTGATGCAGTTCATTATTCTGCTTTGCGGCTTGATTTCTGTTTTCTGGTGGCATTCTATGGCAAATTATCTAATGCATGCGTGTTAAATACTTTACGGTATAATGGCACGTATAAAGCAGAAATCGGGCCGCGACGCAACTCATAGGAAAGGCGATGGGCATAAGGAGTGGCCAGAAAGCGAAAAATGCGCATTGAAAATGGCATGTGGTCCACGCACAGGCATTAACACAATACTATGCTTTGCCAAGCATTATCCAATGTTGTCCAGAGCTTGCCAACTTGTGGGCTTGAAACCTTTCCCTAGCACCAGCCAGTAATGCCAGCAGTGGTATTGCCAAGCTCGGACGCACTGGCAATTGATAATTGACCATGCTTGGGCTTGGAACATTCTGCTGCTTGGAAAGGCATCTGTCTCTCATGGGCCACGGCGACTAAACACTTTTGCTGCTCGTCTTTCTCACTTCGCTTACATTAAGTGCTCGTGAAGCATACATAGGAAATGCAGCAATTCCGTCCGAGAACGTTTCCTGAGAGTTGATGTAACGCTATCAAGTCCTTCATCTTAAGAATTTAACTAGGAATCCACCTGCAACTTTTTCTCAATGAAAGAGATATAGGTTTGGATATATTTGAAAGATCTAACGAAAGTGGAGAAAAAGTGGAGCGGGCAACAAAGAACACATCCGCGGGCACGCACCTTCTTGCAGCTAACAGCGACGGATTCAGTCACCGCTGACGAACGCGAGCGGCAATGCAACCGTGACCACTCTGTAGCTTAGCGCGGCCCTTCTAAAACTGTTGCGCCAAGTCTGAAACTCCGGCTGAGAAACGATAAAACATATCAGATACGGAACCGGTGCCAGTGCGAACGCACCGAGAGAACGTCCAACGAGCTCTGTCTGCAACCTTGGTGTAGGGGGAGTGACTAACAAATTTCACTGGTTTGCAGTGTTTGCCACGAGACGTTTCTCGTAAGGATTACTTCTTTACACATGCAAGAGTCACACTGGTGAAAGAAGCCCTTCGTGTGCAGCATTTCTAAGGAAACGTTTGCTCGGAAATATTGAAAAAACACATGGTGGTGAGTGCCGAGTGCCTGCTCCTTAACCGCTGCATAAGAGTGTTGCAAAAGCCTCATGTCATGTAATGCTACTACTCGCCGGAAGAACTACATATTGGAACGATTTGTCGAGAATCGTTCTGATGAAAAAGCTTCTTTGTAAGCCACGACAAAATATGGCAACGATTCAATAAATTTTAATTCTTTTTTTCCAAGTGGTTGCTGAGAAGGCTTCCTGGGCCAGAATCTGTGGTACACAGCTTGACGTGGCCCAAGAAGATGCTTAACTGTGAGCTTGCCGATCTACCGCTGTGTGCTCAAAAACGCAATGTACAGTCATTGTGGGAACAGGTGTGCTGCTTGAACAGTCTTACCAGGGTTCAGATGTTACTATTTATGAGACAGCAAATTCTGGTCATGATGCGATGCGTTGCTATAGTTTGAAAACAGTGCTTGGGGCTCATCAGCGGTGTACCAAGGTGGACCAAGAGGTGGACCATAGAGGTGGACCAAGGGTGGGCACAGGAGTGTTGTGCTACGTGCGACCCTGCCTTCAGGGGTTGCAAGAAATGCATGCTGCAAACCGGATGAAGGTGAACAAGCAGTTTAATAGTAGCTAGCATGAAACCATTGATTCAAACAATTTTCGCGTTCGACTGGTGATATAAACGTTGCGGACCATGGAAAGCATGTAAGTGGCGAAAACAAACTTATCCCTTTAATTTTATTCCAAATAGCCCTAAT
Organism: Haemaphysalis longicornis; assembly: GCF_048455015.1. Classification (NCBI taxonomy): domain Eukaryota; kingdom Metazoa; phylum Arthropoda; class Arachnida; order Ixodida; family Ixodidae; genus Haemaphysalis; species Haemaphysalis longicornis. The sequence goes on from NW_027526203.1 coordinate 72,026,689, forward strand.
TACTTTAATAAGGTTTGGTTGCTGCACGTTATTGATTTTATCTTGGGTGTGATATTTTCATAATTCTTGAAAGTTATTCTGCTCCAAAAGTGTAACAAACAACTTAGGCCTTGTGCTGACTGCTTGCATAGTTTGTCTCAGCTGAAACTGACCAAGATATTGGCGTGTGAATGTGCAGGGCTATTGCTCCGCACTATCACAAAACGGAGTTGCTCGTTTCCGTTTTCCACACTGCCTTCCCTTTACCCACAACCACTCAAGCGTTAGTAATGAACGGCCACAGGCAAATATGACTTCCTCCCATGCCTGCCACCTAAATGTTCTGACCGCTTACAACTGCGGCGTTAACCTGTCAAAAATCCCAACAGGAATAGGAGTACAAAACCTTTCGCGCTACAAAAAAAAAAATTGCGCCAATCCACCCCGTGAATGTGGTTGGAAAGCAAAGCTTTAAATGGCACCCATAACGATTACCCGTGCGACGTCACTTACATTCACTCACATCGCTCTACATATAGTAAAACCAGAGAGAAGTGAAATGCACTTAACCACATCATTTATTACTTCAAAGAGATATTCTTGGTAAGGTTAAATCAATGCATGATGCATGAACGGTGTTTGGTTGGGTTGTATTGGTGTAGCACAGGAGTGGAAACTTTTTTTATAAAATTAAATTAAGCCCCAACCCGGTGTTAGACGATCTGAGTTCTCCGTCTCTGCGCCGCGGACGGAGGCGACGAGATTTGCGGCAGAGAAGGAGGAGGAGGAAGAAATACTTCTGTTCAGATTTCTGAAGGGCCCAGAATGCAGCCCTGGGGAGTGATTCTTTCTTCTGTGGGGCCCATATGCAGTCTGCGCTACCCGTGTTCTGTCCACCCGCTGAAGCTGGGTAGGTAAAGAGGGCCTGAATAGCAGCATCTCCCATTGCTCTTGTTGGGTAGTTGACAGAAAGAGAGGAGGGTGCTCAGGGCTAAAGTCGCACACCCCGATTACGGGGCGGAGTGTTCCTACTTCTGAGCAAAATTTACATTCAGCGTCGTAGCGATTCGGATACATTAAGTGAAGACGCGTAGGCTGTGGGAAGGAGCCCGGATTGTATGAGACGTATGGTAGTTTGTTGTTCTCTGGAAAGGTCAGGGTAAGGCGAAGGTACAGTCTGTCTCATAAGGTGATAATGCTGGGTTATCTCCCTGAACGTGCCAAGCGGGTGACTGTCCTCGTGCAGCTGTGTAGCGCGGGGGGTAAAAGCACAGGCTTGTTGGTGGGCGTATTCGTTGCCCTCCATTGAAGCGTGACGGGTGTCCAGATGAGCTGAATGGAACCGTTTGGGGAGTGGGTTTTTAACACGGGCAGTGCAAATCAGCACACCCAACCTGACTGGCAATTCCAGTAGGCTTGTTCAGAATCGGTGACTACCCTCCGAACCCCTGGTTGAGTGAGAAGCAAGGTGATGGCTGCCTCTTCTGCTGCCGTCATTTCTTGGGTCCTAAGCGCGGTACACGCAAAGGGATTGGTTCTGGAGGTAGCCACGATGATGGCGGATTGCTTCCATGGATGTTTGGAGGCGACTGTTTAGATAACTGCATGATCCCCACTGAGGGTGGTGAGCCTGTGCTTTTCGGTGACCCTCGTCATGCGATGGGTTCATGTTTCTAAGCAAAGGAAGCATCGTTAGTTGTAGTCGCCAAGAGTCTGGGAGTACGTCAAGCGGAGTGACATTCTAGGCTGCCCAGCCAATCTGGTGAAGCATGCGGTTACCCACCGCAGATCTGAGGCGGGCCTTCTGGTTAGAAAGATGGCCTTCTATCAGCTCTTCCACCCGGTTGTGGAGCCCCGTGCTAAGCAGCCTCTGTGTGGACGCACTCATGAGAAGACCAATGGCCTGCTCGACCGCCTTTCTAATCGTTATATATAGCATCTCTGTCTTCCTTGTCGAGAAGAGACAGGGGGTTGACGTAAGTGACTCTCGAGAGCACAAAAGCTTCAATTAATCGAAAGGTACCGGATTCCTTTAGGCCTCGCATCTTGGTGGCAACTCGCCTGATCATGTGTATGATTTGATTAATGCTGTTTTTGAGGCGCTGCAAGGAGACGTCACTCTTGGTGTTAGCCTCGAGATGTAGGCCCAGGCATAGAGTTTCATACAAAAAATAACTAGAGGGGAAACTGGCGCTAGTGTCAATGCGAACATGGCCGCGGCGCTTACGCTTCAATGGGAATGATGGGTAGTTGTGGAGCCGGATTGCGTAGGATCGAAACAAGCTTCTGGCTACCCAAATTGTGTTTTTTGACAAAAAAACTCTTATTGTCCGGTTCTCCGTTTACAAATTACATGGAGAACAAAAAAGTTAGTGACAAAAAACTGGTTTTGTACGAAACAAAACGCCGCCAAATACAGCAGGACGCGGACTTCTTTAAAGTCTACTTGTAAAACGTTTCGGCGCTGGTGGTTTGTAATAGTAAGCGAAAAGTTTTGTGCTCATAAAAAATAGAAACCGATTACCTTTCGAGAAGTTATTCTTGCCTGAATTGGTGACATTCATCAAGCTGCGTTCCTATCAACCGCCGATACTGCTGGTCTACGTTGTAGGAGCCGGCGTTCGCACGGTAGGTGTGGCTGTTCCAAGCGATTCGCAACCGTCGTTAGCTTCGACAATACATTGCTCTGCCGAATAAGCAGCGCCGCAACTCCTTATTCGCAGACAACTTCGCCGCACAGAGCGCCGTCGTTTGTGCTTTCGTGCTCGCTGCGCCGGCAACGAATTGATAACCCACCCTATTCGCAACTCTAGTTATAAAACTTTCTACTCAGGGTGGCGTCAGTGGGCGTGCGGCATGCAGTTCAAGGAGAAACGTATTTTTGATAGATTCTTCCAACACACCGCATAGGCCAATGCGTTCATGTAAAACCAAAACGAAAACGAAACTGCCTGCAATCCATAGTAACTTCCGCAAACCATTGAGCGCCAATCCGAATCCACAACTACCCATCACGCTCATTGAGGCGTACGATCGCAGCACCAGTTTCCCCTCTAGTTATTTGTATGGAACTCTATGGGCCCACGATCTTGATGCTGGGGCTTGGAGTGATGGAGTGACGTTCTTTCTCTTTTTTTTTAGTTTGTGAGTTTAGTTTTAGCAGAGTGAGCGGAGCTGCCCGGGAAACGATGGAAAGAGCTAAAAGAAAGCGGACTAAGGGCGCGTAAAACTGCATTCTGTTTATGTGTGTGGATTTATTTTTATTTACTGCCTTTCTCTTTGAACTTGTTCTTTGTTTCTCTAGCTGTTTCTTTAAAAAAATAAATCTGAAAATCTTGCCATCGCATTACTTTAAGTGTATAAAATAAAGTTGTAAATAACTCCGCATTGAATTGCCGTGAATTTGTCCCTGTTTTTATTTGTTTTTTATGCTTTATTACTATAGCGCAGGGCTGCTTATTGCAATTTTTTTATTACCCGTTTGATTGGGTTTATACGATGGCCATTTTTTTTTATTTGGTCTATTCCCTTCTTCCCTTTTTTGTTTTAATTTTTTTTCTTTTGTCTTTGCTGTCGTTTGGTGTTGAACAACGCTCTTGACTGAAATCTTATAATAAATGTATCTGTATTTTTTCCCTTAGTGTGGGATAGATGAGACCATTGTCGGATGCACACATTCTTCTAGGTATCTCCTACTACGATTCCCTGTGGGTGAATTTAGTAATCTGCATAAATAAATAAGGGCTTACGGCGGAACGACAACGTGACCCGGAAGTGTCTCCTAAAAGTCAGAACAACTAACTTTAATATGAACCCCCATAAAGAGAACAAAAGGACGGCGTGTTTGGCAGATCACTGTTTGCGGCTTTCAGCACATTTTTGACTCCGTTGCCACAATTCATGTTCAGCGCCATAATTTAAAGGCAGCCTGTTCATGTTTCACTCAGCGCAGATTATTATTAAAAGGTGAAAAGATGTGGAGACACTCAGACAATTCCATAGTAACGGTAATGCATACTTTTCTTACGCCACTTGTATTCATTGTGAGCTCTTTCTAGCCTGATTGGATTAGCTATATATATAAGTAGAGGTATTTTATTGTTTTAAAATTTTGTTTTGTTTCTTTTCACCAGTAATGTACAGTTGCACTAACATTGCGATTAAGGGCCTCAACTTCGCCAAGTATGCATGTTGGTGCCGATGCAAGGGGCAGTGCACGGCTGGTGCTTTTCACAATTTTTATGCGCGTTTCCGTCATCCTGTAAATAATTTATTTGTTTTTGTCTTTGGTTTTTGAGGGCTGTTTATAAATGCGTTTTTTTGTTTCATAAGTTCTTTTCGTGTATACTTTCAGTTTTTTTCGGTTTTCGCATGTATCTTTTGTTTACACTCCCTGCGACCATTTCTCGCTATCTACGCTATTATATGCCAATTAAAGGTGTTACTTCTGCCGATTCTGCATTTTGTGCTCATATTAGGCATTAGGCGATAAGTTCTGACCATTCTTATTCACGTTTGCGTAGTTGTTCTGGGTGATTTTTTATTGTCTTGGTTTCGGGGGGATACATCGGGTGTACGCAAGTTCACATTAATATCTTCATTTCTTTTTTATTTTTTATTTTATTTTTTCTTTTAATTTTGTCCAACCAAGTATTTTCGCTTACGTTAAATATAACGATCGAATCAAATTTAACATAGTTTGGTTTTTCTTATTTTTTTGTAATCTCGTTCGACCCATTATCTGCATTTGCGCTATTATAACAAGTGAATGTGTTTATCCTGCTAACTGCTTATGCTAGAACCGACATTTCTGCTTTTCTGTAAAGTTATACAGCCAACCAGGAACTATTACGGAGGCTCGAGCGACCATTTCTGTAACGTAATCTTTTTATTTAAGTCATTGATTTGGAACTGCGGTAACATTTTTTTAGGCGGCCCTTTCTTTTCGTACCTCCTGGAGTATGCGCGCCAGAAACGCGCTTTTGTGTGTGGGATACGAACGTTTTCTGACAGTGATGCCACGCAATTTTTTTTTGTCCACCAATATTAATGCAACCCAAACCTTTTCAGATTTCCGTAACCCCAATTACTGCACTAAACTAATCACTATTACAATCGGTCAGATTGCCGCGGTAGTACAAGATTACTCGTTTCACAGGCATCCCAACAATACAACTCTGATTGAATGACATTGCAAACATAAATCATATTAGGCAAATTCCCACTATTGCTCTATCCACGACCCCGGCTTTTGCTTGTAAAAAATATTTCCAAAGCAGTTAGTTGGACGAGGTTTTATTATCTGTCGGCCGTCCAGATCAAGTTCCCGGACAGTTTATTGACCGCCTATTTTGGAACCTCTGTTTATAGAATATTTTTGCCTGTTTTATCGAAATTGAGCTTCTGTTGCTTTAATATCCATTTCCAGTAATTTATTTCTGCGCATTTGTCATTTCAATTTGTTTCCATTCCATCGTGTGGCTACCGTGCACTACACCGCATCAGTCGTATCACGATGATATTGTCACGAAGCCAAGGACAACGCAGTTGTCTTGAAGGAGAAACAAGTTTTTTGGAGCGAAGTTGTGCTCCCCTAACAACTCAAAAGAATACAGAGGCGGCGAAGCAGCGGTCAACAAAGTGACTTGCGTCGGCGAGCGTCGCAGAATCGAATGCCCCGGCGTCCGCACTGCAGGCTTTTTATCTTTCGGCGCGCGTGGTTCTCGAAACGTCGATTCACATCGAGAACATAGTAGATCCAAGAAAAGTATTCTGGGCTGTTCACGTTAGATCGGAATGCTCTCCCTATCACAACAGATAACACATGCGGCACAGAAAGAAAGAATGGAACACGCGCTTCCCTTGGCGCAGAGATAACACAGACCAGCGCAGCCGGGCGGTAAAAGCAAAATACAAATAAACAAACCCAATGTATGGTTCGCGGCATTACCCCCCCCCCCTCTAAGAGTGCATCGACCCGATGCTAACATAAGCGACAGTCCGAACAAATGAAAATAAAAGTTCGTCATCGTCCGTAGAAAGGTTTTAAGCGAACCACGTGGACGACTTCAGGCCGCGTGCGTTGTCGGGATGTGCCGGAGTCACAATCGGGGATCACTTCGTAGGTAAGTTGGCCAACACGGCATAGAATCTGGTAGGGTCCGAAATACCGTCGCAGGAGCTTCTCACTGAGTCCGCGTCGTCGGATGGGAGTCCAAACCCACACACGATCCCCTGGTCTGTACTCGAGGCCATTCGTACGTCGGGGTTGACGCTGAAGCCTGAAAAGTGCCGTTTCGCATACGGGGAACTCAAGTTCTTGGGCCACGTCGTCAACGCCGCGGGAGTACTACCTGACCCGGCAAAAACTTCAGCCATTGCGAACTTCCCAAGGCCGAAAGACAAGAAGGGCGTGCGAAGATTTCTCGGGCTGTGCGCATACTACCGGCGCTTCGTCGCAAACTTCGCACGCATTGCAGAGCCACTCACGCGTTTGACGAAAGATAGCAGCCCTTCCAGCTGATGAAAACGACCAAGAAAAAGCATTCTGCGAGCTGCAAAAACGCCTGCAAAGCCCGCCCGTGCTCGCTAATTTCGACGAAAATGCCGAAACGGAAATGCACACGGACGCCAGTGATATAGGCTTGGGTGCCGTCCTTGTTCAAAAGCAAAGCGGCTGCGAAAGGGTAATCGCCTATGCCAGCCGTGGTCTGTCGAAGGAGGAGAAAAACTATTCTGCCTCTGAGAAAGAGTGCCTGGCTATTAATTGGGCGATTTCAAAATTTCGCCCATACGTGTATGGTTCGCGGCAATATTGTTCTATGCGGTAGCAAATGTGGTTGCCATTCATCGCCCTTACAACGTATACCAGGCAATTCCTTGTACTACTATCAGCTGGTTCCGTTCTAACGGCACCATTTCACTTCAACAGTCTACTGCCCCCTCGTGCAGCAGCTTGCCAGAATGCTACGCGACATCACTGCAGAAGGCCGCGCCCACGGCGGCCGTGCCTTTGCACGTCGGCCTGAATGGCAACGAAGCGGCCGAGAGCGTAGCCAAAGCAGCCACCTCTTCGGCAGGAAAATTGGCCACTCTGCCTCCACTGCGGCCAACTGGGCACCACAGAACAGTCCTTCCGCGCTGCTGTCAAGGCCGCGCTGCTGCTACGCGGCCCTGAAAATTCCACGCATCCCCAAAAACGAGCGCCCGCCCGCAGCAACCACTTTCTTGTGCTTCTTTTTTACAGAGCAGTGCCATAACTCACGGCGGGGCGGCGTCCCCCTGTTCCTCCTTTGCGGGAGAAGAGGGAAGGGAGCAACGTGCAGTGTCGCTTAGAACGCGGGGCGTTTAAAAAGGGGGGCAAGCCCGCGAGTGGAAGGACACAGTTGGACTGGAACGAGGGAGTTGGGATTAGGTGGAACCGTGCACAACCCTAAATTCTTTTATTTGTTCGCTGGAGTTTTCTGGTGACACCAACGGTCGCGAAAGAATCCTTGGGGGTAGAGGTAAAAAGCTTTGCTTTAAAAGCTTTGTTGTGACAACGGAAGTCCTGTTGTTACGACAAAGCCATCTGTTGTTACGACACACATTTATCCTGTAACGACAAAGTTAATTTTCTCAACGACAAACATTCCTGTAGTCACGCAAAGTCAATTTTTTCAATGACAAACATTCCTGTACTCACAACAGAACTGCCATTTGCGCTACCCTTCACAATAGGCAATAACATTCAGACCATGTGCAACTACTGATGGAGCATCAGGGCCACGACAAGACGGGAATTCGGCACGACGGAACATCAAAATCAGTACAGGAATATCACACACGACAGAACGCCAGAATCACGACACGACAAGAATACGACAAGACGAGAGTACGCCACGTGAAAATACGACAAGCTACAGGAATTTCTCTTGATGTCTTTTTTTGACTGGGTATCAAACACGTGGCGGCGGCAACAGAAGGTATTGAGATTAAGGACGAGCAGCACCGACCACCCTGTTTATCATGAAGGCTGCATTGTCGATCCATCTCAGCACCAACTGCCTGCTGTATAGCAATACACGTTTGTTCTACAAAAGCACGCCATTCCTATCCTCCAGACAGCACACAAGGCACTGACAGCGGTGAAAAAACCTCTCGGAAAAGAGCGGCATCTTATAGAACCGGTCTCAAATCGTAAAGGTAGATGAACCTAGAGACTTGGGAAGTCCCTTGGTTGCGCACTACAAGGATGGTGTGCTTCGTGTTTGCGTCAACCTGAGAGCAGTGAACAGTATCAAGAAGCACTATCAAGCGTTAGCAGTACCATATGCTTGGCAAAGGAGAGAAAAGAAACATGAATGTAAGAAAAACAAAAAAACCTACACGGAGTTGCTCTAAAATAAAAAGATTAAAAAAACCGTGGGATGACATGGGCGTGTTCACCACAATTTCTTAATTATTCCGCTCGGTCATACTTCTCTTAGGGGCATTGTAATCATCCCAGTGAGAGAAAACATCAAAACCGTTTGTGTGGTTATACTTTGTCAAATGTGAACTTGAGCTCAAAGTTCATTGCCCTAAGAACTAATGGGACATAAGGTTGCACTATTAATCATAAAATGCTTTACTACATTTAACAAAGTAAATGCGTGTTGGTAGCCCGTTTTCAATTTTTGACAGATTGCATCTATTTGCGTGTGGTTAGTATTTGGCTCTCTCTATTGTCAGCTCAACCAAATATGTTGTAACACCATTCAGTGCACTACTCATTCGGAGGTGGCTATTAGTTTGAAATTGGTCCTTTTTAAATGCAAACTACCCTGCAAAAGAAGCCCTGATTTCCACCAAACAAAGGGGTGGGGTGGTATGCCTTATTCCTAATGTGAGGCAAGGTGTTCTTTGCTGTCTTTTTAACTTGGTCGAAGTGCGTCATAATCCTGTGCACACATTTTCATGCTGAGGGTGGCCTGTAGTATTACTTCCATGGCTGTTCAAAAGTGCATTGTTACTTTACTCAATATGCAGAATCAACGGTGCGGTCTTCACAAAATGGCTATTTTTGAACATCAGACACTTTCGATACATTTAAACTGAGGAATTCGAATGGTTCACCCAGCAGGACGGAAGAACCCCCTGAAAGGAACCTTGACGTGATTTGCAAGCATTGCGGGATTACTAGCGGAAATTGTATTTTGGAGTTTCTAGGCCATGTTTTGTCCACTCTTGCTTCGTTTACACGTCTATTTCCTGTAATGGAGTGTAGTGGATAAACTTTATGTAGACGAGCTTCAGGCTCCGACGATCCAGTAGAAAAATCAATTGAGAAGTTCTGTCCTCTCTCTACATCCCCCTTGGCTATTTTCCTATAACTCTTCATATCACGTTAAAACGAGATGGTTTGGCCTGACTGCGCCACTGCCCGGCTCGCTGACCCTCCGACAGAATCAGTCCGCCCTCCATATAGTCGCCCGGCTGCCATTTTGTCATCGCAGTTCATTCTCTAAGTTGAAACTAAGCCACGACACGTTTGTGCCCGGAAGAATGTGCCTTTAGTTTTCTAGTTTGTGGACTGTATCAAGCTGTAAATTCAAGTCGCTGCACAGAAGCGTACATGCGACGCTTCGCTCGTACGCTAGTAGTGAAATCCAAGGCCAATTGAAGGTGGCAGAAGAGTCAGTGAAGTTAACATAGGTACTAAGTAATTAAAATCAACTTATACTTTTATTTGCAGCATAAAGCCAATGTACGAGAAGGCCTTTGGCGCTGTGTGAACTAGCATAGCCGCTAGCAGCAGCACCACACATTTGCGATCGCTTTCCTAAAACCCTAAAGAATGCAGTTGCTGGAGATAAGGTATTCGTGGGAATTTGGAGTACGCTTACTGCACAAGCGTTAATCAAGGACTAGTCATCTGAGCTGCTGGAAATGCTGAAACTAAAGAAAAATGTAAACAGGCTATAAAATATATTCTTTAGTTATTTATTATTAAAACACTCTCAAAGCCCGAAGGCGTTACAGAGTGGACTGGTTAACAATTCATACAATATTAGTTACAGTCGTTTGGAATAATGTAGGATCCGAATAGTTGGCGGGGGAGGTGGTGAGGTGGTTCCAGTCGTCGCAAGAATTTGGAATGAGCGAGTAAAAAAAGGGGTGTGCGCGACTGGTAGGAACCCCTACCTTGAACCTGTGATCGTTACGTGCGGAGGTGTAGGATGGAGAAGAAATGAAAGCCTGTTTTAGAATGGGGTTATTAAAGTAAATCGCATGAAAAAGGCGCAAGCGCGAAATTTTCCTACTAGCAGCAAGGTCACTGAGTTTATGCAAAGATTTACTTTACGTGATGCTAGCGGTTCGTGAGTAGTTTGTGACAAGGAATCGAGCAGCCCCGTTCTGAACAGCTTCCAAGGATGAAGACAACACCACCATATGAGGGTCCCAAACCGATGATTCATACTCCAATTTTGATCTAACAAGGGTTTTATATAGTAAGAGCTTTAAAGACACTGGAGAAAGAGCCAAATTACGGCGTAAGAAGCCAAGCATGCGTTCAGCATTTTTAGTAAAATAATTAATATGTTCATGCCATTGCAGATTAGTGCTAATGTAGACGCCAAGTTACTTATCAGAAGAGAGAGAAAATAAATGTACATTGTTAAGTTCGTACGGAAATGCGCCAGATGGGTTATACTGCTTCACGCCAGAAGAAACTCTCATTATTTGCATTTGTTAACGTTAGGTTGCATCAGCCAATTATTGCACCGATAACGATATTAATGTCTAATTTGAGAGAGACGGAATCTTCCGGGTTAGTTATTTCACAATAAATCACGCAATTATCAGCAAAAAGTCTCATTGTGGAAGAAAGTTTGTTAGGAAGGACATTAATATAAATTAGGAAGAGTAAGGGACCTAACACACAACCTTGCGGTACTCCAGATGTTACGTGTTGCAACGGTGAATTACAATTGTTAGCACTTACATATTCTTTTCGGTTAGACAACAAACACTCTATTCACTTGAGTAAGCGCTGTCTGTGTTAAGAGCACTTAGTTTTAACGAAATAAGTTGGTGCGAAACTGAATCGAACGCTTTTTGAAAATATAAAAAGCTGCAATCGACAATGGTGCCCCTGTCAGTTATGGAAAATAAATCATTAGTTAAAACTAAAAGTTGCGTTTCATATGAAAAATACTTTCTAAAATTATGCTGGCGGTTATAAAAAAATTGTTGACTTCGAGAAAAGTTGCCAAATTGGAATGGATTACATGCTCAAGTAGTTTGCAGGGGATACTTGCGAGTGTATTGGGCATATAGTTGAAACGGTTTGAGGCATCACCTTGCTTCGGAACTGCCACCACCCTCCCCCCTTCCAGTCGCTCGGCAGCAGAGAAAACTGCAAAGATTGCGAATACAGCTTTGACAATTATTAGCGACGAGTATGTTTCGGTTAGGTTCAAGAACTGCTCAGTGATACCATCAGCACCGGGGGAGGATACCTTTAGGTTTTGAATTATTTTCTAATACCAACTCAACGAACAACAGGTGCGTCCATAGGAGGAAAATACACATTATCAAACTTGGGTAACAAAGTAGAAACACGATTACAAAAAAAAAACAACATATTTCGACTCCTGACAACTTCGCCCCTGGGCCGAGCAGAAAACCTCCCCGTCAAAACATGGAAGGAAAAGGATTTTATGTACCCTGGCCAACTAATTTTTATTTAGTACATACTGCAGGCCCAGTTTGGGCCCAAGCAGGAGGGGCAATACAGCACATACAATACACTCAAATAAACAGCACAAAAATATAGCCGCACATTATGGCAAACAAAATATCAAACATAGAAACAATAAAAAAAAACAATTCACTACACAAATCTTTTTCTGTCAGAAACCAGAGCCAAAAGGGCACGTACTCATCACGTGTAGAGACGGCATGTTTTTGAAAGTCCTTCAGAGGGCTTTAAAAAAGATTTCCCAATCACAACGCAGGGTAACCGGATTCTTTCAGTAGAAAGCCTTAATGGTTTACCAGGTGGCCTTGTCATGCTGTTGGGCCTGTACGCAATATGGCGAAGTCGAATGGCTGTGAGGCTCTCCGACGTGGATGGGAAGACAGCCTCCCAATATATTGCAGAGAATTTTAAGTTGTTTTACAAAGTGTACCAGATTCAATATACATAAACCGAGTGGCTGCATGATTTTGGTAACCTCGTAAGTTTCTGCGCTTTTAGCAGTTTTCCACAGCCAAAGCCTCGCCGGTGGGTTTTGAACCTACAATAGTGTGTGTAACCTCAAAAATGCCCAAATAAAGGGAAAGAAAGGCTTGATGCCGAGTAGTCTGGAAGCTTGGGTTCATTTTTCAATTCGCAAGTTTGAATCCCCAACAGTAATTTTTTTAAAGTTTTGGGCAGTATTTTCTATACTGAATTCACCATTTTTTCGCGGTAACGTTCGTTACCAGCGAGTTCGCAGAACGCGTGCAGACTGCTTGCCGGCCAGTCCCCAATCGGCCGACCCTTGGCCTGGTGTGGACACGCCTTTAACACAGGCACAAGCCAGGCCAGCTCTAAAGGTGTGGGAAAAGCGCATCGAATCAAAGCGCCTCCAGGGACGCGGCGAGCGTTCATCCACTGCGTACGCCTCGGCTAGAGCTCGTTACCATTCCAAGCCGTGCTTACATGCTTATGTGAAGCATTTTACACCCAACAAAATGGCAGAAGCGTGGTATGCCGATTACCGAGATATCAAGAATGCCCAGCCAACGATAAAGTCGGATGCCAAGCATGTTGTTTCATGGAACCGAAAACAAAACTGGTTTGAATTGTAATTTTTGAGGTAGTGCATTCTGGAGTGAGTTCATCTTGACTATAAACAGTGTGCAACTTAAAACTCACCCTTAAGGCACCCCGTTTTCCTGGACATGAGTCCCTGAAATTGGACTGCCCACTCTCACTCGAAAGAAACTTTTTGACAGAACCTTTTTGGCAAGCGTATTCAATATGTTTCCTGACAAACCAAGAGAATTAAGGTCACTGAGAATACCGTTGCGCCTTGTGATATCGTAAGCCTCCTGGATGTGAAAAAATGCCGTCATAGAGTATTATTTATGAATGAATGTATCTTTGATATTGTATTCTAAGGCAACCAGGGGATAATTTGTATATCGACCAGCCGTGAAGCCTGCCTGGAAGCTCTCGAGAAAGTTGAAAGTTGAAAGTTGAAAGTTTATTGCGACAACATGTACAAGACTGGCTATACAGTTGTCGAGGGGGACGGTCAAAAAGGCTACAGGAAAAAAAAAAGCCTGACAAGGTGACGTCCCCCTCCCCCCCCCCCCCACGTGTTGGCGCGACTCTGCGGGAAATGGCACGTACTTTGTGACAATAAAAATTAACAAAATAATGCACACAACTAACACATAGAAAATCAGCTTTCAGTTTACAGAAAGACAATAATTACAATGACAATTCCACTAGGAAAAAACATACACATCAGCTCTCGGATTTCAGGAAACAATGAGTAGAATTCAAGAATTCACAGCAAGAAAGAACAAAAAAAGACCATTGTACAAAGAAGACCATTGTACTCTAAAAAGTACAGTATCCTCCTGTTAATCATCGTCTCGAGGAGCTTGCACACACCGCTGGTCAGGGCAATGGGACGATAAGTAACTTGCTGGGGAAGACGGGTCTTTCCCCTCTTTAAGAAAAGCCACTACAACTTCTTCCCTCCTAGACCTTGGTAGGTGCGGTGAAAGCAATGTTTTATTGTATAGGTGTAGAAGTGCATCCAGAGTGTTGGTGCGTAAGTGCTCTGTCATAGTGTATGTAATGTTGTTTGCTTCCGGAGCTGAAGGCTTACACGTGCTCAAAGCAGCCCTCAGCTCACAAATCGAAAACTCTGAATTATAAGACGTCGCTGACCTGTTGTTATCCGGCAGGGGTTTTTTCGGTAGATATTTTATGTTGCCTGAAAGTTTTCGTGTAATGTGCAGAGATGGGACGTGTTGGAGGTGTTGTGCAAGTGTATTAGCCCGGTCGTCAAGTGTGTCCCCTGTGGGCTAACCAGGGGTAGGCTGTATGTTTGCTGTTCTTTGAGTTTACGTATTCATGTCCATACCTTGCGTGTGTCTGTGTATAGATTAATTGATGTTAAAAAAGAGCTCCAACTATGTCGTTTGGCTCATGGTGCACGCGCTTGCCAAGTGCCTTTGAACGTTTGAAAAATATAAGGTTCTGTGACGTGGAATACCGACGGAGGATACTTTACGCCCTGTTCTGGACCTCTCTCGCACGTCTACATTCCTCGTTCCATCAGGGCCCCCGCAGGTTGCGTGGAGCAGCGGAGGCTGGGGAATGGACTTTTTGGTGGTGTCGAGGATGCGTGACGTAAGGATTTAGCTCGCCCCTTTAACGTGTAGCTGTTTAATGGACATGTGGTAAAGTGCAGATGCCTTTGCAAATGTATTCCAGCTTGCTCTTGCCTCATTGACCTTTTAAGGGAAGGTGAACTGTATTTGCCTTTGCCTATCTGTGTTAATGTAATAGTGAAGGGGTCCCTACCATTTGCGTCTGTGCCCACTTCTCACTCCAGACATAGATAGAGAATCGCAGACCCGATAGCAAAGTGAAGATGTGAATATGTGCTGTGTCCTATGTTACGGCATGTAGGCGTTTTTTTTATAAGCATGCTCCCATGGACGGTAGAAACTTTTTAACAAGGCAACCTCGGTCATCCGTGCGGGAAGAACCCCTAAAGCTGAGGTAGCTAATCTACCAGCCCCTCGAAATCAGAGCTCGAGAGCAGGCAGCCAGGAGAGATGTAAATGGAGCATACAGTTATTAACCTGATAAATAATATGGTATGGATTGCTACAGCCTCAATTGATTAATTGAATAACTTTTATTGAGCTTCAAACAAAGAATAGTGCACTCAGGCACCAGATGGTGTTTAAGATGGTGGTACTACATGCTAATAATTTCCGGGCGACACTCTCCACACCAACCGCGGCCCGTGTGAAGCCATACCTGGCTTTTCTAAATATCATGTATTTAAGAAGTTCGTCTGCTTGCTATTAACATGTGTTTCTTGGAGACACATCACGCTTGGCTGATTGGAGCTTGAAATCTCATAAACATCATCGAGTTTTTATAATTTTCTTTTCCCATTATTTATATTTTGGAGCAACTGGAATACGTGTTTCTTGATGTGTCGTCTTTCGGGGGTTGGACTCTTAGAGGGGGCTTTTTTACCTTCTCGATTGACCTTGACTCCGCAGCCTGTTCCTTCGGCGGCGATGCAGGCAGGAACGGTAAGACGTCCATCTCATCGTCATATGTCCGTGGGGTGCCCGGCCACCCAGATCACCTGGGCTTGGCACCCTTTTGGGTGCCCTTCGGTTTTGCCACCACCGCCACGGCCATCGGGTGTGCCACGGGCGGGGCAGGCAGTGGGGAAAGGATGGGAGCTTTTGCGCCCCCCCCTCCCGTGTCTATCTCTTCAGTTCCCTCAGGTGTACGGGGGGCTGACGGTATGGCGACGGAAGGAGTTGCATCGCTCCAACGGTGTTTGTAGCTACATCAACCACTGCCGGCTCTGCATGCGTCATGGAGCCGAGAGCCTCCTATTGGAGGCGGGGGGTGTAGGGGCAGGACGAAGTTCGTCCCGCGGTGCTGCGTCCCTGCCGATACCGGGAACCCCCCCCCCCTGGCGAGCTGTGTCGGAGGATCTTGGAGAAGCGAAACAGGCAAACGTTTTTCGCTCTTCCGAGTAGGTGGGGTTTTGTGTCGCTGTCCAGTTGATTACGCGCTTTTCTCCATTTAACTTGATGCAGGATCTGGAGAAGGCCGCGTGGGGCGGGCATTCACAGATGGGTCATTTCAAAACATTCGCTGTACAGTTGCCTCGTGGGTGGCCGCGGCTGGGGCACTTGGAAGTTGACTCTAGTGAGTTTTCCACTAAATGCATTGCTGCCGCGGCTATACCGTTGACATGTAAAGCAGCTGCATGTATTTTGGATGTACGGTCTTATTTGACACCGGAGGAAACCTGCAGCCGCGAATAAGGTTGGAGCGATCTAATGTAAGGAAGATGTGCTTTGTTGCAATTTCTTGGCTATCTCTGTGGATTGTAATTGTCTGACAGTTGTCCCTCCTTGGTCACCCAGGCCCTCTAGCAAATCAGCGTCGGTTTCATTTTTCAGGTTTAGCTCAGATATGACAGCTTGAGTGGTGTTCAGAGTTCTATGGGAAGTTACTTTGATTGAAAAATCCCCAATAACGGTTGGTTCAAGAAGGGATTTGGTTGTGACTGGTTATTGACCTCGACAAGAATTTCACCAGAAGTAAGTTTCTTTGCGTTGTAGTCCTTGCCCACTACACTCTCGATAAACACAGCAATAAGGAACACTGATTTCGATGTTAGAGAGTTGGACTTATCAGCAGATTCGATGATCAAAAAGCCATATAAGCTGTCAGGGTTCGGAAATGCTAGCTCATGTAGCGGTGGATAGTCGACTCAGGTGCGGTCCCTTTTATGAGGCCAATCTTGTGATTTTGGTATGCAAAAGAAGCAGAAAACGGGGGTAATCTCTTGGCTCGGTTTATCCGGAAGCCGAGAGAGGTTCCGGAGCTCCCTGCCTGGTAAAGAGACAGGGCGCCCACCCGCCGGATCTTGACAGACTCCGACGGCCATCGTTCGTGCTTTCTCATCCTCCACCTATACACACATCGCAACGGTTGGATCCAGATTATGTTTGGGGGCTCGGAGTCTGCGGTGTCGCCAATACCGTCACCATTAACACTCGGGGTGCCCCACACGGGGAGTTTCACTGAAATGTGATTTCACTATAGAGTTAGAGATCTTTACAAGAAACATGAAAGCAGCAAGTCTCGCTCTATGTATGAGGTGGTTCAGTTTACAATATATTATGTTGCTGAAAAGACCTAATTAAAAAATTACATGCAGAGCTCATATGCCAGTTTGGTTCAGTCTCTTGAGTTTGGCAACAGTGTACTGCCTGTCATAGCTTGGTGCATTACTAGGGGACGTGTCCCAAAATCTGTGCTAGCGTGAGCCCGGCCCGGTCGGTAATGTCCCACCACTCATTCACGGTCTGCACTCCAGTCATTCACAACCACCCCTTACCAACGCGACCATCATGCTTGCTCCTTGCACCCTTCTTTACCGAGAATAGAATGTCATCCCAGCCTCAGATGAGGAGACTCCCCACTTTTTTGAGGATACGCCTAGTGTTCCTTATCAGGAACCTAGTACAGCTGACGAAGTTTCTCATGTTAGCAAGCAACATTATCCCAATTCTTCCTTTTGATGATTGCGTCATTTGGCCACGGGGCATTTAAAACATGGGAAACCTATCTGCAGAACAATCTCGATTCTCATTCAGATCTCCAAGCCAGTGTGGAGAGGGTAAAAAAAACCGCTACTCTGCCCTTTATGCCGACCTTTCTATTGGTTATAAGCACAGGATGCCCTAGCAACAAATGGTCACAGAAATGCTATTGTGACGCTTCCATCACTGTGCGATCGCATTGTTCAGCAGGGTGGAAGAACCTTGACTAAGGCAAGTACCCCGCCTATGTGCTTACGTATGGTCCCATCCATTTAGGAGGGTATTCAGACCTTGTGCAATGGTTAGTGTTGCATACCCCATCCACTTTGGATGAGGTGGTGTCCTTGGTTTGTGGCTTGACCACAGTGGTTCTTGAATGCCTGTCAGGCTGCAGGAGAGTAAAAACTGCTTCGAAACTGTGTCGTTACGAACTAGCTTAATACCATTGACGCCCTTGGAAAACCCACCATCAAGAAGGCTGCTTCCGACAGCGGAGCACCACATGCTTCTTCCAACCGCAAATTAATCTGGCTTATGAAAACAACATAGAAACGTCCTTTTCACGTACCATAGTAGCGCTTATGCGTGCCCGTAGAGCTAGCAAGCTGGCCTTAGTGGCTCAGCAAGTCTCAAAGCCTCCAGAGAGCGTTGCCACAGAGACTCAAGTGGCACAGAAGGTGAAGAATGCTGGAAATAAAAATGCGGTAAAAGGGCAAGACGAACAGAAGAAGACACACCGCACAGCCCGAGCGGGCTACGCGCCAGGACGGGCTGCGCGCCACCGACGCAGTGGCGCGTAGTTCCAGTTTTCCGTGGCGATCACTTGCGTTCGAATTAACTTGGCTTGTTATACATGGACTTATAAGGGAGCTGGGCCGGACCATATCCTACAGTTTAAATTGCCCATTGAACTGAATCAGAAAATTGAACTCAATTCCACTTCCTGAGGGGCGCAGTTGAATAAATCCCGTTCACCTCTTTATACGTTTTTGAGAAAAAAATCCTAAAATTTTTTTTCGGCAATTTGAAGGGGCAGTATGTACTTGTAAGCAACAAAAATTGAATCTGTTCACTTATGATAAAAAATTCGTAAAAACATGTAACATTCTCGAAATCCTGTTTTTCCGATGAGGTGGCTGTTATGAAAAAACCTTGCACAACGGTTTTTAGACTTTTTGAACTGGTTACCTAATCACTAAAATGCTCTTAGATATACAAAAAAGTTTGTGAATAAGAATTTAGCGCTTTTTATTCCCTCGGGGTATAGTATTTTTTTTTCAATGCAGTAATATTGAGCTCTACACACCATAATAGGAATGCACGCATCAACTTTCAAGCCTTTAGAACAATCAGTTTGGCTGAACGTTCATATCCCCTCTTGCACCTTTTCGGCCCTTCACTGGTGTAATTACAAAAAATCTTTTCCCCCCTCTTAGCAGATCGTAGGGTGATATCCTTAATTATGTTTGTGTATTTGTAGGACTAACATTCATTAGCAAGAACCAATTTGGTATATCCATCAGTGAAACATATTTCGGGATTCGGAAAAATGGCGAAGTTGCTCCTAAATTGAGTTTCGCATCATTACGGTTAATTAGCGCAAAACCATAGAAGTACTTTTTAGATGTTCTTACAGACTACATATATCAGCAATAAGCACTGGAATATTTGAACGGGTGAGTGAGGTAATCCAAATTAAAGAAAACCCAATTTTCCCCTTGTCCTCTGTTAGGAGTACAGTTTCCGAGGACCGGCCTTAGCGAGCCCCTACACCGCGACACAAATGTACTCCCGAAGTTTCACTTTTCGAGGCACCAACCCAGTTAGCCCAAGACTCCTTGGCCTAACTCAAGCCGATGTACTTTGGCCAGTGATTTTCTATCCGATTTTTCCCGCAGACGTGTTCGGGCCATGTCCAAATGTGGGCCCTTTGGCCGTGTACGGCCGTACTCCCATGGCTATCCAACGGCCAGTCTCTGTCGGCAAATCGACCGGATTACGTTCATACGGCCCGACCCTAGCCGTGGGGCTCCGGCCATTTGAAACCCCCCCGTGAACGGCTGAAGTACGACCACCGGAGGTCACTGCGATGTGGTCGTCAGACTCCAGCCGTACTACAGCTGCAGGAGTTCGACCATGCTAGGGGCATAGGAGTTCAGCCACGGTACAGTAACTGTACTAGGCCGATGGACGACCACTGCAATGCAACCACCCGCAGATGACTCAACCGTAGTGTGCAGCCGCCCAAACCTACCACTTTGGGTCCCCTGCACCCTCATCAAATTGAGACCGCATGACACCACCAGCTGTCCAGCAGTCGGCGCAGCCCTGCTTATTGATCAGCTTAAGTTGACCACAAAATTTATTTGATAAACACTGCTTACAATATGTTGTTCCTGTATTTGCTGTACCTGTTTTACTGACGGATGCATAAATTATTAGTTTATTTGCTATAACTGGAAGAAGTGTATTGTCCATGTCCTGATAAGTTGTGTGCGGCCTAGCTGTAATAAACAAAGAAGGGGGGTCAGGGGTTAAGGGGGTGCATACATTAGTGGTTTGAATGTGGGAAAAAAGGAAGTGCCGCTTTTAGCAAATTTCTTTTAACACAATCTTCGTGTACACTTGCATGCTCTGACTAAATAAGCTATTTTTACAACAGTAGGCTAACCGTTTCGTTGTATATAAAACCGGCACGCATGCCTTTACGAAGCGTTTTGGCTCTTCAGACAACTTATAATATAACAACTTATATAATTTCCTTCACACAAAAAGTATGTCCAGTTTTTGCCATGTTTCTCAGAGATAAATTTTGTACTAGATCAATTTTACTGATGAGCTTTCACAGGGTGGATTCTAGGAGAGATCGAATAAGTACGGTTATTTTCAATTTATTTCTGACGTTATTTTTATGAGTTACATGCACATCACTTAATAGTCCAAAGGAACCTAATATTCCTCTAATGTCGTACTTCATTAAAAAAATTGTACACGTTGCGAATGACGCCCTGCTTTTCGGAGCTGCCGTTCTTCCAACCTTATGTTCACGCAAGAAAAGGCGTAAGAGTAGTGCTTCATAATTTGTTTCAAACCAAAGACATATTAATGGTAGTATGCCTACAGTAACCCTTGTACTATGCAACGAATAAAACAAATCAATATTTCATTGCACGGATTTGAATGCGTAAGGCTCTTAACCCCTCGGACGGGAACTTGCGGCTCGGCCTTATGTATACTACACACCTTCCTCCAGCTTTGAAGTCTAACACAGCATTTCTCGCACGCCTCTCGGAAACAGCGCCTGCCGGGCTTTGCACTCTAACCGTCTCAGTGGCCATGTTTTATCACATTCAGTTGCGTCAATGGCTCGTGTTACTGCTTTTTTGTTACGGCAGTTGACACTCAGGGATTGATTGATTGATTTCAGTTTAACGCACCGACGCAACGCAGGCGATGAGGCGCGCCGTAGTGGAGGGTTCCGGATTAATTTTGACCACCTGGGGGTCCTTAACGTGCGCCGAAATCTCGCACACACGGGCGTTTTCGCTTTTCGCCTCCATCAGAAAAGCGGCCGCCGCGGCCGGGAATCGAACCCGCGACCTCGTGCTCAGCAGCGCAACCCCTTAGCCACTGAGCCACCGCGACGGGTCACTCAGGGAAACCAAATTTTGTAACCTGCTATTCCCATTTGCTGAAAGGATGTCCAGAAAGGGACACTTTTCACCGGGTGTTATTTTTATTTATTTATTTATTTATTAGTTTATTTATTTATTTATTTGACACCTGCGTCGCCTTGCAGGAATTACAGGAGGGGGATACACAAAAAAGTATCCAATTTTAGACCAAATAAGAATAATATAAATACTCAAAGCGTGGTAAAAATCTTGATTAGAAACAAAAAAAAAATGCAATCATAGGTGGAAGATCGTTCCACTCTCGTACTGATGTAACAACAAATGAACAGCGGAAGGCGTCATGTTTAAAGGAAATTTAATATTTGACTTTACGATGTGGTCCCTTTTTTGGGATATGTAGGATGGCGCTTAAATACGCTTCTTATTGATTCCAGTCTTCGAGTGGTAGATAGAAAAAAATTTCAACCTCAGGTTTCACCTGATATTTTTCAAGTCCTACAATTTAAGTTCAGTTTTGCTTTCTGTATACGAAGCCGACGATCCCAATTACCCAAAACAAATCGCCCTGCGCGTATTCTGTGTTTTTCAATCGTATCGGCCTGCTCTTTGGTAGGCGGATTCCAGTGAACACATGCGTACTCCAACAATGAGCGCACATGAGTGAAATGCAGTTCCTCTTTTAGGTTAGATAGAAGTTCACAGAATCGCGGGTTCGATTCCCGGCCGCGGCGGCCGTTTTCTGATGGAGGCGAAAAGCAAAAACGTCCGTGTGTACGAGATTTCGGCGCACGATAAAGATCCCCAGGTGGTCAAAATTAATCCGGAGCCCTCCACTACGGCGCGCCTCATCGCCTGCGTTGCATCGGCGCGTTAAACCCCCACAATCAATCAAGAAGTTCACAGAATTTTTGTCTTGGAAAATCCAGAACGCATGCGGCCTTAACGTTTATGTTGTGAGCGTGGCTAGTCCACCTCAAACCACCTGTTAAATAAACTCGGAGATATGTATATTTCCTTGGTATGCTTAAAGCAGCATTATTTACGCGATACGTATTCAACTGATATGAACACTTTTGCATGTAAAGGCGACGAGAAGACACTTTTTTACCTTTCAACTACATTTGAATGGACACACGAAGATGCTATTACATTCAAATCATGCTGGAAATATTCCAAATCAGATTCATTCTCTATATTCCTCTAAACTACAGTCATCCATGACAACTCTGAACAAAGGTGTGAAGGCAATAGTAAGATTTATATATACCAGAAACAAAAGAGGGCCCAGAATTTGCCTCTGGGGAACTCCTGATGTCACGGGAATATATCTGGAAGAACACCCGTTGAGAACGATCGGCTGCTGCTGTCTTAACGGCATACTTGGCTACCCATGCAAGAAGAGTTTTGTTCAGTGTATAGCCCCACAATTTACTAATACGAAGGTCATTAGGAACAACGTCGAATGCTTTTTCGAATGTTCAACAAAGTGCAGTCTACTTTATGCTTATGTATTGCTACAGCCGAATCATGCATGAACTCAACCAGCTGCGTTGAGCAAGGAAAACCATGATGAAATACGTGTTGACTAGGACGCAGGGGATTATGTTTAACCAAATGTTTCATATCCTTATTGTGGCTGAGCTTGCCTTCAGGTACTGCAAATAAGTTATCTGCCTTCGTCATTGACAAGGCTCTGTTGTCATCGCAAATTTAAAATAACACTTATTTTTAAAGACGCGGTCATAAAATCGGATTAAGAAGCTAACTGCAGGGCCCTAAGTTGAGCCTATATATGCACGAGCGTAGCCTATCCTACGTTTAGTTAGAGAAAAATATTGTAACATTGTTTTTGGCAGTATTACTGCCGGAAATTTGCGCTTTTGCGCACCCTTGCCTTTCTTTGGTGAGAGTCTTTGACATGCCGCTGGTGGAGCTCCTGCGTGGTGATGCCCTAAGGCCCTAGTTCGGCCGTCATTTTTGTGAACATCGGTCGCCCAAAGTAAACTGAATATCTGGCAGCCAGACCCCTGCCGTTGTGTGTCCGAACAAAGGCGGCCGGGGAAATACCAAAGTGATGGTGGCCGAATGTTGGCTGTTCAACGTATGATCACTGGCTGCCAGAACCTGGACGCTGGCCAGACATTCCAGAAAGCGGCCATAGGCGGGCCGCTGTACGGACACACTTTCTGTACTGCCTGGGAAATGTATGCTCCGCACATATGGACATCATCCTCTCGCGCCTCCCTGTTCCCCGCCCCTCTCCTAATGTATAGGCGGCTATTTGCCTCATGGGACCATGAGCCAGACTGAAGGGGCAGTAATCATTATCCTGTTTCTTGGTTTGGCTCCACTCTCCCAGCGATGCCTACGGCGCCACTGTCGTGTGACTCACTGGTACTTGGGTAGGGCAGTGTTAGCAGTGTTGGATACCTCTCTACCCACAACCGCATGCGACGAAGTGCTGTTGTATGTGCCACCCTTAAAGGAACACTTAAGTGATGTGTAAACTTTGTGGGATTACTCGCACAAATTGTAGTCTGGAGTTTCTAGGCCATGTTTAGACCACTCTCGGCGCGTCTACGCGACTTTATTTAGTAGATAATTCGATGCAAGAGTGCCGTTCTCCTCTCTGCACCATCCTTGACGATTTACTATGACGTTTTGTGAGACGCTTACGCCAGGCACACTTGGCTTGACTGGGCTATTGCGGGGCTTGTCTACCCTCCGACGACTCATTCGGGCGGCCGCCAGTGCAGTGGAACTGCGGTAACATTTTTTTAGGCGGCCCTTTCTTTTCGTACCTCCTGGAGTATGCGCGCCAGAAACGCGCGTTTGTGTGTGGGATACGAACGTTTTCTGACAGTGATGCCACGCAATTTTTTTTGTCCACCAATATTAATGCAACCCAAACCTTTTCAGATTTCCGTAACCCCAATTACTGCACTAAACTAATCACTATTACAATCGGTCAGATTGCCGCGGTAGTACAAGATTACTCGTTTCACAGGCATCCCAACAATACAACTCTGATTGAATGACATTGCAAACATAAATCATATTAGGCAAATTCCCACTATTGCTCTATCCACGACCCCGGCTTTTGCTTGTAAAAAATATTTCCAAAGCAGTTAGTTGGACGAGGTTTTATTATCTGTCGGCCGTCCAGATCAAGTTCCCGGACAGTTTATTGACCGCCTATTTTGGAACCTCTGTTTATAGAATATTTTTGCCTGTTTTATCGAAATTGAGCTTCTGTTGCTTTAATATCCATTTCCAGTAATTTATTTCTGCACATTTGTCATTTCAATTTGTTTCCATTCCATCGTGTGGCTACCGTGCACTACACCGCATCAGTCGTATCACGATGATATTGTCACGAAGCCAAGGACGACGCAGTTGTCTTGAAGGAGAAACAAGTTTTTTGGAGCGAAGTTGTGCTCCCCTAACAACTCAAAAGAATACAGAGGCGGCGAAGCAGCGGTCAACAAAGTGACTTGCGTCGGCGAGCGTCGCAGAATCGAATGCCCCGGCGTCCGCACTGCAGGCTTTTTATCTTTCGGCGCGCGTGGTTCTCGAAACGTCGATTCACATCGAGAACATAGTAGATCCAAGAAAAGTATTCTGGGCTGTTCACGTTAGATCGGAATGCTCTCCCTATCACAACAGATAACACATGCGGCACAGAAAGAAAGAATGGAACACGCGCTTCCCTTGGCGCAGAGATAACACAGACCAGCGCAGCCGGGCGGTAAAAGCAAAATACAAATAAACAAACCCAATGTATGGTTCGCGGCATTACCCCCCCCTCTAAGAGTGCATCGACCCGATGCTAACATAAGCGACAGTCCGAACAAATGAAAATAAAAGTTCGTCATCGTCCGTAGAAAGGTTTTAAGCGAACCACGTCGACGACTTCAGGCCGCGTGCGTTGTCGTGATGTGCCGGAGTCACAATCGGGGATCACTTCGTAGGTAAGTTGGCCAACACGTCATAGAATCTGGTAGGGTCCGAAATACCGTCGCAGGAGCTTCTCACTGAGTCCGCGTCGTCGGATGGGAGTCCAAACCCACACACGATCCCCTGGTCTGTACTCGAGGCCATTCGTACGTCGGGGTTGACGCTGAAGCCTGAAAAGTGCCGTTTCGCATACGGGGAACTCAAGTTCTTGGGCCACGTCGTCAACGCCGCGGGAGTACTACCTGACCCGGCAAAAACTTCAGCCATTGCGAACTTCCCAAGGCCGAAAGACAAGAAGAACGTGCGAAGATTTCTCGGGCTGTGCGCATACTACCGGCGCTTCGTCGCAAACTTCGCACGCATTGCAGATCCACTCACGCGCTTGACGAAAGATAGCAGCCCTTCCAGCTGATGAAAACGACCAAGAAAAAGCATATTGCGAGCTGCAAAAACGCCTGCAAAGCCCTCCCGTGCTCGCTAATTTCGACGAAAATGCCGAAACGGAAATGCACACGGACGCCAGTGATATAGGCTTGGGTGCCGTCCTTGTTCGAAAGCAAAGCGGCTGCGAAAGGGTAATCGCCTATGCCAGCCGTGGTCTGTCGAAGGAGGAGAAAAACTATTCTGCCTCTGAGAAAGAGTGCCTTTCTATTAATTGGGCGATTTCAAAATTTCGCCCATACGTGTATGGTTCGCGGCAATATTGTTCTATGCGGTAGCAAATGTGGTTGCCATTCATCGCCCTTACAACGTATACCAGGCAATTCCTTGTACTACTATCAGCTGGTTCCGTTCTAACGGCACCATTTCACTTCAACAGTCTACTGCCCCCTCGTGCAGCAGCTTGCCAGAATGCTACGCGACATCACTGCAGAAGGCCGCGCCCACGGCGGCCGTGCCTTTGCACGTCGGCCTGAATGGCAACGAAGCGGCCGAGAGCGTAGCCAAAGCAGCCACCTCTTCGGCAGGAAAATTGGCCACTCTGCCTCCACTGCGGCCAACTGGGCACCACAGAACAGTCCTTCCGCGCTGCTGTCAAGGCCGCGCTGCTGCTACGCGGCCCTGAAAATTCCACGCATCCCCAAAAACGAGCGCCCGCCCGCAGCAACCACTTTCTTGTGCTTCTTTTTTACAGAGCAGTGCCATAACTCACGGCGGGGCGGCGTCCCCCTGTTCCTCCTTTGCGGGAGAAGAGGGAAGGGAGCAACGTGCAGTGTCGCTTAGAACGCGGGGCGTTTAAAAAGGGGGGCAAGCCCGCGAGTGGAAGGGCACAGTTGGACTGGAACGAGGGAGTTGGGATTAGGTGGAACCGTGCACAACCCTAAATTCTTTTATTTGTTCGCTGGAGTTTTCTGGTGACACCAACGGTCGCGAAAGAATCCTTGGGGGTAGAGGTAAAAAGCTTTGCTTTAAAAGCTTTGTTGTGACAACGGAAGTCCTGTTGTTACGACAAGGCCATCTGTTGTTACGACACACATTTATCCTGTAACGACAAAGTTAATTTTCTCAACGACAAACATTCCTGTAGTCACGCAAAGTCAATTTTTTCAATGACAAACATTCCTGTACTCACAACAGAACTGCCATTTGCGCTACCCTTCACAATAGGCAATAACATTCAGACCATGTGCAACTACTGATGGAGCATCAGGGCCACGACAAGACGGGAATTCGGCACGACGGAACATCAAAATCAGTACAGGAATATCACACACGACAGAACGCCAGAATCACGACACGACAAGAATACGACAAGACGAGAGTACGCCACGTGAAAATACGACAAGCTACAGGAATTTCTCTTGATGTCTTTTTTTGACTGGGTATCAAACACGTGGCGGCGGCAACAGAAGGTATTGAGATTAAGGACGAGCAGCACCGACCACCCTGTTTATCATGAAGGCTGCATTGTCGATCCATCTCAGCACCAACTGCCTGCTGTATAGCAATACACGTTTGTTCTACAAAAGCACGCCATTCCTATCCTCCAGACAGCACACAAGGCACTGACAGCGGTGAAAAAACCTCTCGGAAAAGAGCGGCATCTTATAGAACCGGTCTCAAATCGTAAAGGTAGATGAACCTAGAGACTTGGGAAGTCCCTTGGTTGCGCACTACAAGGATGGTGTGCTTCGTGTTTGCGTCAACCTGAGAGCAGTGAACAGTATCAAGAAGCACTATCAAGCGTTAGCAGTACCATATGCTTGGCAAAGGAGAGAAAAGAAACATGAATGTAAGAAAAACAAAAAAACCTACACGTAGTTGTTCTAAAATAAAAAGATTAAAAAAACCGTGGGATGACATGGGCGTGTTCACCACAATTTCTTAATTATTCCGCTCGGTCATACTTCTCTTAGGGGCATTGTAATCATCCCAGTGAGAGAAAACATCAAAACCGTTTGTGTGGTTATACTTTGTCAAATGTGAACTTGAGCTCAAAGTTCATTGCCCTAAGAACTAATGGGACATAAGGTTGCACTATTAATCATAAAATGCTTTACTACATTTAACAAAGTAAATGCGTGTTGGTAGCCCGTTTTCAATTTTTGACAGATTGCATCTATTTGCGTGTGGTTAGTATTTGGCTCTCTCTATTGTCAGCTCAACCAAATATGTTGTAACACCATTCAGTGCACTACTCATTCGGAGGTGGCTATTAGTTTGAAATTGGTCCTTTTTAAATGCAAACTACCCTGCAAAAGAAGCCCTGATTTCCACCAAACAAAGGGGTGGGGTGGTATGCCTTATTCCTAATGTGAGGCAAGGTGTTCTTTGCTGTCTTTTTAACTTGGTCGAAGTGCGTCATAATCCTGTGCACACATTTTCATGCTGAGGGTGGCCTGTAGTATTACTTCCATGGCTGTTCAAAAGTGCATTGTTACTTTACTCAATATGCAGAATCAACGGTGCGGTCTTCACAAAATGGCTATTTTTGAACATCAGACACTTTCGATACATTTAAACTGAGGAATTCGAATGGTTCACCCAGCAGGACGGAAGAACCCCCTGAAAGGAACCTTGACGTGATTTGCAAGCATTGCGGGATTACTAGCGGAAATTGTATTTTGGAGTTTCTAGGCCATGTTTTGTCCACTCTTGCTTCGTTTACACGTCTATTTCCTGTAATGGAGTGTAGTGGATAAACTTTATGTAGACGAGCTTCAGGCTCCGACGATCCAGTAGAAAAATCAATTGAGAAGTTCTGTCCTCTCTCTACATCCCCCTTGGCTATTTTCCTATAACTCTTCATATCACGTTAAAACGAGATGGTTTGGCCTGACTGCGCCACTGCCCGGCTCGCTGACCCTCCGACAGAATCAGTCGGCCCTCCATATAGTCGCCCGGCTGCCATTTTGTTATCGCAGTTCATTCTCTAAGTTGAAACTAAGCCACGACACGTTTGTGCCCGGAAGAATGTGCCTTTAGTTTTCTAGTTTGTGGACTGTATCAAGCTTTAAATTCAAGTCGCTGCACAGAAGCGTACATGCGACGCTTCGCTCGTACGCTAGTAGTGAAATCCAAGGCCAATTGAAGGTGGCAGAAGAGTCAGTGAAGTTAACATAGGTACTAAGTAATTAAAATCAACTTATACTTTTATTTGCAGCATAAAGCCAATGTACGAGAAGGCCTTTGTGCGCTGTGTGAACTAGCATAGCCGCTAGCAGCAGCACCACACATTTGCGATCGCTTTCCTAAAACCCTAAAGAATGCAGTTGCTGGAGATAAGGTATTCGTGGGAATTTGGAGTACGCTTACTGCACAAGCGTTAATCAAGGACTAGTCATCTGAGCTGCTGGAAATGCTGAAACTAAAGAAAAATGTAAACAGGCTATAAAATATATTCTTTAGTTATTTATTATTAAAACACTCTCAAAGCCCGAAGGCGTTACAGAGTGGACTGGTTAACAATTCATACAATATTAGTTACAGTCGTTTGGAATAATGTAGGATCCGAATAGTTGGCGGGGGAGGTGGTGAGGTGGTTCCAGTCGTCGCAAGAATTTGGAATGAGCGAGTAAAAAAAGGGGTGTGCGCGACTGGTAGGAACCCCTACCTTGAACCTGTGATCGTTACGTGCGGAGGTGTAGGATGGAGAAGAAATGAAAGCCTGTTTTAGAATGGGGTTATTAAAGTAAATCGCATGAAAAAGGCGCAAGCGCGAAATTTTCCTACTAGCAGCAAGGTCACTGAGTTTATGCAAAGATTTACTTTACGTGATGCTAGCGGTTCGTGAGTAGTTTGTGACAAGGAATCGAGCAGCCCCGTTCTGAACAGCTTCCAAGGATGAAGACAACACCACCATATGAGGGTCCCAAACCGATGATTCATACTCCAATTTTGATCTAACAAGGGTTTTATATAGTAAGAGCTTTAAAGACACTGGAGAAAGAGCCAAATTACGGCGTAAGAAGCCAAGCATGCGTTCAGCATTTTTAGTAAAATAATTAATATGTTCATGCCATTGCAGATTAGTGCTAATGTAGACGCCAAGTTACTTATCAGAAGAGAGAGAAAATAAATGTACATTGTTAAGTTCGTACGGAAATGCGCCAGATGGGTTATACTGCTTCACGCCAGAAGAAACTCTCATTATTTGCATTTGTTAACGTTAGGTTGCATCAGCCAATTATTGCACCGATAACGATATTAATGTCTAATTTGAGAGAGACGGAATCTTCCGGGTTAGTTATTTCACAATAAATCACGCAATTATCAGCAAAAAGTCTCATTGTGGAAGAAAGTTTGTTAGGAAGGACATTAATATAAATTAGGAAGAGTAAGGGACCTAACACACAACCTTGCTGTACTCCAGATGTTACGTGTTGCAACGGTGAATTACAATTGTTAGCACTTACATATTCTTTTCGGTTAGACAACAAACACTCTATTCACTTGAGTAAGCGCTGTCTGTGTTAAGAGCACTTAGTTTTAACGAAATAAGTTGGTGCGAAACTGAATCGAACGCTTTTTGAAAATATAAAAAGCTGCAATCGACAATGGCGCCCCTGTCAGTTATGGAAAATAAATCATTAGTTAAAACTAAAAGTTGCGTTTCATATGAAAAATACTTTCTAAAATTATGCTGGCGGTTATAAAAAAATTGTTGACTTCGAGAAAAGTTGCCAAATTGGAATGGATTACATGCTCAAGTAGTTTACAGGGGATACTTGCGAGTGTATTGGGCATATAGTTGAAACGGTTTGAGGCATCACCTTGCTTCGGAACTGCCACCACCCTCCCCCCTTCCAGTCGCTCGGCAGCAGAGAAAACTGCAAAGATTGCGAATACAGCTTTGACAATTATTAGCGACGAGTATGTTTCGGTTAGGTTCAAGAACTGCTCAGTGATACCATCAGCACCGGGGGAGGATACCTTTAGGTTTTGAATTATTTTCTAATACCAACTCAATGAACAACAGGTGCGTCCATAGGAGGAAAATACACATTATCAAACTTGGGTAACAAAGTAGAAACACGATTACAAAAAAAAAAACATATTTCGACTCCTGACAACTTCGCCCCGGGGCTGAGCAGAAAACCTCCCCGTCAAAACATGGAAGGAAAAGGATTTTATGTACCCTGGCCAACTAATTTTTATTTAGTACATACTGCAGGCCCAGTTTGGGCCCAAGCAGGAGGGGCAATACAGCACATACAATACACTCAAATAAACAGCACAAAAATATAGCCGCACATTATGGCAAACAAAATATCAAACATAGAAACAATAAAAAAAACAATTCACTACACAAATCTTTTTTTGTCAGAAACCAGAGCCAAAAGGGCACGTACTCATCACGTGTAGAGACGGCATGTTTTTGAAAGTCCTTCAGAGGGCTTTAAAAAAGATTTCCCAATCACAACGCAGGGTAACCGGATTCTTTCAGTAGAAAGCCTTAATGGTTTACCAGGTGGCCTTGTCATGCTGTTGGGCCTGTACGCAATATGGCGAAGTCGAATGGCTGTGAGGCTCTCCGACGTGGATGGGAAGACAGCCTCCCAATATATTGCAGAGAATTTTAAGTTGTTTTACAAAGTGTACCAGATTCAATATACATAAACCGAGTGGCTGCATGATTTTGGTAACCTCGTAAGTTTCTGCGCTTTTAGCAGTTTTCCACAGCCAAAGCCTCGCCGGTGGGTTTTGAACCTACAATAGTGTGTGTAACCTCAAAAATGCCCAAATAAAGGGAAAGAAAGGCTTGATGCCGAGTAGTCTGGAAGCTTGGGTTCATTTTTCAATTCGCAAGTTTGAATCCCCAACAGTAATTTTTTTAAAGTTTTGGGCAGTATTTTCTATACTGAATTCACCATTTTTTCGCGGTAACGTTCGTTGCCAGCGAGTTCGCAGAACGCGTGCAGACTGCTTGCCGGCCAGTCCCCAATCGGCCGACCCTTGGCCTGGTGTGGACACGCCTTTAACACAGGCACAAGCCAGGCCAGCTCTAAAGGTGTGGGAAAAGCGCATCGAATCAAAGCGCCTCCAGGGACGCGGCGAGCGTTCATCCACTGCGTACGCCTCGGCTAGAGCTCGTTACCATTCCAAGCCGTGCTTACATGCTTATGTGAAGCATTTTACACCCAACAAAATGGCAGAAGCGTGGTATGCCGATTACCGAGATATCAAGAATGCCCAGCCAACGATAAAGTCGGATTCCAAGCATGTTGTTTCATGGAACCGAAAACAAAACTGGTTTGAATTGTAATTCTTGAGGTAGTGCATTCTGGAGTGAGTTCATCTTGACTATAAACAGTGTGCAACTTAAAACTCACCCTTAAGGCACCCCGTTTTCCTGGACATGAGTCCCTGAAAGTGGACTGCCCACTCTCACTCGAAAGAAACTTTTTGACAGAACCTTTTTGGCAAGCGTATTCAATATGTTTCCTGACAAACCAAGAGAATAAAGGTCACTGAGAATACCGTTGCGCCTTGTGATATCGTAAGCCTCCTGGATGTGAAAAAATGCCGTCATAGAGTATTATTTATGAATGAATGTATCTTTGATATTGTATTCTAAGGCAACCAGGGGATAATTTGTATATCGACCAGCCGTGAAGCCTGCCTGGAAGCTCTCGAGAAGACCATTGTACTCTAAAAAGTACAGTATCCTCCTGTTAATCATCGTCTCGAGGAGCTTGCACAGACCGCTGGTCAGGGCAATGGGACGATAACTAACTTGCTGGGGAAGACGGGTCTTTCCCCTCTTTAAGAAAAGCCACTACAACTTCTTCCCTCCTAGACCTTGGTAGGTGCGGTGAAAGCAATGTTTTATTGTATAGGTGTAGAAGTGCATCCAGAGTGTTGGTGCGTAAGTGCTCTGTCATAGTGTATGTAATGTTGTTTGCTTCCGGAGCTGAAGGCTTACACGTGCTCAAAGCAGCCCTCAGCTCACAAATCGAAAACTCTGAATTATAAGACGTCGCTGACCTGTTGTTATCCGGCAGGGGTTTTTTCGGCAGATATTTTATGTTGCCTGAAAGTTTTCGTGTAATGTGCAGAGATGGGACGTGTTGGAGGTGTTGTGCAAGTGTATTAGCCCGGTCGTCAAGTGTGTCCCCTGTGGGCTAACCAGGGGTAGGCTGTATGTTTGCTGTCCTTTGAGTTTACGTATTCATGTCCATACCTTGCGTGTGTCTGTGTATAGATTAATTGATGTTAAAAAAGAGCTCCAACTATGTCGTTTGGCTCATGGTGCACGCGCTTGCCAAGTGCCTTTGAACGTTTGAAAAATATAAGGTTCTGTGACGTGGAATACCGACGGAGGATACTTTACGCCCTGTTCTGGACCTCTCTCGCACGTCTACATTCCTCGTTCCATCAGGGCCCCCGCAGGTTGCGTGGAGCAGCGGAGGCTGGGGAATGGACTTTTTGGTGGTGTCGAGGATGTGTGACGTAAGGATTTAGCTCGCCCCTTTAACGTGTAGCTGTTTAATGGACATGTGGTAAAGTGCAGATGTCTTTGCAAATGTATTCCAGCTTGCTCTTGCCTCATTGACCTTTTAAGGGAAGGTGAACTGTATTTGCCTTTGCCTATCTGTGTTAATGTAATAGTGAAGGGGTCCCTACCATTTGCGTCTGTGCCCACTTCTCACTCCAGACATAGATAGAGAATTGCAGACCCGATAGCAAAGTGAAGATGTGAATATGTGCTGTGTCCTATGTTATGGCATGTAGGCGTTTTTTTATATGCATGCTCCCGTGGACGGTAGAAACTTTTTAACAAGGCAACCTCGGTCATCCGTGCGGGAAGAACCCCTAAAGCTGAGGTAGCTAATCTACCAGCCCCTCGAAATCAGAGCTCGAGAGCAGGCAGCCAGGAGAGATGTAAATGGAGCATACAGTTATTAACCTGATAAATAATATGGTATGGATTGCTACAGCCTCAATTGATTAATTGAATAACTTTTATTGAGCTTCAAACAAAGAATAGTGCACTCAGGCACCAGATGGTGTTTAAGATGGTGGTACTACATGCTAATAATTTCCGGGCGACACTCTCCACACCAACCGCGGCCCGTGTGAAGCCATACGTGACTTTTCTAAATATCATGTATTTAAGAAGTTCGTCTGCTTGCTATTAACATGTGTTTCTTGGAGACACATCACGCTTGGCTGATTGGAGCTTGAAATCTCATAAACATCATCGAGTTTTTATAATTTTCTTTTCCCATTATTTATATTTTGGAGCAACTGGAATACGTGTTTCTTGATGTGTCGTCTTTCGGGGGTTGGACTCTTGGAGGGGGCTTTTTTACCTTCTCGATTGACCTTGACTCCGCAGCCTGTTCCTTCGGCGGCGATGCAGGCAGGAACGGTAAGACGTCCATCTCATCGTCATATGTCCGTGGGGTGCCCGGCCACCCAGATCACCAGGGCTTGGCACCCTTTTGGGTGCCCTTCGGTTTTGCCACCACCGCCACGGCCATCGGGTGTGCCACGGGCGGGGCAGGCAGTGGGGAAAGGATGGGAGCTTTTGCGCCCCCCCCCCCTCCCGTGTCTATCTCTTCAGTTCCCTCAGGTGTACGGGGGGCTGACGGTATGGCGACGGAAGGAGTTGCATCGCTCCAACGGTGTTTGTAGCTACATCAACCACTGCCGGCTCTGCATGCGTCATGGAGCCGAGAGCCTCCTATTGGAGGCGGGGGGTGCAGGGGCAGGACGAAGTTCGTCCCGCGGTGCTGCATCCCTGCCGATACCGGGAACCCCCCCCCCCCCTGGCGAGCTGTGTCGGAGGATCTTGGAGAAGCGAAACAGGCAAACGTTTTTCGCTCTTCCGATTAGGTGGGGTTTTGTGTCGCTGTCCAGTTGATTACGCGCTTTTCTCCATTTAACTTGATGCAGGATCTGGAGAAGGCCGCGTGGGGCGGGCATTCACAGATGGGTCATTTCAAAACATTCGCTGTACAGTTGCCTCGTGGGTGGCCGCGGCTGGGGCACTTGGAAGTTGACTCTAGTGAGTTTTCCACTAAATGCATTGCTGCCGCGGCTATACCGTTGACATGTAAAGCAGCTGCATGTATTTTGGATGTACGGTCTTATTTGACACCGGAGGAAACCTGCAGCCGCGAATAAGGTTGGAGCGATCTAATGTAAGGAAGATGTGCTTTGTTGCAATTTCTTGGCTATCTCTGTGGATTGTAATTGTCTGACCGCTGTCCCTCCTTGGTCACCCAGGCCCTCTAGCAAATCAGCGTCGGTTTCATTTTTCAGGTTTAGCTCAGATATGACAGCTTGAGTGGTGTTCAGAGTTCTATGGGAAGTTACTTTGATTGAAAAATCCCCAATAACGGTTGGTTCAAGAAGGGATTTGATTGTGACTGGTTATTGACCTCGACAAGAATTTCACCAGAAGTAAGTTTCTTTGCGTTGTAGTCCTTGCCCACTACACTCTCGATAAACACAGCAATAAGGAACACTGATTTCGATGTTAGAGAGTTGGACTTATCAGCAGATTCGATGATCAAAAAGCCATATAAGCTGTCAGGGTTCGGAAATGCTAGCTCATGTAGCGGTGGATAGTCGACTCAGGTGCGGTCCCTTTTATGAGGCCAATCTTGTGATTTTGGTATGCAAAAGAAGCAGAAAACGGGGGTAACCTCTTGGCTCGGTTTATCCGGAAGCCGAGAGAGGTTCCGGAGCTCCCTGCCTGGTAAAGAGACAGGGCGCCCACCCGCCGGATCTTGACAGACTCCGACGGCCATCGTTCGTGCTTTCTCATCCTCCACCTATACACACATCGCAACGGTTGGATCCAGATTATGTTTGGGGGCTCGGGGTCTGCGGTGTCGCCAATACCGTCACCATTAACACTCGGGGTGCCCCACCCGGGGAGTTTCACTGTAATGTGATTTCACCATAGAGTTAGAGATCTTTACAAGAAACATGAAAGCAGCAAGTCTCGCTCTATGTATGAGGTGGTTCAGTTTACAATATATTATGTTGCTGAAAAGACCTAATTAAAAAATTACATGCAGAGCTCATATGCCAGTTTGGTTCAGTCTCTTGAGTTTGGCAACAGTGTAGTGCCTGTCATAGCTTGGTGCATTACTAGGGGACGTGTCCCAAAATCTGTGCTAGCATGAGCCCGGCCCGGTCGGTAATGTCCCACCACTCATTCACGGTCTGCACTCCAGTCATTCACAACCACCCCTTACCAACGCGACCATCATGCTTGCTCCTTGCACCCTTCTTTACCGAGGATAGAATGTCATCCCAGCCTCAGATGAGGAGACTCCCCACTTTTTTGAGGATACGCCTAGTGTTCCTTATCAGGAACCTAGTACAGCTGACGCAGTTTCTCATGTTAGCAAGCAACATTATCCCAATTCTTCCTTTTGATGATTGCGTCATTTGGCCACGGGGCATTTAAAACATGGGAAACCTATCTGCAGAACAATCTCGATTCTCATTCAGATCTCCAAGCCAGTGTGGAGAGGGTAAAAAAAACCGCTACTCTGCCCTTTATGCCGACCTTTCTATTGGTTATAAGCACAGGATGCCCTAGCAACAAATGGTCACAGAAATGCTATTGTGACGCTTCCATCACTGTGCGATCGCATTGTTCAGCAGGGTGGAAGAACCTTGACTAAGGCAAGTACCCCGCCTATGTGCTTACGTATGGTCCCATCCATTTAGGAGGGTATTCAGACCTTGTGCAATGGTTAGTGTTGCATACCCCATCCACTTTGGATGAGGTGGTGTCCTTGGTTTGTGGCTTGACCACAGTGGTTCTTGAATGCCTGTCAGGCTGCAGGAGAGTAAAAACTGCTTCGAAACTGTGTCGTTACGAACTAGCTTAATACCATTGACGCCCTTGGAAAACCCACCATCAAGAAGGCTGCTTCCGACAGCGGAGCACCACATGCTTCTTCCAACCGCAAATTAATCTGGCTTATGAAAACAACATAGAAACGTCCTTTTCACGTACCATAGTAGCGCTTATACGTGCCCGTAGAGCTAGCAAGCTGGCCTTAGTGGCTCAGCAAGTCTCAAAGCCTCCAGAGAGCGTTGCCACAGAGACTCAAGTGGCACAGAAGGTGAAGAATGCTGGAAATAAAAATGCGGTAAAAGGGCAAGACGAACAGAAGAAGACACACCGCACAGCCCGAGCGGGCTACGCGCCAGGACGGGCTGCGCGCCACCGACGCAGTGGCGCGTAGTTCCAGTTTTCCGTGGCGATCACTTGCGTTCGAATTAACTTGGCTTGTTATACATGGACTTATAAGGGAGCTGGGCCGGACCATATCCTACAGTTTAAATTGCCCATTGAACTGAGTCAGAAAATTGAACTCAATTCCACTTCCTGAGGGGCGCAGTTGAATAAATCCCGTTCACCTCTTTATACGTTTTTGAGAAAAAAATCCTAAAATTTTTTTTCGGCAATTTGAAGGGGCAGTATGTACTTGTAAGCAACAAAAATTGAATCTGTTCACTTATGATAAAAAATTCGTAAAAACATGTAACATTCTCGAAATCCTGTTTTTCCGATGAGGTGGCTGTTATGAAAAAACCTTGCACAACGGTTTTTAGACTTTTTGAACTGGTTACCTAATCACTAAAATGCTCTTAGATATACAAAAAAGTTTGTGAATAAGAATTTAGCGCTTTTTATTCCCTCGGGGTATAGTATTTTTTTTTCAATGCAGTAATATTGAGCTCTACACACCATAATAGGAATGCACGCATCAACTTTCAAGCCTTTAGAACAATCAGTTTGGCTGAACGTTCATATCCCCTCTTGCACCTTTTCGGCCCTTCACTGGTGTAATTACAAAAAATCTTTTCCCCCCTCTTAGCAGATCGTAGGGTGATATCCTTAATTATGTTTGTGTATTTGTAGGACTAACATTCATTAGCAAGAACCAATTTGGTATATCCATCAGTGAAACATATTTCGGGATTCGGAAAAATGGCGAAGTTGCTCCTAAATTGAGTTTCGCATCATTACGGTTAATTAGCGCAAAACCATAGAAGTACTTTTTAGATGTTCTTACAGACTACATATATCAGCAATAAGCACTGGAATATTTGAACGGGTGAGTGAGGTAATCCAAATTAAAGAAAACCCAATTTTCCCCTTGTCCTCTGTTAGGAGTACAGTTTCCGAGGACCGGCCTTAGCGAGCCCCTACACCGCGACACAAATGTACTCCCGAAGTTTCACTTTTCGAGGCACCAACCCAGTTAGCCCAAGACTCCTTGGCCTAACTCAAGCCGATGTACTTTGGCCAGTGATTTTCTATCCGATTTTTCCCGCAGACGTGTTCGGGCCATGTCCAAATGTGGGCCCTTTGGCCGTGTACGGCCGTACTCCCATGGCTATCCAACGGCCAGTCTCTGTCGGCAAATCGACCGGATTACGTTCATACGGCCCGACCCTAGCCGTGGGGCTCCGGCCATTTGAAACCCCCCCGTGAACGGCTGAAGTACGACCACCGGAGGTCACTGCGATGTGGTCGTCAGACTCCAGCCGTACTACAGCTGCAGGAGTTCGACCATGCTAGGGGCATAGGAGTTCAGCCACGGTACAGTAACTGTACTAGGCCGATGGACGACCACTGCAATGCAACCACCCGCAGATGACTCAACCGTAGTGTGCAGCCGCCCAAACCTACCACTTTGGGTCCCCTGCACCCTCATCAAATTGAGACCGCATGACACCACCAGCTGTCCAGCAGTCGGCGCAGCCCTGCTTATTGATCAGCTTAAGTTGACCACAAAATTTATTTGATAAACACTGCTTACAATATGTTGTTCCTGTATTTGCTGTACCTGTTTTACTGACGGATGCATAAATTATTAGTTTATTTGCTATAACTGGAAGAAGTGTATTGTCCATGTCCTGATAAGTTGTGTGCGGCCTAGCTGTAATAAACAAAGAAGGGGGGTCAGGGGTTAAGGGGGTGCATACATTAGTGGTTTGAATGTGGGAAAAAAGGAAGTGCCGCTTTTAGCAAATTTCTTTTAACACAATCTTCGTGTACACTTGCATGCTCTGACTAAATAAGCTATTTTTACAACAGTAGGCTAACCGTTTCGTTGTATATAAAACCGGCACGCATGCCTTTACGAAGCGTTTTGGCTCTTCAGACAACTTATAATATAACAACTTATATAATTTCCTTCACACAAAAAGTATGTCCAGTTTTTGCCATGTTTCTCAGAGATAAATTTTGTACTAGATCAATTTTACTGATGAGCTTTCACAGGGTGGATTCTAGGAGAGATCGAATAAGTACGGTTATTTTCAATTTATTTCTGACGTTATTTTTATGAGTTACATGCACATCACTTAATAGTCCAAAGGAACCTAATATTCCTCTAATGTCGTACTTCATTAAAAAAATTGTACACGTTGCGAATGACGCCCTGCTTTTCGGAGCTGCCGTTCTTCCAACCTTATGTTCACGCAAGAAAAGGCGTAAGAGTAGTGCTTCATAATTTGTTTCAAACCAAAGACATATTAATGGTAGTATGCCTACAGTAACCCTTGTACTATGCAACGAATAAAACAAATCAATATTTCATTGCACGGATTTGAATGCGTAAGGCTCTTAACCCCTCGGACGGGAACTTGCGGCTCGGCCTTATGTATACTACACACCTTCCTCCAGCTTTGAAGTCTAACACAGCATTTCTCGCACGCCTCTCGGAAACAGCGCCTGCCGGGCTTTGCACTCTAACCGTCTCAGTGGCCATGTTTTATCACATTCAGTTGCGTCAATGGCTCGTGTTACTGCTTTTTTGTTACGGCAGTTGACACTCAGGGATTGATTGATTGATTTCAGTTTAACGCACCGACGCAACGCAGGCGATGAGGCGCGCCGTAGTGGAGGGTTCCGGATTAATTTTGACCACCTGGGGGTCTTTAACGTGCGCCGAAATCTCGCACACACGGGCGTTTTCGCTTTTCGCCTCCATCAGAAAAGCGGCCGCCGCGGCCGGGAATCGAACCCGCGACCTCGTGCTCAGCAGCGCAACCCCTTAGCCACTGAGCCACCGCGACGGGTCACTCAGGGAAACCAAATTTTGTAACCTGCTATTCCCATTTGCTGAAAGGATGTCCAGAAAGGGACACTTTTCACCGGGTGTTATTTTTATTTATTTATTTATTTATTAGTTTATTTATTTATTTATTTGACACCTGCGTCGCCTTGCAGGAATTACAGGAGGGGGATACACAAAAAAGTATCCAATTTTAGACCAAATAAGAATAATATAAATACTCAAAGCGTGGTAAAAATCTTGATTAGAAACAAAAAAAATGCAATCATAGGTGGAAGATCGTTCCACTCTCGTACTGATGTAACAAAAAATGAACAGCGGAAGGCGTCATGTTTAAAGGAAATTTAATATTTGACTTTACGATGTGGTCCCTTTTTTGGGATATGTAGGATGGCGCTTAAATACGCTTCTTATTGATTCCAGTCTTCGAGTGGTAGATAGAAAAAAATTTCAACCTCAGGTTTCACCTGATATTTTTCAAGTCCTACAATTTAAGTTCAGTTTTGCTTTCTGTATACGAAGCCGACGATCCCAATTACCCAAAACAAATCGCCCTGCGCGTATTCTGTGTTTTTCAATCGTATCGGCCTGCTCTTTGGTAGGCGGATTCCAGTGAACACATGCGTACTCCAACAATGAGCGCACATGAGTGAAATGCAGTTCCTCTTTTAGGTTAGATAGAAGTTCACAGAATCGCGGGTTCGATTCCCGGCCGCGGCGGCCGTTTTCTGATGGAGGCGAAAAGCAAAACGTCCGTGTGTACGAGATTTCGGCGCACGATAAAGATCCCCAGGTGGTCAAAATTAATCCGGAGCCCTCCACTACGGCGCGCCTCATCGCCTGCGTTGCGTCGGCGCGTTAAACCCCCACAATCAATCAAGAAGTTCACAGAATTTTTGTCTTGGAAAATCCAGAACGCATGCGGCCTTAACGTTTATGTTGTGAGCGTGGCTAGTCCACCTCAAACCACCTTTTAAATAAACTCGGAGATATGTATATTTCCTTGGTATGCTTAAAGCAGCATTATTTACGCGATACGTATTCAACTGATATGAACACTTTTGCATGTAAAGGCGACGAGAAGACACTTTTTTACCTTTCAACTACATTTGAATGGACACACGAAGATGCTATTACATTCAAATCATGCTGGAAATATTCCAAATCAGATTCATTCTCTATATTCCTCTAAACTACAGTCATCCATGACAACTCTGAACAAAGGTGTGAAGGCAATAGTAAGATTTATATATACCAGAAACAAAAGAGGGCCCAGAATTTGCCTCTGGGGAACTCCTGATGTCACGGGAATATATCTGGAAGAACACCCGTTGAGAACGATCGGCTGCTGCTGTCTTAACGGCATACTTGGCTACCCATGCAAGAAGAGTTTTGTTCAGTGTATAGCCCCACAATTTACTAATACGAAGGTCATTAGGAACAACGTCGAATGCTTTTTCGAATGTTAAACAAAGTGCAGTCTACTTTATGCTTATGTATTGCTAAAGCCGAATCATGCATGAACTCAACCAGCTGCGTTGA
The DNA here is from genome assembly GCF_048455015.1 of Haemaphysalis longicornis. Classification (NCBI taxonomy): domain Eukaryota; kingdom Metazoa; phylum Arthropoda; class Arachnida; order Ixodida; family Ixodidae; genus Haemaphysalis; species Haemaphysalis longicornis. The sequence continues at coordinate 72,067,649 of NW_027526203.1, forward strand.
GCAAGGAAAACCATGATGAAATACGTGTTGACTAGGACGCAGGGGATTATGTTTAACCAAATGTTTCATATCCTTATTGTGGCTGAGCTTGCCTTCAGGTACTGCAAATAAGTTAACATCTGCCTTCGTCATTGACAAGGCTCTGTTGTCATCGCAAATTTAAAATAACACTTATTTTTAAAGACGCGGTCATAAAATCGGATTAAGAAGCTAACTGCAGGGCCCTAAGTTGAGCCTATATATGCACGAGCGTAGCCTATCCTACGTTTAGTTAGAGAAAAATATTGTAACATTGTTTTTGGCAGTATTACTGCCGGAAATTTGCGCTTTTGCGCACCCTTGCCTTTCTTTGGTGAGAGTCTTTGACATGCCGCTGGTGGAGCTCCTGCGTGGTGATGCCCTAAGGCCCTAGTTCGGCCGTCATTTTTGTGAACATCGGTCGCCCAAAGTAAACTGAATATCTGGCAGCCAGACCCCTGCCGTTGTGTGTCCGAACAAAGGCGGCCGGGGAAATACCAAAGTGATGGTGGCCGAATGTTGGCTGTTCAACGTATGATCACTGGCTGCCAGAACCTGGACGCTGGCCAGACATTCCAGAAAGCGGCCATAGGCGGGCCGCTGTACGGACACACTTTCTGTACTGCCTGGGAAATGTATGCTCCGCACATATGGACAAGCCGCTGGGATCATCCTCTCGCGCCTCCCTGTTCCCCGCCCCTCTCCTAATGTATAGGCGGCTATTTGCCTCATGGGACCATGAGCCAGACTGAAGGGGCAGTAATCATTATCCTGTTTCTTGGTTTGGCTCCACTCTCCCAGCGATGCCTACGGCGCCACTGTCGTGTGACTCACTGGTACTTGGGTAGGGCAGTGTTAGCAGTGTTGGATACCTCTCTACCCACAACCGCATGCGACGAAGTGCTGTTGTATGTGCCACCCTTAAAGGAACACTTAAGTGATGTGTAAACTTTGTGGGATTACTCGCACAAATTGTAGTCTGGAGTTTCTAGGCCATGTTTAGACCACTCTCGGCGCGTCTACGCGACTTTATTTAGTAGATAATTCGATCCAAGAGTGCCGTTCTCCTCTCTGCACCATCCTTGACGATTTACTATGACGTTTTGTGAGACGCTTACGCCAGGCACACTTGGCTTGACTGGGCTATTGCGGGGCTTGTCTACCCTCCGACGACTCATTTGGGCGGCCGCCAGTGCAGTGGAAAACTTCTAGTACACTGTACCACCAGCGTGTCGTCGCAATTGGCTCGCTCAGTTAGAACTAAGCGCACGGCACCATTTGGCCCTGGAAGAATGTTCCTTTAGTTTAAGAGGTCGTCGACTGTATCAATCTTAGTCAAAGGCACAGTCAAAGTAGCTCTACACAAGTGTACACGCGACGCTTCACTGACTGGTACGCTGGGAGGAGAGAGAAAAAAGGGGGAAAGACCTGCGAAGTTGAATAAGTACTAAGGAATTTAAAGTAACCCAAACATTTATTGTAAAGCGTAAAAACAAGGTACGGGAAGCAATTTTAACGCTGGGTGAACTAAAAGAGCAGTCAGCAGCACGACCACACATTTTCGATCGATTTCCTTGTCTAAGCAATGCAGTCATTCCAGATAATATATTCGTGGGAATTCGGGGACGCGTACGGCACACAACAGTTAGTTGGTGAAGAATAGTCATCTAAGCTACTAGGAATGCCGAAAGTAAAACAAATGAAACAGGCTATATATATATATATATATATATATATATATATATATATATATATATATATATATATATATATATATATATATATATATATATATATATATATATATATATATATATATATATAAATTGTCTAAGTTGTATTTAAACTTATATATGTATAAATTGTCGCGAAGTGGGCATTGGGTTTGTTTGTTCATATTTTGTTTTTACTGCCCGGCCACACCCGGCTGTGTACGTGTTCCATTCTTTATTTTTATGCCGGACGGGTTATCTCATTCTGACACAGATAGCGTTTCGCCCTAAGTCACTAGCCTCGAATAATCTTCTTTGATCTACAATGTTCTAGATGTAAACCGACGATTCGAGAAACACTCGCGCTGAAAGATAAAAGCCTGCAGAGCAGACACCACGGTATTCTAATTCCCGACGCTCGCTTGCGTACGTCACTTTGCTGACTGCTGCTTCGCGAAAAATGCACAGGGAAATGCACGCGGACGGAAATGCGCAACAGAAATGCACACGGACGTCAGTGATGTAGGCTTGGGTGCCGTCCTTGTCCAAAAGCAAAGTGGTTGCAGGGCGCTGATTGGTGTGGTCGGGAGGCCATTTGGATCGCCGATTCGTTCTGGAAAGCACATATATCGCAGGCAACCTATTGCGGAGTAGTCTCGTGGCTCATCGTCATCGTTGTCGTCCGCGCTTCGTCGTTCCTTGTAGCCGGGGTGGCAGCCGCGCCGGCCGCTGGGGGCGCGGCAGCTGTGGCCGATGGAACACTTGATGAGCGTCGCAGCCGGGCATTTAGGCCTAAGTGGCGGCCACCGGGGGGTACGATACTGGCGGGGTCGATTCCTAATGTTTGGTAGGCTTAATCGGGGCCATCTTGATGTCGATCAAGTCAGCGCATAATTATAAACAAAACAAAACCAAAGGCGGTGCCAGGAACGCGTTATTTACGCGCACAGGGTCGAAAACAGCGGGAGCACATCTGGGGCGCACCAGTTCGGCGTTCCAGAGCACGTGCCTCCCCCCTTAGAGAAAGAAGCCAGGAGAAAGAAGCCACGGTGTTCGCAATCTGAAGCGTCCTCAAAATGGGAACACTCACGAAATGTACTTCGACTGACGCCGGCAAAGTTTTCTAGGCCCCCAATGTTTTAAGCACATCACCCTGTATCACTGCTACGCATATATTTGTATACCTTCTTGTCAGCCATATCGCCATAGGAACGCTGTTCATGGGTGAATTTGCTAAAGGGGGCTTTCCGTGCAAGGTAGTCCCTTGTCGGTTTTGACAAACTTTATTTTTGGGGCAGTAAAGGGGGTGGAAGCAAGTGTCTTTAACCTCGAAAATGTTGGAATTGACCTCGTCGTAATTTGAGGATTGTGTTCCTCTCTTTTTTTGCAAATTGTGGTTTGAATAGATTTTCCTATTTTAACTCTAGGGACGCTGCCCCTTATATTTGTTTTTATTCTAAAAAAATCATGCCACTTGTGTTTTATTTAGTTAGGGGCTGGGAACGCATCTTTTGATTTAAAAACCTGTTTTTCTATTCCTTGTTAATAACACTGTTATTGCAAAGGGAACGTTTTTATACATCTCTTTTTGAACTTTTTTCAATACGTAATTGTGCATACATAAGCCTAGGAGATTTCGGGGAACAAACTTCTCGGGGAGAGCCTCGCCTGGTTTGTTGTTCAAGACTATCAGTTATTTTGATTTTCAGGGTATATAGTTTGCGGATAGCTATATACTGCAGTGATTTAATTTTTGTTGCATATGGCTGTTTGTTGAATATTACCAAGTTTTCATGTCCTGTCTTTTGATTGTGAGTGATTTGGGTGAGCGAGGCGAACGATGTAACTCGATGGGTTCAATACGCAGGTAGTGGGGGTGAAAGGGAGAAGCAAAAAAAATTTAATAGACTGCTGCCGGGGCCTCGATCTGTCGCTATCGCTCACTTGTCGGCCGCTTTTGGCCGTCCAGACGCCTGCGACGGCTCGCAGCTGCCGTTGCAGCCGGTGGCAGGGTATTATTATGGGCTAAGCCCATTAGGGTCTCGGGCTGTTGGCGTCTAATGTTGTCGTCGCAACCGTCGTCTCATGTAGTCACGGTACTAACGCTCCGCGACACCCGTTTACGCCTCGTGCTAGAACGTACCGCATGCTAAAAAAACACCGGGACACTCGTTTATGCCTAGTGCTAGAACGCTTCGTGATTAAAGACACGAGACTTTTACTGCAAATCTCTATACCTCTACCGCTCAACGGTTTCATCTCAATTGGCAAGAACGCCAAGGCGCCAAGAATACGCCTGTACTTGCATGCTTCGCCCCTCCCCAGGTTTCGTATTAGTGGAGATGTCCCGAGATTTTTCTTTTTGGCTTGTCGCTGTTCCCCATACTGCGTGTTTAAAGTGCCCTTTAAGTTGCGTTTCCTTCTCGCTCACAGATATTGCTGCATGTGGTTACCCCTTTACATTTGCACGAAAACCTGCAGAGAAAGGCATGTTAACAGGCCAAGGCATGCCTTTATGGTATCTAGCCAAGCCCATCGATAACCATAAATTGAAAATCCTCAGTGTCGCATTTTCTAGTTCGTTTGTTCTCTTTTTTTAGGTACAAGGGGAGGGTCAGAATGAACAAAAGCAGTAACGCCTGTCAGTATTGTGGGATGGGCGGTACAATGATCTGCGACCAAGGTATTTGTATTAACAGCGGGTGCCTGCTGTCGAGAAAGGTAGCTGCTCTCTTTCATTTCACCTGCAGCAAATCAAAAGACCTTTTGATCAGCTGTGTGTTTTATTTGCAGTGTTGGATTGCAAATTGTCCATACAAATGTAGTTTTCAAAACCCATTATTAAATAACATCCAATTTGTTGGATGCAAAGTGGAATTTAAAGTAACGGAAGCAAAGGACAAACATGTCAAATGGAGCATGCACGCAGGGAACTGAACAAAATTTTTAGGTCATTTTCATAAAAATTTCCAATAAAGCACGCATAATGCATCAAGGTATGCACAAACGTGTTCCAAGGAACCGACGTCATCCCATCTGATGGATTGAGACGGTGCGGTCATGTATTCTAGTATCCCTTCACTGAGTAGTTGAGCGGATATAGGTGAAATCGGTGAGGTGGAAACAAATTCTGCGAAGGAAAATTAGACATCCACCAAGAACGCAGGCATAAGGCTACAGAGGACAGCTATACAGCCGTTTGTCAGAAACTTCACACTTGAAGGAAAGTCGTCCTGGTCTCAGATTCTAAATTTGGTCAATTACACTTGTCACCACTTGCAGTTAATCCCTTCCCTCTCGAACTGAAATGGCTAACCAACTGGTAAGCTCGGTGGGTAGGGCGACTGCAATAGTCTGAGTGGTGATCCTGGACCAAGAGAAAGTTTTCTTCAAGTGCAAAGCTTCTGAACAAGCTGTATAGCTTGCGTATGTAACTGTAGGGCTTCATTCCAGGTGGGTGTCTAACTTTCCTTTCACTGGGTATCCAGGATTCATGGAGGACAAACGTTAGGGGACTGGATGGCGTATTGCTGCCAGCCTTTGCAAGCGCACTTTTGTTGACGCCGCTCTCGCAATGTTTTTTTTTTCTGAGCCACCGCAATAGGCCGCACGTGTGGCCATGCACGTGACCTCTTATACGTCTTTCTCGTATGTTCGAGCTGGCGTTTGTTCGGTTGAAGCGAGCACGCTGTCACAACCGGGATCACATGGCACAGTAACGTCCAGCCAGACTACGATTTTACTGTCTATGACGAGGCTATATCCTTCTCCAGTGGCGCCGTCTCCTATCTTTTTCCGTCCGCCATGCCAGGATTTGAAGTGCCATGGCACACAGGGGCCGCGGACACACATGTTCAACACCACATGCTTCCTAGGTACAGCTCAATGTGTACTGCAAGGTTAGAGGGGCGGAGCCAATTAAGGAGTGGTATGGGATAATTGTGGTTGCTTAAATATATTTTCTGAAAGCTCTATGGTACAAATTAGACTTTGTCTCCTGGGTGACTAACAGGACTTCTCTCGGCTTCACAACCGGTTCTAGACATTATATAGGGCCACAATCGGGAAAAGAACATGAAACCCGTGGTAACAAAAACTTGCACTCATGTACACACCTAACCCACACATAAAAGCACGTCACCGTGTTAACTTTATGGCTTTGCAAATTGTGTTTTATGACCCGCCGCGGTGGCTCAGTGGCAATGGCGTTGCGCTGCTGGGCACGAGGTCGCGGGTTCGATTCCCGGCCGCGGCGGCCGCTTTTCTGATGGAGGCGAAAAGCAAAAACTCCCGCGTGTACGAGATTCCGGCGCACGTTTAAGATCCCCACGTGGTGAAAATTAATCCGGAGCCCTCCACTACGGTGCGCCTCATCGCATTAAACCTTACAGTCAACCAATTGTGTTTTGTGTATACTTATTTAGTTATCTTTTCTTCAAAGGTAGATGGTGTCCTTGTGGATGCGGGCACCCTTTCCCGCATAACGGCAGGCAGCAAGGAATACGCGTGGCCCTTTGCCTGCCCCATAGTGCGGCCTTTGTTTACCCCGGAGGAGCTGTTTGGAAAGTCTGTTTATGGACAAAAGTCCAACTATGATAAGGACGCCACTGTGAAGGACGCCTTGAACCAAGTGAGGTGGCAGGTCATCCTCAATACCGGAAAACATTTATATAAATTCATTACTCTACTGTACAAACGCAGTAAAGATGAGTCCTGTTCAAGAAAATATACAGAATTTCCTTCATTTGAAGTCGGCACACCGACTTTCGCAAAAGAAAGTATCATATAAGTTTAGAGACACCATTTTTGTTTCGTCTGAAAAAAATTAGCTTTTCACATGTTCCTCAAAGACGTTTTTACTACAAAATTACAATGGTGGAAAAGTTAAACTGTTTCAGTACCAAAGATTAGCAGTCAATTAGCTGCAGAACCAAAGACACTTCAGTTTGCTAACTGCATGCCATCATTCAAGTGCACCCGCCGCGCTATAGCCCAGTGGCTAAGGCGTCCTGCTGCTGAACATGACGACGCGGCTTCGATTCGCGGACGCGGCAGCCGCTTTTCTGATGTAGCCGAAAGGGAAAAACGCCCTTGTGTACAAGATTTCCGCACACGTTCCAGATACCCCGGTGGTCGAAATTAATTAGGAGCTCTTCGCTGCGGCGTGCCTCACCACATGGCTTGCGATGAGGTGCGCCCTTTATTGCGGCGCGTTTAATCGCCTATACCCTACAATCAATCAATAGCATTCAAGTGCTGCGGTCATAGTTTTCATTGGCATGGTTGTTTTGCTGATCGCCTAGTCCTTTTAATAAACTATACTGTATTTTGTTGTGGTTTTTCCCTTAAAGTGGAAGTATTTTAAATATAATAATAATGAAAACAAGAATGTTGTGTTTAGGTTTAGAGCATAGTACCTTGGTTCAAGCCAATTTCTATTTACCTTTTGGAATTTTTGTTCGCATACGCATTTTGATACACCTACTCTCAAGTCTACGATTACATTGTTGGGAAATAAAAACCTACCTGTTGGTCACGCGAAAAAAGCTTCTGGGGGATAGCTCCAACAAAAGCAGCCCAAGTACTTTTGATCGGATGAACATATTGTCACAGGCTTTGGCCAGCTTCCCGAGAAACTTACACGAATCACAACCGCATATCCATGTGGCCGATCTCTCCCTATCTGGGTATGTGCTCCGGTGGAAAGACGCTGGTCGATGACCAACGGAATTAAGGGAAGGTAGACGAAGTCCGAGCTCCCGCTGGACTGGGTTTGCAGCATGACCCTGCCTCTGTCCCGGTGGCTAGGGTGTCTTTTGTAAATGCCCCTTCTTCCCGACAACCTATTTAAGCGTTGTCACGTAACATCTTTGGTAGAGGTGCTGGACTTCCTGTTTCCTGTACCTCTTGCCAGCGAGGCTTCATACCAACACGGAACTTCGGAGTCGGCGCAACGCTCGCGGCCACGCGATGCCTATTGATGAGCCCGGATCCCCTTCACTGTTCATCGTTCTGTCCCACCCTCGGGACCCCGGCGACCTCACTGGGACAGACGACACTGATGTAGAAAATTGGCTCCGCTGGTTCGAACGTGTGAGGGCTCACAACAGATGGGACGACACGCTTAAGCTCGCCAACGCTGTTTTTTCCTCAAATAAACAGCTGAGAAATGGTTTGAAACGAATGAAGCACGACTAACCAGTTGGGATATTTTCAAAGAGCTTCGAAAGGTGTTCGGGAAGCCAACTTGCGGCAAAGCAAGAGCTCTCAAAGCGTGCTCAAACATGTACTGAATGTCACGTCACCTACATCCATGACGTTTTGGCCCTATGCTCCAAAGTTGTCTCAGGAATGCCAGAAACGGACGGTTGGCCATATTCTTAAGGGCATAGCCGACCACGCTTTTCACCTGCTCATTTGTAAGGATTGCGCTACCGTTGATTCCATCATCAAGGAGTGTCGGCGATTTGAGCAGGCCAAGGGATGCCGAATAGTTCACCGATTTGCCCGGCTCCCGCAAACTGCGGCGACTTCTTCCTGAGCTGACCTCCATCTACCCGCTCCTGTTTCACGCAATACGGACCCTGTCGCCCCGTCTGCCGATATCACCAGAATCGTGCGTTGCGAAATCGAAGCTATGGTCCCGACCCCCACACTGCCATATGCAGATGATCGCTGCCAACTCCCTACGATCGCTGCAATCCTGGCCGTCGTTCGCGATGAAATGGCGAGCATGGGCTTTCATCAAGTGTGCAGTATCGGACATCCCCATCCTTCTTTTACCCAACAGTTTTGGCCGCCCACGCACGTAAGCCCCCAAGCGACTTTTGTAATCGCCACCGCAATCCTCCTGAATGGCGAACGCCTGACGACAGACCAATTTGCTTTAACGGCTCCCGTATTGGCCACATCGCTCGTTACTGTAGGAACCGCTGGACTCCTCTCACTCTCAATGCGTCCCCTCTTTACGGCTCTCGGTCTTTCTTCGGCTACACTTCCGATACGCAGTGCCGTACTGCCCCAAGGTGGATACCCAACACTTAAATGCAGACCCTGTGCACACCCGGTTCAGCCACTCACCCTCGCCTCAACGTCAGCAGTCCCGATCGCCGCAACCTCGCCGCTCGTCCCCGATGCCCGACCGTGCCTCCCGATACTCCTTGGAAAACTAGGCAGTGCAGCTCCCAGACCTGATGCTGCATATCCGACCCGGTTCGAAAACCCTCTACCTCCTCATTCTGGAAAGCAAATCTTATTAGCCCTTCATGTTTATGGTGTACCGGTAACTGCTTTAGTCGATACAGGTGCGCAGTTGTCCGTCATGAGGTCAACCCTTCGCCGCCGCCTACGGAAAGTCCTCCCGCCTGCCCTGCCCCGTGTTCTGAGGGTTGCCGATGGTGGGATGACCTCCGTAGCCGGAATGTGTACTGCGCGTGTTGGACTGGCCGGCCATGAAATCCCTGATATGTTTGCTGTCCTGGACACGTGCCCTCATGACGTTATTATTGACCTGGACTTTCTCGCTGACAACGCGGTCGTAATCGATTGTGCCTCGGGTGTTCTTCGACTCGAGCTACCGAGCCCCCTTGCTACATATGCAGAACCTCAGCCCCGGCTTCGTTCCACTGAGCACATTCGCCTGGCCCCAAAGGCAGTGACCTACCTTCCGCTGACCTCATCTCCGCCCGTGCCGGATGGTGATTACATCGTTTCACCGGTTACAGACGTGTTGCTCGACCGACACGTGGCTCTCCCGTTTTCGGTCGTAACGGTTGCCCAGAATCGGATCACACTGCCGTTACTAAATTTCGGACTTTCTACACAAGTCCTACCGCAAAGAATAGCGCTTGCCCTGCTTTCACCATTGGATAACTGCAAAATTTCTGCCATGGCCCTTGACACAGCCCAAGGTGACAAAGCAATCTACCACAACCTCGCAAAATAATAGGAGTTTGTGAGAATCATTTCCCCGCACCTTCCAGCGCACCCAGCTCACAAGCTCCGCGGTCTTTTTGCCAGCCATCGCGATATTTTTTACTTCGACGGCCGGCCCTTAAGTCAGACGTCCGTTGTGACGCACCACATAAACACCGGGGATGCCAGTATTATACTCCGACGCCCATATCGCGTGCCTCAGACCGAGCGAGGTGTCATTCAGCGGGAAGTCAATGAAATTCTCAGAAGGGATGTTATTGAACCCTCCTCCAGCCCATGGTCATCACCGATTGTTTTGGTGAAAAAGAAGGATGGCTCCTTGCGCTTTTGTGTTGATTACAGGCACTTGAACAAAATTACCAAGAAAGATGTATACCCGCTCCCTCAAATTGATGATCATTGCGATATGCTTGCAAACAAAGGTTGATATTGGTGGAAGTTTTTCCTCCCCAGATTACACGGTCAAAGAATACAAAGTGCCTGGGCTACAGGCGAGGAATTCTTTGTCCGCACTGCTGTCTCAAGGTTATTAGTATTCGAGAAATCACACAAAACAAACGAGAGGAATGAAGAATTACTTGTGTTAGCTTTTCGCAAGGCATGTTCTCTTCAAACTTATGCATGTCTTACTCTTGAGTGCTTCTATCTAGAACAGTTTCAATGCCTATAGAATGCATGACGTTTTGAGTGTACCGCTAAAAATGCTTTGGTTAGCAATGCCGACTGAGTGGGAACGTTACGCTAACCTTCCAATAAAAAGTCTACAGAAAATTTCAATTCGAACACGGTGGTCAATGGTTGACAAAAAGTCGGTAGGTGGTTGCTAGGAAGTCTGTAGACAGATTGTAGACAGTCTACGGGATGTCGCTAAATCCTATTGATATTTTGCAACAACAATAAATTAAATGTTGGTAAAAAGTTTTATGAGGGTACTGCGCTCGAGCAGCGTGAAAAGCACCGGGGAAGCGATGTAGAAATTAAATGCTTTCAGTGCCCGAAACCAAACCACTCAGGAATCTCGTAAGGAGTGCTGCTCTGCTGTAGTCATACATGAAGCTCGCCCACAAAGGCGAGCTTCATCTCTCGCCCTTCAGTAAACTGCTTACGTTTTGCTTTCGTCTTTTGACCTCAGCATCGAAGCAACACGTCTGCTAGCTGTTCGTTCACCACACTACTACCATATGACGGAGGCGACGAAGCTCTGTGCGGGGTCGATTCCGCCTGTGTAGGATCCCAAAGCATTTTTGCGGGTGGGACCGACCCCTTACTTCCGGCTTCATTGAGAATTTTGGCGCAACCTGTAGTGTATTGATATAATAAATTCATTTACATCCCCAAGAAACCGAAAAATGGCGAGCTGTTGCCTTTGCTCTTACGGTGGATGGCTAATGCTCCGCAAATTTCTCGTGTGCTTTGACCGCAGCATCGCCTTAAAATTACTTTTCTTGATTACAGATCTTTTGATCTGTAATGTAGAACAGGAGTATCAACCCCCAGTTTCTTAGTAAAATTGTTAGTTGGCAGTCAGCGCTGCGTGATGTCTCGTCCTTCTTAGACCCGTCTTTCCGCCAGTCGAAACTGTAAACAAAAAAGCAGAGTTAACAAAGAAATATACACAGGTAAAAGGCGAAAACTGCAGTTTCGATTCAGCGCCAACCAAGGTCCTCGAACATGGCGGACTCCGCACTTTTTCCTCCCCGCGGTATGGCTCGCTTCACCAATTCACAAAGGTTCTCCGGTGAACGAACCCCATGAAAAAAATATTTGCCTCGCGTTGTGATACCGACACAACAGCGTGTATAACGATGACTGTGATGATAGCTTCGATGACTGCGGCGCCAGCAGCTTCACGCAAACCTCTGGAAAATGGGCCCATCTCCCCGCGAGGGGGACTCGAATAAATGCGTCGCATAGGGGGTGGGTGTATTGCGTTAACGTTTAGTATTTGGGGAGTTGGTGGTAGTGAATGCGTTGTATCAGCAGCTTCTTGACGTAGTTTGAATGAGTCAAGGAAATTTCGTCATTCTTGCGTGTTTCGCTTTGTTTACAAAGCAAGAAACGCAAATGCTTGTGGAGTTGTTAACTAACTAACTAACTGACTGACTGACTGACTGACTGACTGACTGACTGACTGCAACGGCTTACTTGCACGAATGCTTTGCTCTGTGGACAGCCAATGCACTCGCCATTTGTACAAGTGCGGCACGGACACAGACAGCTGGCTGGCGCCGCATCTTTTCAAAGTGCTACGAGTTGTGCTGCGCCTCCGCCAGACGGCGCCACGGGTCCCGCGACCGAGAGAAGACGCAGTGAAACATCACCCTCGCGAGGGGCACGATCAAATGCAGAGCATTTCCGGGGGCGCACGACGTTAAGTAGTTTGCGTTACGTTAATGTTCTCGCACTTGTGGCAACTGCTGACGAGAGAACGCTAGTCAGCAGAAATTTGAATGAGTCAAGGATATAAGGCGCATTCGTAGCGTCCCATTCTGTGTCGGCTTTGTGGCGCAGTGGGTAGAGTACCATGTACATTGCCCGCAGGGTCGAGGGATCGAAACCGGGCGCCGGGTAGTATTTTTTTATATAGTAGGGACAATGACGGTGCGGACTACGGACGTCGACGCGGGTGACTTCGTGAGTTACTGAAATGCTCTGCATTTAAAAATTGGGATAGCAAAGTTTACGGCGTAGTAACATATTGTACAGAAATTCTGAGCATTGCCTACTGGCACGAAAGCAATCTTAAGCCGCTTTTGTTACAGCAAAGCTGTCTACGGCTGGGATCCAGCCGATTATCTCCGGCGACAGAGCAATGTAGACAAGAATGGCGCGTTAGCGTAGCGGCACCTTGCAGCGCGCACGCAAATCCTCGGGCTCGTAAAATTGTGCGCCGCACTTTCGCCGTGTGGATAACATTCATAAAACAGTTAAAAAAGATTCAGAGAAACTTGCACTCCCGCGCGATACTTGAATGCGGAAAATGTTGTAGGTGAGCATTGCCGAACACAATAAAATTTTAGTGTCACTGCTTATCTGCATAGTTGCGGTGCTACCAATCGTCGTCATATGCATCGAAGAAGTCGCCGTGTTCTTCGCGACGAGTGGTAAATGCAAAATCATCCTCATCATTGTAGACTTCCAACAGCTGTTTGTGATCGATTCGAAGCAGTGGTGGCGGGATCTACGAGTCGTCTCCAAAATGAGGGCACACTCGTAGCCATGTCTGTAATTATCCACAATGTCTTCTAGAGGATGCGGCGGCCACAGTAACCTCTTCCAAGCAGGGTGTCTTTTAATATTTAGCATTAGGGCGGGAGTTTTTCTTTTTCCCTTAAAGCCACTGGGCTAGCCGGGAACTCGGCGGCCGCCGCGATGCACGCTCGCACGAGCGCTCGCCCTTTTCGTAGCCAGTGACTCGGCGGTCGCCGCGAGGCACGCGCTCCGGAACGCTGGCTGTTTTCTCGCTCCTGGAGGATTTTGCCAGATTTTTTCTTGTTAAAACCACTGCGCGTTCTAAGGACGCTCGGCGGTCGCCGTGAGGCACGCGGTCACGAGGTTTTTAACCGAGCGCAAGCTGCGCGCTGACGCACAGCTGGCACGGCGACGGGAGCGAGCGCAGCCGAGCACAAGCTGCGCGCTGACCGCGCGGACGCACAGATGACGCTGCGGTGAGAGCGGCGGAGCGCGCAGCTGCCGCGGCGATGAGAATGGGGGAGGGATGCGGACCACGCCGCGACAACGACGCGGGACAAGGCGAGTTAAAAGATGCGTTGCATCTAAAAAATTCATTTATTGCAAGTATCAAAGCTACTGTCCGCCTTAACTGCCCACGTTGCAAAAAAAAAACGGTGATTTTTGTTTCCACCTTGGTTTCGGCGGCTTCAACTAGGATAGCATTCTCTACACGAAACATTGTTTGCACCAGTTCGAGTCCGCGTCCTCAAAAATCTAAGAAGCATTGGCGGAGCACATCGACTGCCGAAAGCGCTTCATTATAAGCTTCGGACGGATTTCACAGGCGACATCATCGCGAACGTTGGCGAGTTCTTCCCACAGTTCACCGATGCTGCTGTCTTGGTTGGCACCCACTGACTGGGCGGGTTCCGTCGCGAGTCCCGCGCATCGGAAACAGTTCCGGAAAGTATTGGGCGTCACGTCGCTCCGTGCGAGGCACAATGTCTCAGTCGCGGTTCTTGCTCCGTGGTCGCGGCCAATCCACATCTCAATCGCCGCTCCGAGATCATGCATTTCGGTGGCCATTCTAGGCGTCCAGAGTTCGATATATCGGATGTGAACTTCGTTATAAGGAATATGTTTCCCATGTATTTCCGTAACTGAATTATTTTTGTTCGTTATATAGCATAATTCGCTCTATCCGGGTTAGTTATAGCCGGGTTTGACTGTAGTTCCTTTTTGGACGAACGGAGGAACGCCACCGTTCCATTAGGGCCAGTGGAACTGTAACGGTAACTCGTTAGGTATTTAAAGGAACGGTAGGAACGGCGTTCCTTCTGCCAACGTTACATTGCTAGGAATTGGCTGTTTTGTATGCCAAGGCTCGAGTACAAAAATCACCGAGTCGCTACGGTATTTCTCTTCCTATAAAAGCTGGCCAATTTGCCCGCCCTTCAGTGGAACGCGCCTTCCCGAAGGCCAAAAACAGAAGAATGACCACGCAGCGGGCCGCAGCTTGTGCTTGCTTTCATGCCCGTTGAGCTTACGCGGCGTTCGACGGGTGAACAGCGCAGCCGCGAGAATTCTTCTCACCTTTCATCGCTTGTCTGGGGAGGCCAGGATGCGCGTCTGGCCGATAGAATTGTCGCCTGCCGGGGAAAGGTTACGGGCGGCGCTGCAGGTGCCTTGTGAAACCACCGTATATTGTCAGGGTGTTGCGACCGGGCGGGGGCACCCGATCCGTTCTCCGTGGCCTCCAACATACGAAGGGTAGCGTGTATGATGCGAGCGGCCAGCCGCTGTTGCAGCCGTGAAGAAGTCCAGAGCAGTAGAATAACGTAACTGTTTACTTCATGGCGAGAGGTGAGCCGAAGCCCAAAAAAACATACAATGCCCCGACGGGCGAGGTTACAATACAGGACACGAGCAGAGCGACCGCATGGATTCGCTGCTCAGACAGGAATGAATTTCAACGTTTGTGCTGCTTCTATTTATACCCAAAAAAACGCCCCCAAGAGTAACACGCCACGAACATCACAGACGCCCACACGCTCTGTCCATCGTTCGTGAGTCACCCATGGCTTCGTCCCACATGGCGTTCGAGAGGGGGGGAGAGAGTGTCCTTGAAAGGTGCCGGGGTCGCGCTATCAACTGCTGATCGTGCCGATAGCGAAACGTCTGAGCCGGGAATGTCAAGGCGGGACTCTCCGACGCGCAGGGGCCTGAAGGGTGTGGCGCTGGCAGCCGCCGGAGGCACGTTGCAAAGCGAGGTGACTGACCCGGCATGGCGAGACACGAAAGTATGATTCACCGACACGCGGGCGCTCATGGTCGATTCCCACGTGGTCGCTGATCCGGGAAAACACGTGGCATTGGCTGATTCGTAACAAGGGGTGATTACCGCATTAGTGCGCGCACGCCGCGGGTGCGTTGTTGTCGGGGGAGTTGCTCTCGCTGTGAGGTCATTCGAAGGGTCACTGGTATTGCAGGGTCACCGGGTCACTGGAATTGTTTGGGATCGCAGGTTTGGACCCCTCAAAGGAAAGCGCGATCTCGTTGTCACCACTTGTTCAATCCCACGACCCCTTCAACCAACTTGTTATCAAGAACTGCTCGACCGTGGATGAAGTCCTTGCTGAATGCCGACGCTTCGAGGAAGCAAAATGCCGCCACATTGTGCAAAACTTCACTAGGCTCCCCAACACAGCGGCCACGTCGTCCTGCGAGAGCTCACCACTTCCTCCGCGTGACTCTTCTTCGCCCGAAAATGTGGTACACATTGTGCGTCGAGAGCTGGAAGCAATGGCTCCACCTACTCTCATTTCCCCACCAGACCACGTAACACGCACGCTATCCCTGATCCAGACCATAGTACGCCAATTCTTCCAATTCTTTTTCCATGTTCCCCCCCTCCCAAAAATAAAAAGAATAACCTGGGGAACAACACCCGCTCCAGCAACGCTATGGCAGGTTTGCAGCCAATCAAAAATAAATGAACAGGGGTTATAACCCAAACGTACTTTTTGTAGTAAAAGCCAATTTGTAGAATGCAAAATTAAATACACCCCCATATTGGTACACTTTCGGCACGCACTGTTTGAACACACGGCAGCAGGAGCACAGCACAAAGGAGCAGCGTCCGGAAGAATTACGCAGCGGATGACTGTACAGACACAGTTGACACCATGAAAGTTCCAGAAGCTGTAGAACTTGAGTTCCGTCTTCTTCACATGTCTCTATCTTCAGGCGTCGCCCAAAAGGTCGTAGGGGAAGGCAGATGTCACGTGCAGAGCCAAGAGGTATCGGCTACTAGATGCCAAATTCACTGTCGCGAAATGTCCGGCATGCTGTTACCGACAAACTCCACCAGTCCTATTAAAATTTTCACCGCTTCAGCGTTGTCCAGTGCCTGACGCAAATAAGGAGGTTCCAGTGGGAGGCGAACGAGGCGACTTAATCTGGACACAAAGGGAACTGTTTTTGCACAATCCAGGAGATAGTGGCTGATGGAAGGAGCACTGAGACCGCAGAAGCACGTGTTGTTATGCAGCAGATCCACCCGGTGGAAATAATGGGGAAACCGTCCATGTCCGGTTAAAAGTTGGGCGAGTCTTCGGGGCGGAGGAAAGAATGGCGGTATGGCCAGAACACTTGGTACCCATCGAAACAACTCAGTGTCTGTGTTGTCGGAGCTCCACCTACGTTGCCACTCCAGCCGACCTACCTTCAAGAGCCGTGCTCTTACAATTCGCTTCGAAGTACGCCCCTCCACTTCTGCACCCCTAGTTGCCGCACTTGTAGCGACGAGATCGGCGAGCTCATTGCCCCACACACCGGAGTGGCTGGGAACGTGGAAGAGGGAGACTGGAACGGAAGAAGCCAGTGATTGATAGTTTACTTGAATTTCATGAACAGTTTCCGAGGGGTTGAAAGGATCTCCTAAAGCCAAAAGCAAAGACAGACAGTCAGAATAAATGAAAACGGGACAGGAGGGCTTGTTGTTGTTGAGGGAACAAACGGTGTAAGGCAATAGCTTCTGCGCCATAAGAGCTGGTCGGTGGCAAAATTCGAAACCTTTGCGTCACCAAAACCTCATCAGACGAGCTGAGCACAACGAACGCTGCACCGGCAGATGTCGTGGTAAAAGAGCCGTCTGTGTACGCATGTAAACCAGGGCTCAACTTTATCTTCTCAGCTGTACGGCAGTCTATCCTGCGATGTGGAATCGCCAAGCGTAGAGCGGGATGACAGCAGGTCCAGAGAAGAGGATGTTCCACCTCGCCCGGGAAAATGCGTGTTCCATGCAGCTCAGTGGACTGCCGCCGGTGAAACAAATCGAAAAGACCTGTCTCGATGTCCAAGATGATCGACAGCGGAAGGGAGTTTGCCAATACTTCCAGCGCCGCGGTTCTAGTTGTGGTGTAAGCTCCGGTGACCACAAACAGTGACGAACGCATCAAGGAGTGAATTTTAGCTTTTAACAAATGGTGCTGATGATCACCCCACCATGCCGCTGCAGCATAAGTTACAGTCGGCAGAATTGCTCTGTGGTAAAGAAGGCGAAGGTGACTGCGGTCCAGAAAGGAATGAAGACGCGCAAAACCGATGAGGGCGGCGGACATCTTCTCAATGCGGTTCCGCAAATGATTCGTGTGGGCAACAAAGGTCAAGTGGCTATCGAACACCACACCCAAGAGCTTCATCTCAGTGACTTGCCGCAAAGTCGTGCCGCACAGCTTAATGGTCGGCTTCCGCTGTGCACCTCTCTGTCCTCTCGATACCAGCAGACATGTACACTTGGTGGGGTTCAATTTTAACTTCGCAGCACCCGTCCATTTTAATATTTTCTCTAGAGTCTCGTTGGCGAGATTCTCAAGCGCCCGCCGTGTACCTCCCTTGATTACGACTACTGTATCGTCAGCGTAGGCCTGAATATGCACATTAGGTTGTACAGGAAGGCACAGTAGGTCATGAATCGCGATGTTCCACAATAGCGGGCTCAAAGGTGAGCCCTGGGGGCTGCCCATCGTTGTCTGGACACGCACACTCCCCGCATGACTTCTGTAGTGCACCGACCTTCCATGTAAGAAGGATTCAAGCAAGCGGTAAATGTTAAAAGGGCAGCGGTGGGCTCGCAGGAAGTAAAGCAAGAAAGGGTGCCATATTGAGTCAAACGCTCCTTTAAAGTCCAATGAAATGAGCAGAGCCAACGATCCCTCTTCACGGCAAGCCTGGAGACGCAAGCGCAGGTTGTGCAGCGCCGATGTCGCACTCTGTCCCTGAGTGAATCCATACTGATGTTCGTGCAGTAGGCTGGACGTGTGCAGGAAGAAGTAAAGTCGACCGTTCAGCATGCGTTCCAGTAACTTACCGAGTAGAGATGAAATGCAAATGGTGCGGTATGAAGAGGGGTCTTGCGGCGGGCGGTTCGGTTTCAGAAGAAAATTTCCTGGCGTACCATAGTACGCCAGGAAATTGATAATAGCGGCCTCGGTTCTTTGTGCTCCCTCAGTCGCCCTTGCACCCACGATCTTCCCCCCGCCACTGCTCTCCGTGCCCCGTACATGCCTCCGCGATATCGCAACCCGGATGAATGGCGTACTCCTGACGACAAACCAATTTGCTTCACCTGTCACCGCGTCGGTCATGTTTCTCGATACTGTCCAAGCCGCTGGCCAACAGGACCCCGTTCCGGGTTTTATAGCTACCAACGCCCAATGACGACCCGACCTTTTGTCCCTCGCCGAAACCAGGACGCCCCGGATTCCCGCTCGCCTGTTGAACAACCTATTGGCCGAAACAGTCGCTCACCGTCCCCTCGCCATCGCCTATCGCCGTCGCCCCGGCTCCGCCGTTTCTCTTCTCCCCCCTATCCTGGACGCCCCATTCCGGAAAACTAGACGATGCAGCGCTTAGAGGTGACGCTGCCATGATGACTCGGCCCGAAAATCCTCTTTTTACTGCTTAGCCCCGCCCTAACCTTCTGGAGATCACTGTCGATGGTGTATGTGTTCAGGCGTTAGTGGACACTGGTGCGCAAATTTCTGTAATAAGTTCGGACCTTTGCCGACGACTCAAAAAAGTTCGCACTGCTTCCCCTTCCTGTGTAGTTGCGAGTCGCCAATGGGGGCACGCTACCCATTCTTGGAACGTGCACCGCTCGTGTCACCATCGCAAATCACCACATCCCTGTATTGTTTCATGTCTTACCGCACTGCCCTCACGATATCATCATTGGACTCGACTTCCTTACAGAAACTTCTGCGCTCATCGACTGCTCCACGGGTGAAGTTCGACTTGGACTGCCAGTTTTTCCCCTTATCACTGATGAAGTAGAATTTCGCCTTCGGTCGGAGAAGTTCACCCGCTTGCCGCCAAAAACTGTCACATACGTTAATTTTTTTTCTACTCCTGCCGTACCCGAAGGTTCGTACGTCCTTGCCCTGATCACTGACGTTCTGCTGTTACGACAGGCGACTCTTCCTCATTCCCTCATTACAGTCACCAACAATCATCCCACCCTTCCGCTTTTGAATTTTGGTTCTTCCCCACAAGTCGTCTACGAAGGAATGCCCTTCTCTGTGGTCACAGATCAGCATGCTCTTTGCTGGCTCTCATCATAGAAGGACCCCACTGGAAGGCTGGGCCGCTGGGCTCTCCGGCTTCAAGAATACTCATTTACTGTTATCCATAACTCCGGACGGTTACCCCAGGACGCCGACTCCTTGTCGCGCTATCCCGTCGACAGCCCAGATGCAAATGAGATTGAAGGCCAAGTCTGTTCTATCTCATGCCTGCCCAACATCGCGGTCGAACAACGACGCGATGAATGCTTGCGGCACATCATCGAACGCCTACTCAACCCAGCAGGATGCTTCCCTTCGTCACTATCTCCCTAAGGACAGGACTTAATACCATAGAAATCTTCGTACAGATGGCCCCGATCTTTTTCTCGTCGTTCCTGAACAGTTGCGACTGTCCATCCTTCAGCAACTTCATGACGAACCAACTGCAGGCCACCTAGGCATCGCGTGGACCTACGACCGCGTTCGCCGCCGGTTCTTCTGGCCGAAGATGTACCGATCGGTGAAGCGCTATGTAACATCATGTGATCCCTGCCAACGACGGAAGACCCATACCGTGGCCCCCGCCGGCCTCCTGCAGCCCATCGACGTCCCCATTGAACCCTTTTACCGTGTCGGCCTAGATTTGCTCGGACCTTTTTCTACTTACACTTTGGGAAACAAGTGGGTTGCCGTTGCCATTGACTATGCAACTCGTTTTGCAATCACCAGCAGTGTTGCGGAGTTACCAGTCCGGAATCGAAATGAATCCGGAATCATTCCACATTTTCGCGACCCCGGAATGGAATGGGAATGGAAGGGCGACAATACTTGAAGGAATGAAATGGGAATGGAATTAAGTGCCTTTTGCCCGGAATGGAATGGAATTACATGTATTTTCCCAAAATAAAGCACACGTACTTTTTCCGTCTACGCGCGGTTTATGTCAAAATATGCATAAACACGCAAAAGAACCCACCAGCCCAAGTTCAAACATCAGCAAGCCGGTGCCTTGAATTTAACAGCAACACAGTACTGTTAAAATCGATTGACTGGTTTCAAGCACGGTATATGTATAAGCAGCGACCCTACTACAATTCTGCCCTTATACGCCTCGAGCGCGGCCTGTAGGGGCGCCACTGAAATCCCCCTAGCGGCCCGTTTCGAAAGCAGGCGCGGGAGTCGGCGTCCCTCTCCCCAGTGCCGCGGCTGCTTTTGCGGCACGTCCACGGCTGAGATTTACCGTGTGTGGGCGTTTGAAATCCAAGGTTATGTGGAGCAGTCACTCTGTTCGCAAATGAGGTGTGTTTACGAGAGTGTAAATGTTTCTGACGCGATATTAGTGTGGTATATTCGGTCTGTATAAGCGCCAGGTGTGTGTCACAGGCATGCGGCGTGGAACCGGCGTGTGATGGAGCCGATTGTAGTTACACTGACCTGAATTTACTAGCAGTGTCTCCGTAACCACCGGTTCCTCAGATGTTCATGCTACGGCTATACACTACGATTTAAATTGGTTTAGTGTGCTTACATTTACATATTCAGCGGGGCACTCATACCTGACAGCACGTCAATTCGTTTGCCAATATTATACCTCACATATTGATCACCACCATTTACAAGCCAGACTGTGTTAATTTCGGGAATATTCAACAAAAGTACGATGGACAATGCATAATTATACTCGGGTATCAGTACACGACAAAGTCCTCTTGTTGTGAGGTGAGCGCCCGCAAACATTCATCTGCTCCTCTGCGAGCAGCGCGGAGACGAGCTTAGAATATATTCCGCGTCCGCGACTAATGCTTCTTCGAAATATCGTCGTACGGCACAGGGAGCCAGCAGAATAAAGCAGAAACTGAAATCATAGGGCCCTATAACATACTACTCTCTTCCAACGACACCTTTCATCGCTTGTTGAATAGCCTACCCTGTATACTTCCAAAAATGCGGCCGCCGTATGATCAGCTGTTCGTTGAAGTAGAAAAACAAAAGGAAAGTGAACGCGAGATATGTGTGTGTGCGATTACTAAAACGTTCATTGCTTGATTCCGCTCCGCATTTGTACACAGCATTCCCCCCCCCCCACCCCCCACCCCCCCCCACATCGATGCCTCGCGAAATAGCAGTGCATTTCGCGTATAGTTGGTCTAGTGAACCCTACCTGGCTTAAGTTTCGACGAACGTCTTTAGCATGTCAGAAGCTGCACTGTTTTTTTTTTCGTTAGAGAATTATGTTTCTTAATTCCGCACTTGCACCGCATTTATTTTTGCGTGGTTTCATTGCCTTGGTGTGTGGGCACATATTTAACGACGCACAGCTAGGCTTGGAATATACTTAACATTTTTGTATGGTTTATATGCCTATAAAAGGCATAAGTTATTGTCCGGGATTGGGTAATCACATCCCCGAAACATAGTTTTCTGCGACGTATATATTCGAAACGAAGCCGTATTCGCTGTCCACGCTGCAAAATGAAGCCAACCTCTCATTGTGCCAGTATCAGGTCTAAACGAGGCGACAGTAGAATTCATTTGTGCCTGATGTTTTGGAGGTGACAGGGGTGATCTGTTGCTACCATCGCCGACGCCCGGAAGAGCGGCGACGAAGCGCGCAGCACCGCGTCTCCGGGTGGCTCTTGCAGGCGATCGCGAACTCTACGAAGACACAGCTGCTTTTTAAGTGACCTAAACGTACTCTTTGCCTATAGACGTCACCATAACAAGTTTTTTAGGGCGCGGAAAGGCGAAAAGAAGCGAAACAGAACCAAACACTGCACGAGCCCCTATCAGCCACGCAGCGCAAATCCCGTCAACGCCGCGGAGAAGCGGCGGCAGGCGGCGCAGCGATCGCGAAGCTCGAGGCGTATATACAGCGCTGCTACGACATTCGTCGCGATGCTCCGCGTAATAACCGCGGCTCTAAGCCGTTGGTATGCGTGGTGGGGAACTACCGCGGATGCATCCCCCCTGAACCCCTTCTGTCCCACTAACTTGGCCTTGTGATTTTTTACCTAGGCGGCGCATCCGCCCCGGCTGCGAGCTGTCTCCGCCCCCCCCCCCCCCTCAACTTTTGTTTTTTGCTTCTGAAACCTTCGGCGACTCGCATCCAACCTTCCCGTCAGCGGGACGCTGGCGCGGTGCTTGTGTTCACTGCAAACTTCCCCATATCAGCTTACGCCTCGTCTCACCTCCCGCTCCCCAGTTCTCTCCCAGGAACGTTTGCAATACTGTCCCTCCTGTCTAGATACTTGGACGCCTTTGCCCGAAGAAGCGTCGACGAAGGCCTCAAATATTGGTTCGGGGATCCACCCGAAATAGGAGGGCCCACGAAATAGGAACTGCGGCGACGGCTGCGCCTCCCAGCTCCGACGCGGCAATTAGCGGCTGAATAAAGGCCGAGTTCGCTCTGTTCTAGGGAGCGTCTGCAAAATCAGCGAACAGCTCGTGGCACAAACGAACCTCTCACCAGATAGAAGAAGCTCTTAATCGACCAGATTTAGGGGAAATCCTCAAGGTGGAGTAAGTTTCTATGAAGAAAAGTTTGACATCCATCTGAATGCCGCCATACGGATACAGAGGAAAGCTACAAAGAAGGAGCTCTCCGTCACCTGAACAGTCGCTACTGCAACCGACAAAAATATAATAAATAATTCTCGAGACAGCAAGTAGAGCTTTGATGACGACTTCTGCTTCCCCATGCTGAATGTAAGACTTAAGTAACCGCACACCTGGCGCCTGAAGGGAGGGGAGGAGGAGGAGGGGTGGGGGCTCTTGTTGGCCCTGCCGCCGCGCTGGCGCCTGTGGGCGACAAAAGAAGCCCAATGATTGATTTAGGAGCACGCTTATACTGTAAAAGCTGGGCGATGCTTCCCCCTTCACTTTCTGTGCTACCCCCCTCTTCCTCCTAGCTTTTTATGGGAAATAAACACCGATTTCATAGCACACTGCCGCACACTTGCTCCTGCGCCCAGCGGCTCACGTATACGCACAATACGTCCGCCAACATGGCACATTGGAAACAGTTTTTTTTTATATTACCCGTGAAGAAAAAAAAACAAGCTGCACGCTGCAAGCTTTGTTCCGAAACGGTTCCGACCTATTGGAAAGCGAACGCTAGCCGCTTTCCCTTGCTTTCCCGACTCTCAAGGGCAGTTTTCAGTGTAAATGCGACGTCAGCTGACGTGGAACGCGTGTTTTCCACGGCATCCCTGATAATGACAGCAAAGCGAAACCGGCTCTCAAACGTAAAAGTGTGAACGATCTGCCAATTTGTAAAAGAAAAAAACAAGACTCAAATTAGTATATGAACAAGTGCACTATCCCAGTATACACTCACGAGAGAAAAAAAATTATCCCGGCGCACTGGTTTCCACCGAGACACCCATACAAAGGTCGCGCATACTCTAAGCACAGCCTGAACTTTCGATCGTGTGCAGTGGATGATACCAGACGCACGTAACTAAGCTTTTCGGCAAGGGCGACATTGCATGCCTGCACACACGCAAACACAGAAAGTTCTCAACCTATCCATGCTTTCAACGCGCGCTTGACATCCGTGGGAGCTTACGACCTCTGCGGCCCGTGATTCGTATTTGGTGCAAAGGCAGCACAAGGTGCTGGAGCGGTAACTCTTCCAACTGATACCACCAAATCCAGAGGTTCTGTTCCCCGTTAACAAAATTATAGTTATAACCATACTCACGACCGCTCCATACTCGTGTAAACTACTACGCGTGTAATACGCGTTTAAGGAATATGTCTTCTTCAACCATACTTTTGTCAGTACAAAAAGAACATGTCGTCACTTTAGCATTAACACATTCAGGCTTAAGCAATGTAAAAACACCGCAACTCGTAAAGACATGCTGACCATGGGAATCCTATAATAATTAACGGGAGAACTGCCCCTGTGGGAATTAGTGGGGTGATCGCACTGGGAGAGATCAGCCACAAAGCCCCTATCCCTTGACCTTGGGGACGTGTTTCGCGTGTTTTAGCAGTTCTTAACGAGTGTAATAACATCAGCTTAATGGTGTGTTCATTGGTAACTTGATAATCACCCGATAAAACGGGGAGGAATGGAATTGAACTGGCCGGTCATTCCCGGAATGGGAATGGGCGATCTTTTGGCATTCCGAGGAATTGAAAGGAATGGAATTTAGGCGAATTGTCATTCCCCGGAATGGAATTGGAATGGAATGTGGACGCCCATTCCGCAACACTGATCACCAGAGCCCTTCCAACCTCCTGTGCTACCGAAGGGGCAGACTTCCTTTTACATGACGTCATTCTACACCATGGAGCCCCTCACCAACTTCTCACCGATAAAGGGTGGTCCTTTTTAGCCCAAGTTATCGAAGACATCCTGCGTTCGCGCGGCACTAAGCACAAGTTCTCTACTGCGTATCATCCTCAAACGAATGGGTTTACTGAACGCCTTAATCGTACGATTACCAACATTATAGCCATGTATGTTTCACCGGACCATCGCAACTGGGATGTAACGTTAGCGTTTGTGACATTTGCTTACTACTCGTCACGGCATGACACCGCAACATATTCATCAATTTTTCCTTTTGTACGGCAGGGAATCTTCCTTGCTGCTGCTTTACTTCCTTCGTCCAACGTTTCTGTGACAGAAATACGCGACCGATGCCATCGCTCGCGCTGACTACGCCCGACAGATTGCCCGTGCCCGCATTAACCAGTCCCAAGCTCACCAAAAGGCTGCTTACGACAAGCGCCATCGTCACGCAGACTATGCCCCACGATCCCTCGTCCTTCGGTGGTCTCCTCGCCGCCACGTGGGTCTGTAATCAAAAGTACTTTCACGCTACACCGGCCGTTACAAAGTGTTACGCCGGGTTACCAACGTGACGTACGAGATCACCCCGATTCAACCTTCCTCTTCCGTCGCTACGACAGACATTGTCCATGTCGCTCGGCTCAAACCCTACACCTCTACGTTGTCGGCTCCCTCATAGAACACGCCGGGACGGCGTTTCCGCCACCGGGGGTTATGTTACGGTGTAGCCTTCCTTAGCGAAGTGGTGAAGCCACTGCTATGGAGAGAAATCCCCCTGCACGCCATCAGGCCAATCGTGGAGGACGAGAAAGACGACGATTGGTGTGGCGCCCAGCAAGAGCTACAGCGGTCATCTGCTGTGTCTCTCATTTTCCTCTTTTGTAAATAGCGTAAATACATATAATTCTAACCGCGTCTACCCCGTCTCAATATGGTATTAGTCTTCCCTAGTCTGCGGGCAGCTAATATCTTGCGGCCTGGAATGTAAAGCTCTTCACGCAGGATTTCCTCTGGGACGTCGGTAAAGATACCATGAGTTGCCCCACGAGCATTGGAGGGGCCATTTGCTACATTAGATCGAACTCCATGGCACTTGCCGTTGATGAGGACTTCTTGCATTGAAATGATGTTTTGTACAGCAGTGGGGCGGTATGTGTCGATGGCAAGAAGGTTCTGTGGAGGTCGAAGCTTGATAAAGGCATCGTTTCTTTCTAGTTTAGTCAGGTCAGCAGTTTAGAGTATAGCGTAGCATAGATGAGGGAAGTTGAGTGCGGATAGATTGGTGTTATCCAGGAATTTCAGAACAACGGTGGTGGACGTAGCTTGGCGAGGAGCTGTAGTAGGGAACTGCCAAGGATGGGGATTTGTGCCAGCCTCCATGTCATGCGAGGCGACGTTCTGGTTGGTAGAATCCATGGGGATGATAGAGTTCATGGAGGCGGAAAGCGGGTGGCAACAGCCGCTCCGCTAGTGCTATGGCTGGAAGTTAGGCTTAGGCCGGAGCTTTCCCCGAGGGAGGCTGCAGTTGTCGCTTTGTCGAAAAATACGGGTACGCTGGGCCGGGATTTCCAAATCCCGTTGTGCAGAGCTCGATCACTTGCCTGTGTGATCAGTTTGGCAGGGCTCTGTTGTGAAGAAACGGGGTGTTCAGCAGTTTGAAGCGGGAGCCCAATGAAAGCGCGATCGCTGGCATCAAGATCTTCGTCTTCTTCCGAGATTTGTGGGTAAACCGCAGGCCTCGCCACTTCAGTACCTCCATGCAACCAGGGGCGCCGCCGCAAACCAGTGGCGCCGCCGCAAACCGCAAACCAAACTCCAGGCTTCGTCTTCCTCCTCCCCCTCGCACTCTAGGCTCCGAAGCAGCAAATTAACAGGTAAATTTGCACAATGTAAAGGGGATTTCTGCATAAATGTACACTTTGTTGCCATTGACCCTTTTGTTGCCCGGATCAAGATATAATCTTGCTTTTTTCTCCAAAAGAGTACATTTTGGCGTATTATTTGCGTGACTAATTTTGGTGCAGTTACCCCAGTACACGACGGTTGACAGGCTGCTCCTACGCAGTATATTTGAATAAAAGACAGCGGCCTTAAAGGGGCACTGACACAAAAATTTTCCATCTTGTTTTTTTTTTTGTTGCGATAGTAGCCAGTGACCTACTTATGACCTGTAAAAACCTCATTTGCTTCAGCGTGCAACCGTTGTTTAATTAAAGGCATTTTCAATGCGGCCAGTCACAGTTTCGGTTTCAGCGGGTGCCGCGAAACGATGGATTTTGTGGGAACAAAGCTGACCACGTGAGCGTCGGAGGGATATCACAGAGCAAAGCTGCCGTACCCCTGTCGAATCCGTGTCGTCGGCAGTTTCTGCCAATGCCCCCACGTACTGATCTCGTGAGCCGCTTAATTAAAAAGCGACCGTGGAGGTGACGCAGGCGCTGCGAGTGCAAATGCTTCCGCGGCTAGAGAACGACGGGCGCTGGGAGCAGCCGGGCGGTCTGCCTACAGGTCCGGCTACAGATGTGTTCGGCTTAGCACTGCGGCGGATATTCGATTGCCGCTCTCGTAATCGGCGCAGATGACAATGTTTAATGCAACTCGCCATCACATCATTAAATCCTTTCTCATATAAACTGCCGTGGTCGGGACTTAAGCACAATTTCGTGCAGCTGTAACAAGCTATCACTCGAGCTACCGCCGCCGGCCCGGGCCACTTCGCGGCCGTGGCCGCCGCCAGCACAGCGACCGTGCGGCTCGCTCAGTGGGCTTTTTGTGTCTCCAGCGCGTTTTCGCGTCCAATGTAAATCAAAAGTAATAGAAACAGAGTGCCTGGAATCGCTGTCGAACTTTGGTCGCGGCAAGCTGCCCGATGAGATGAAGAATTCACGGCGCCTCCGCCGCCAACGATCGGGTCGTTCGTTCTCGAGAGCAGAAGCTCCGCCCTCCGGCCCTCCGATTGGAGCTGCGAGCCGGGCGAGCCGGCGAAAAGCGCCGGCAGTGCGGAAGCGGCAAACACAAACTCGTGACGTGTGTGGATGTTGTTTATTTACAAAATACCCACGGGATGTCGATTGCGCGTGGTCCTCTGCTGGCTGCTCGGTTGCGTTTCTCACACTTTAAAATTGATTTTAAATATGTTCTAGGCTGTATTCACTGCTGATATGTTGCAGATGATGTATATTTGTCCACACCAATCGATTTCCGATGTTATCTCGCCTTCAAAATTTTGTGTCAGTACCCCTTTAAGATTTGTCTCTAACCGTCACAAGTGCGCAAAAATGAAAAAAAAAATTAGAAGACAAAGCGAATTTAAAATAAGACGCCACCCAAAAGTTGTTTGTTTCGTGCTTATCACGTTTATAAAATTCGCGCCATGATTTGATAGTTTTAGATGAATGAGTTTTTTACCTCCAAGTTTTTTGCTACAATCGGTTTTCAAGCACATCATCACTTATTATTCCCTTAAAGGCCCCATCCGGGGTAGTACATAAAAATGGGGGTGAAACAAACACATTCCACATAGACGATATCCAGTGTGCGCAGTGTCTTGTTCGTGTACAGGGCATAGACAAGGGCTTCAGCACCAAAAAAGCACAGATCGCACTAAGACACCTTGATGTACTTCAGTACGTCATTTTGCACGAGGCCCTCGGCATTTAAATCCAATGTACGGAAATCAATCGCACAGGCTCGAAAATCAACGAACTGAGCCCTCTGTTTTAGAGGAGTAGGGACGCCAGCAATAGCGTTCCAAGCGAATTGCGGTACGCTGTGTCAAACACTAACCTTACCAGAACGAGCCGTTTCAAGGTGGTGCTTTTTGGAATGGCCGCCAGAATATTCTTCATGGAAGCGTGCTTACACACCTAACACTACAGGTCCGCAAGGGTTGTGCTCTTCCTCAGCAGATTGCAACTGCCGCGAGCACTTCTCACTCACTTCCATGAAGTCCAGGCAAAGCGTTCGCAAGTTCTTCGCCATTGGTAGCATGCCGGACATGAGCTTCAACCCAGGGAGCTTGCACCACGGAGTTTTCAGAGAAAAGGTTAGTGTCAGCTTTTCAAGCCTACCGCGCTCGTATATGCCGCTCATCAGGCTGTCAAAGGCACTTTGTCGAGGCGGAAGTTCGAAACAGTAATCGCCGTGACGGAAGTAGCGTTTTCCCGAAAGTAGTTCTGCATGCGTTAAAGCCAATTTGGCGCTCAGTACGAGCGCAGTGAGTGTAAGCTTCTCGAGTTTCCTGACCGGTCCCAGGGCATCGAGCGCCACACTCCAATCATACAATTCTGGCAGCCTATTAATGTAGATGATACGTAGGTGAGAAAGACACTGGTCAATGGAATGAAAAATGCCGCCCAGGAGGTCATGTGGATGGAATTGGGTGAATTTGACAGCCACGACGCAATGATGCTTCCTTGGAGGCCATGTGGTGAAGAAGGTTGCATTGTAGGTAGTCTGCAAAGAAAGATGTCTGTCGTAAGTTCTCTTGCGCTGATATGGCATTTTATTGCGGTAATACTTGTTTTACAAGAAACCTGTAAATAAAAGCAACTGAAACAAAAATATGCAGGGATTGTCGAGGAACCGCTACTGGAATGCCTAATGAACGGACGTATTCCCGCACGCCTTCTTCATCTCTCTGGTAGGGAAACGATCTAACCGTGTGTATGTACCAACGTAATTTGCGGGATTCACAAGCCACGTTCGCAAGACGGTTACAAGCGCAGCCAACAAGTAAGTTGCAGCAAAGCACAGCGATGTCATGCGTCAGCAGTCTAGGACGGGCCCCGCATCGATGTGCTTTTTTCGCACCCATGCAATCCAGCACTAAACCGCCTCCCGGATGGAAAGAGCACCAAGGACGCTCCAAACATTATCTGTCAGCCGCTCCTGACGGGCCTCCACTGATACAGCGCTCTGTTTCCCCGTTCTCTGCACTACTCCTGCTCCACTGCTCATGCTTCGCTGCAGCTTACATCGCTCGTGCATTCGGGCGGCCTTCGCTATAACGGTCGTTCATTCTTCGCTGTGCATCGCGTTCGTTCTCTTTCATACCCTTCTAGCCATGTCGCTAAACCGTACGGACTTATGCTCGGTAGCGCCGACGCCGAAACAGATACCGAACCCACGAATGGGAGATTAAGACCTGAGGCCATGCCCGCACTTCCAACTTCCCTGTTTCCTGTCGCGAGCACTGGTGAAGAAGTAATATTTTTATGCGGCTCTGAGGTTCCCTTTGGCTGTAGCGGAGCACATTGACTGACCGGATCTCAATATAGCCACTT
This sequence comes from Haemaphysalis longicornis, assembly GCF_048455015.1. Lineage (NCBI taxonomy): Eukaryota > Metazoa > Arthropoda > Arachnida > Ixodida > Ixodidae > Haemaphysalis > Haemaphysalis longicornis. The sequence goes on from NW_027526203.1 coordinate 72,097,644, forward strand.
GTCCTGAGCTTCGAAGAGCACGAAGACACGCAGATTCCAACCTTAAGGCGGCAGAAACATGTTCACCCCAGCAATCCGATTTCCGACGCCACGCTGCAAAAGTAGGTTGTACGCGCGCGGTAGAAGGTGGTCAAACCAGTTTTCCGAGCGGGAATCACGTATGCCGACGCGTTCTTTCCACTCATTTGTTTCTCCAGGAAAGCACTTCTGACACGAATTTTCGTGACGCGTTTTCTCGATGGTATGGGTGCTTACTGGCCCACTAATCATAGACTGGCACGTTAGATGACGTTTCTGAGTGGGAACAATTATTTACAGCCTCTTTTATTTCTCTTATTTTCGGTTTCAACCAAGCAAACACAGACGTCCCTTGATAGGAAGGTGCCCCTAACGGCACTGCTCTCGTCGCATCATGGCCGGTCGGTACGCGCGTTTACTGGAAGTATGACGTCAGTCTCAAAACTGACCGGCTGCACAAGGCGTTGCAGCATCAGCCAACAGGTGCCAGCGCCTTGCCTACGTCACGAAAGCCCTGACATAGGCATTTTGGAGAAAGGTGCTCAGTGCGGTATACAAATGCCGATTTCGAAGCAGTATTCGTTGTAAGCTTTTTCTCTCATGCAATCATGAAAATAGATTTAAAATATGTTATATAAACTTCACGATTGGACCTTCCTGGAAGATATATTTTTCTCATATTTGCAATATCGTGTTAATACTCTTCGAAGATGCAGTCCGTTTCCCCGTTGGTTCGATGCAGTGCCATCAAAAAGATCTGTTCAAATAAAAGCATCTGGACGGAGAATTTATGCGAGAGCTGAGCAGCGCACTGGTAGAAAGTGGGGCTGATCGATTTACAGTGCCGGACTCACCGCGGACAGTCCGTGGGCAGTCCGAGGATTCCCCGAAGCCTTAGAGATACATGGATAACCGAATGCCGGACTGCTTCTCGGGGAGTCCGCGGTGAGTCCCAGACTAAATCGAAGAGCCCCAGTATATTAACAAGCGGGACGGGCACGACACCTTGGCGAATTGGGCCAGGACGCTGAGCGTTTGCACGGACGGCTGCCGGTTGAAGAGGACCACGTCGCCGTTGCACAGGGGCCGCTCGACGATGTCACCCGGCTGGAGGAAGCGTGCCAGCTGGACCAGGTGGCCGTAGCGCAGGCACTGGTTGGACTCGCTGCCCAGCTTCGTGAGGAAGTTGGCTCCCGGGTGCACGTCGCTGCCGTTAAGCACTAGCTGACGCAGCCGCTTCAGGTTGTGCGGAGTCACTCGCTCGGTGTACGTCAGGGACTTCGCCACGAGCTCGAGAATGCCCTCCTGCAAGGGAGGATCGAGGACAACCCGCTGCGCACTCGCCTCGTTCTCCAAAAGAACCAGGCGCCGGTTCAACCCGATATGGCAAAGCGCGTAATTGACGTAATTATACACGCACACATTCGGACCCTCACTCACAGACATCGTCAGCATAATAAATATCATCATCACAGTCTTTTCGATACAGCAGCAGTAACTCTGCAGATCAACATCACGCTCTGTTTCCTTGGGCGGGGCACGGAGAGCACGCACTGGTCAATGCGCCGTTTCGGGGCCGCCGAGATGACCGAGCGGATCGTCAAGTCGACCCTCTTTACGGACAGCTTTTCCCGGAAGCGGCCCTTCTTTCGTTTCAGGCGCTGGACGAGACCCTGCACGAGCGTGGGATGCATGCTGACCGAAAGGCTGGAAGTTTGCCATTTTGGTACAGTCCACCGCTCGCCTGCAGCTCTTCCCGGCGGGGTATGATGATTGACCAGGTTCTGTTCTGCTCAAGCTCCCGCCTGATGCCCCAGTTTCTTATAATTACCTCCGATAGCATCCGTGTGAAGTCACCCTCGGCTATCGTCCATTCCGATACGTAGAAGACTGATGGCCGGATGCAGAAGGGTAACACGGCCACGCTGGCCCACAGAAGGCCCTCGGAACGTGCATGCCAGCGGTCCATCAGAAACAGCTGCACATCTTCGTCGGGAATTCGACGAAACAGATAGAGTACGGTGACTACGTTCAAAACATCCGTAGTCAATTTCTCCACGAGGCATTCGAGATCGGTGTTGTAGATACGAGGAAAGAAGACGGGAAATCGTGTGATCGTGTGATAATCAATGAAATCGTGTCATAATCAAAGAAATCGTGTGATAATCAATGGTTGTACCTTCGAAGTACAATGTTGGAAATGCTTAAGGGCTATGTGGCACTTCTACTTTTTTTCTTGTCACCTGCGTTCCTGTCTTAAGGCGGTAACATGCGAGTAAGGTATTTCACTCTTGTAAGAATAGGTCTTTCTATTCTTCAGCAAATCTAGTTCTGTGCGAAGCATGCCTCCATACGTCCCCATTTTATCACGCCATTTTTTGCTATGTGCGCCAGCTGCGTGGAGGATTTTGTCGCAACGGACGCTTAGCCTGCTGCAGATGAAGATTTTTAATTCTGCACCGAATTTTTACTCTCACGAACGTCTCCAAATATCCTTTCGAACCACAATATAAGAATACGTTTACTATGGCGTCGCCTTTTCGCCCAGTACTGCTTATCACTCCAGCCATTAACACTCTGCGGCAAGAAAATAAAAACGATATCTACATGCAGCAGCGTATGTCGGACCCAGGAGTTCGGTCTTCACCTTGATGCTGAGTGGACCTGATTTTCACGATCCTTTTCTTCGGGGTAACTTCGGATTGCCGCCTGTTGTCCATGCGGGCCGTCTTCCGGGATTTGGAGATGCCCCGCATTTCGCTCTGTGGGAATGGCCCGACGGATGCGAGCCCCCACTCCCCAGTGCCGGTCTTAGGGCCACAGTTTAATCCAGCGAACTATGAAATTGTTGGAACCTCCCCAGACTTCTCTCTTCGTCACGGCGAGCTCTCCTGTACGCTTTCCCGTTCCTGACGAGGCTTCCCGTCTCTCAAACGCAACATGAGGCCATTAAGCAGTGTTTAAAAAGTCCTGTATCTGAAGGGATCGGCTACTGTGGAACGCCTCCCCTCTAACCTTTTTTTTCTACTTTCTAATCTTTACTTCCATGACCTATTGTATTGTAGTATGTTCTGACCCTTGGACTGTGTTGGATGCCGCTAACTCCCCTGATGAGTTCAATTATATACCCAGTTCATCTGTTTTTCCTTTTCCTTTAGAACACAAACCACCACCACTACTACTACAACGGTCGGGCTCACACATAATAGACAAAGGACCTTTTGTATCTACCAGAAGACATTGTCGCTCACTAGTACCTGAGAAAGTTTAGTTAGCTGACTGGTTACACGTTGCTGTGTGTGCGGTGTTAGTAGGACCTTGCGAGCAAGGGTGCCCTTCTCCTTTTGCCTTTCCCTCGGGTTCCTGACTCCGTTCATTTGGCTGTTGGACGCCATGGTAAAGGCTTTTTAACGCAGTGCGTACATTGTGAGTTTTGTGTGTAATGAACGATCAAAGAAGAAGGACGCACGGTAGCATTTCGGCTGCCGTACCCGCAAATTTTACCACCATTTTTTCGCGGGTCTAACATGGTTGCCAGACCCTCACTGCCCTCTGTTGATTAGCTCGCATCATCCGTAAAGGCCGCGGATCTGCAGCCCGCTCTGGTTACAAACCCCTGCGCGCTCGGGCTCGAGCCCGGGTTTTATTTTCAATTCGTCCCTACGGGAGGTACTACAAACGTATGGAGCCCGTAAAGGCAGTCTGTAAAGGGTCTGGCAACCATAAAGACGAAGCGAAAAAAACCCGGGCTCGCGCGGCGCGCGCGCAGGGGTTTGTCACCAGAGCGGGCTGACAGATCCACGGCCTTTACGATTGATGCGAGCTAATCAACAGAGGGCAGTCCTGGTCTGGCAACCCTGGTAGCCCCGCGAAAAAATGGTGGTAAAATTTGCGGGTACGGCAGCGAGGGAACAAACTTTATCGATCAAAGGACTTAGTACCAAGCCGTAATTGGTGTCTTTAATTGACTGGGACTACGTGGTGTTGAAGAATATTCGTGTGGATCTTTTGCCTACATGTTAACGGGCAGCTCTCTGGGCATCCTGAATGTTCAATGTCAGCGGAAGAAACAGAGCTCCTACTGGAAACGATGGAGGCGAGGTATGGGTAATAGATGGTAGCCTGAATTTCCGATAAGAATGAGATGTGGATGAGTGGCAAGAACTGGTAGAACAAGGAGGTTAGCCAGGGCGCCGGTAGATGCGGCGAAGTCTGGGATAAGAGGGGAGTGAGGCAGGCAGCCTCTCGAGCAGGCGAGGGCTGGGTGGTGGGTAGAGGATGCGCGATAGGCACTGGGGGTGTAACTGGAAGCGGCGAGAAGCGCGGTGCTGAGTGCGAACAGTCAGCGGGTTTACAGGGTCAGCCCAAGAAAGGTCCCGGGCGAACTTGGGAAAGGTACTCGGATTGCTGCGTTTCCTCGGGCGTTGCCGCCGATGCCAGCGCGGTGTTAATTAACGTGGAAAACTGGGTGTTTTGGTACAAGAAATGTGCCTTACAATTCGAAGCTAGTATAGAAGTGCCGAAGTAAGTGGTGAATGGGTGGGTCCGAAGGTGACCGTAATCCCGAAGGGCTCACTGGTAGTCGCAGCGACTTTATAGTGGCCCGTTGAAAAGGAGAGAGTAGCGTGGTCTATTGCAAGGGCATCGGGGTCTTCGTCGAGGAAGGTCGACGGTACGTGGTTACGAGAATATAGGGATACACCGGGCTTTTTAGAGAGGTACTTTACAAATTGCGTGTGGATTTCGTTATGACCACTTATATGCCCCCTAAAAAACTGTTTCCGGCATTGCACCTGGTTACGGCAGTGAAGCCGACTTATGTTACTCGCGTATATATTTGAGTGGTTTACACAGGCATCTGTTTTCTCTTTGTGGCTACGGTGGTTTGTAGTTCAACATATTGAAACGAATATTGCTGCTGCAAATACTTGCGTTTTCGTTTGACTATCGGATTTCGGTATCGATGGTCATCGCGGTAGATGATATTGTTGAGGATACAAAATTGAGCATCTTTGTCTGAGGAGGAGCCGCCGTTCGTATAATGTCGATGTTACATAAAAGCTTTAGGTATGCCGTGAAAATTATCGCCGAGGGCGTATGAAGTTTTTTGTTCATTGGGTAAAAAGTATTCGTAACGCCTTCGCACCAAGACAAATATATTGGACTGGGAAAGACATGAAAAAAAGAAAAACATGGGGCTATGCCCGACCATGCCCCTTCCGGCAAATACAGAGCCTGAATCAGCGTTACACTGCTTCCTCCATTTACTCCGCGGTCTGCTCGTAAAGTGGACGGCGAATGTAAATTTCTTAGAACAATTGGTAGGGAATCGCGGCCCTGCCAGGCCAGCCTTGGGCCAGTAGGAACTGGTAATCAATTCGGCCCACTAGTTGTTACTCTATACGGAGCACCGCTATGACCTCGTGTTCATCTCACAATCTTGGCTTAAGGGAAGCTCACTGCGCAAGCGGGATTCGATAAATGAACACAACCCCCCTTGTGGTATACATGCAGATGCATTTGCTGAAGCTTCGCCATATGGAATGGCCTGGGTTTACTGAGATGAATATTACAACACAGGGACTGGAACGAAGCAAATTCGTCCAGTTAGTCTTAGTATACTCAGCGCAATTCGATGCGAACAGTACCAACTGGCCGCATTCTACGTCCTTCTGAAACTACGTAGTTGCCATGAATGGCAGCCACAACATTGCCTTGGATTTACCATGTTTACTGAACCATTCGACGGCATGCGCAACGTGTTCCCGTTTCGCATTTTATACATACAATATAAACACCGTGTCTTGCTGTTTCATTTAACGTAGGACATTAAGTATTGTCAATTATTTACCCATCGGAGTTTCACAAATGGGACGCGCAGCCATAGTTGCGTTTGGTAGTGGCTTCCCGCAGCGCATCGGAGCAACTAAGAAAGCCTAAGCAACACCAGGCTTATCCGCTATAATAATGCGATCGCTCAAAATTGTTGAAGACAGAAAATCTCATTCGTCACCGTCCGAACTTCGTAGACCGCGACGAAGACAACGCCCCTGTAAACTTGGCTCACCTGCAATAATTCAAGGCAATGCTTTTCTCCTTGGGTCCCCGGGTTCCTGATTCTTTTGCACTGTCTCGATGAGTGCGTCTCGTGGTGCCGCTGGTCTGTTTTGCGATAATGCGCACACTTTTCGTCGGATTCACAACTGTCTGGGGGAGATGCGCTATTGTTATCTTGAAGCCCCGCACACATTTCTTGTAGCCGCACTGCTGATCACTGGATAAGGCGATGGGCCGCCGATTTCCCGGGATACGGTTTCATTCCAGGTGGCAGTAGCGGTAGCTGACGGGGGTGTGAAATGATTATGTGCGTGTCCAGAGATTTTGGCGCGCCATAGAAATTTAGAATTTGTAGAGATTATTACCTATCCACTACGACGCCCCTTGTCACCAAGCATTAGCATTTTCACGCCTAAAACCCAGAACTGCAAGATGCAATATATGCGTGTGTTACACATATAAGCCCAGCACGATTTGTAGCATTCGCCCTCCATTAGCAATGACATCCCGGAGAAGAGCCGTATTTTTATCCGGTGGCGAAGCTAACCCTTCAAAAATTGTTCAAGCTGACCTCCCAGAAGTTTGCCAGTACGGAACCTACCTGCCGACGATAACCGCTGCTGGCAGTAATAAAGCGGTAACGATTTTCTTCTTGCCTAGATATAACACGATCGAGAGGTGCGTATAACTGTATGCTATGCTCATCACTTCGAAGACTACCTCGTTCAGGGGATTGATAATTTTCCGTATTAAGGACTTTCTGTGATTACTGAGCAAAATAGGAGTCATTTCGTCGCAATGACTACACCAAGAAAGAGACCGAGTAAGGTGCTATTCCAGCTGCTCCCTTCCTCTACCGAGTACCAAACAAATAAACGCATCAAGTAAATAACGACATAAGTAAAAGCAAAACGACGTCATTAGTGTGCATTTTCAAGTACGCGTTAAATAACTATGTGACTTCTACGCAGTGGAAAAATCGCGCGCTGAATATATGGCTGTCCACCAAAATAGGAAAAAAAAAACACCTCGCCCAACGAAGTTCACGTACCAGAGATTAAACTGGTATTGAGACCAACCACATGGCGTGGCGCACCGCGTCCTAAGCACGTGCCAGTTCCCGTCTGAACGCTCGCCCTAATGCGGCGACGAACGTCGTGCTCCGATCCTGACCAGCGGTATTGATCAGCCTTCGCGGGGGAGCAGCACATTGAGACGTATCGAAGCGCAGCAAAGGCGATTACAGGAACACAGAAGACGACACACAGAGCGCTCTGTGTGGTGTCTTCAGTGTTCCTGTCCTCGTCTTTGCTGCGCTTCGATACGTCGCTATACCAACTCGCCCAAAGCAATACTCTCCTGAGCACATTGAGGTGAAACGAACCCAACCGCCTCCGACCACAGCCGGCGCCAAGGATATACGTCGAACAGCCGGCTAGACTCCACCCCACCGGGTCAATGCACCCGAAGCTATCCAGGTTTCCATCGCTACCAGTTGCCCTAGGCTCGGCAATGTTTGCCTGCGCGAGGCATAGAAGAGGACAGAGCTACTTACGGGGCGGGCTCAATGGCATCGGCGGAGGGCTCGGCTGCTGCTGCTCGGGGGGGTGGGTGTCCGTAGTGTGGCTCGAGCTGCCTGCATTGGGCAGAGTGATGATGATGATGATGATGATGATGATAACAATTATGATGATGATGCCCTAAAGACTCAGGGACGTACTCTTTTTTTACTTCGTGTTTTTGCCGCACGTTATATGAGAGGCGGTGTAAAAATGGGAGGAGAGAAGACAATATGAAGGCAAGAGAAAGACAAGAAATTAGGGAGAGAGGGGCTGATAAGAGCACAGATGGTCCCGAAACCGATAGGTTTTCGAGTCTACAGGTATGCATGTCGTCCAGTGGCGTGCAGAAAGTTCATCTGCGACCTGCAGAATTTATCTTCCTGCACCCAGAGGTTTTAATCATGCAGTTCATCCCGCCGGAGACAAACCTTTCTGAGCACATCGTCTCGAGCTGTCCTTGTTGCTGCGCACGTCCACAAAAGATTATCGGCATCAGCTTCAACCGCCGGAGATGGACACTTCGGACACGTTCCTGGGTCGTTTCGTGAGTGCCCCCAAGTCCAAGTGACTCAAGGTGTGAGGGCCACCCCAGCCCGAAGCCTCCTGAGAGAAACTTCCTCCACTCGGGAAGGATTAGGGGGCAGGGAGCAGACACATGGGGTAATTAGGGCACGTGTGTCCCTTCTCAGGAGAGATTTCCGGGCTAAAAGACGGGTGCGCGCATCGCAAGGAAGGGGGCTAAGAGAGGATTAAGGTGGGGGGGGGAAGAAGAATGGGAAATATGGTCCGCTAATTGATTCAGTATTTTCTGACCGTGCTTCTGTACCCAATGTACACAGACCATTAGCTTTGATTTTCCACCCGCCGCGGTGGCTCAGTGGCTAAGGCGTTGCGCTGCTGAGCACGAGGTCGCGGGTTCGATTCCCGGCCGTGGCGGCCGCTTTTCTGATGGAGGCGAAAAGCAAAAATGCCCGTGTGTACGAGATTTCGGCGCACGTTAAAGATCCCCAGGTGGTCAAGATTAATCCGGAGCCCTCCACTACGGCGCGCCTCATCGCCAGCGTTGCGTCGGCGCGTTAAACCCTACAATCAATCAATCAGCTTTGATTTTCTGTGGAGGTTGTGAATCTGCTGGCAGATCAGAGGTGTCTTCTGTACTTGCTTCAGATGCTTCACAGCACTGAGCGAGTCTGTGTATATATGCACTCCCGTGATGTTATGGAGTGCACTTACAGAATTGACTGCGTCATTACAGCCGTCAGCTCCAGTAGCAGCGGGAGGTGAAGAAAAAACTAAACAAAACTTCGCCACGTGGTGGTGGTGCTGGCCCATAAACTGAGCATTCCCACTCAGGGGGATTGGCCAAGAACATTTTTTTTCAATAAAAAAAACCGCCTGAGGCCAAACAGTACAATCGAAAAAATAATTGAGTATGTAGATTCACGAGAGAAATATAAAAAAGAAGAGGAACAAGATCTGGCTGATCGGAATCAGTTTAGCAAGGCAGAAGAGGCGCCTCTGAAATGAGGGAATGGATGGCGTTATAAACATCCGCTGGGGAGCCTTTAACAGTCTTCTTCGACGATAAGGGAATCGACAGAAGAAAAGGGAGAAGTGTTCATCCGATTTAATTTCATGGTAGAAGTGGCAAAAGGGTGAGGTTGCTAGATCAACCCGATATCGGTACCGATTAAAGGGGGGGGGGGGATACTGCAACGAAGTGAGGTCAACGAAACTTCGCACAAGTGAGATTAGCAGAGGCCTCTTTTCCAGCGTAACCTGAGATGTTCGAATTCCGGATAAGTGGGCAGCCCGGCATCAGGCATGTCCCAAGCCAACAGGTATTGGGGGTAACGGGCTAGCAACACGCAAGCAAACAGGGGAAGCACCTCCACAATTGGTGAAGCAAATTCCATTTTCGCAAACCTATCAGCGGATGCACTAAGGGCTAATCCACAAGGACCATGCACACGGAAAGGGAACCAGTGAGTACCATCACTGAAGATTGCGCCGAGGTGACATTCAGGACGGCAAGAATATTAGCAAGAAATTCTGCATAATCTATGGGAATATAATCTGGTAGACGCAATTATATAACAAGACGAATTCAATGCCGGAGAGAAGATACCCACCCCACCTTTCTTATTTTTTCAATAGGGGCCAGCTGCAATAACCACGTGCGGCGCGTACTCAGACTCGTGAGCCAAGAGAATATTTTTAATTAAGTCGGTTGAAAGAAACGTACCATTTTTTGGAGACATATTATCAAAATAAACCTCCACTACTCTGGATTGTGACTGCAAGACGGGAACTGAAAGGAGCGAGAAGTTTAATGGTTGAAGTAAAGAATTGCAAAAATGACCTGTATGCACCGGACACGAGACAATAAGAACGGAAAAACGCACTTGCGTGTTGAATAAAAACAGCCCCTGGTCTGGCATGCGGTGAATCAAGGAACTTTGAAAATACAAAGCTTCACCATATGGAATGGCGCTGGGTTTACTGAGATGAATAGGACAACACAGGGACTGGGACGAATCCAATTCATCCAGTTGGTGTTACTATACCCAGCGCAATTCCATACGAACAGTACCAACTCTCCCCATTCAACGTCCTTCTAAAACTACGTAATTGCCATGAATGGAAGCCACAGCAATGCCTTGAGTTCAACATGTTTACTGAAGCATTCGATGGTGTGCGCAACGTGTTCTCGTTGCGTATTCCTTACATACAAATAAACACCGTGCCGCACTGTTTCATTTAACTGTAGCACATTGAGGATTGTCAATTATTTACCCATCGAAGTTTCACAACGGAACCCGCAGCCATAGTTGCGTTTGGCTGTGGCTTCTTGCAGTGCATCGGAGCAACTAAGAAAGCCTAAGCAACACCAGGCTTGTCCGCTATAACAAAGCGATCGCTCAAAATTATTGAAGGCAGAAAATCTCATTCGTCACCGTCCGAACTTCGCAGATCGCGACGAAGACAACGCCCCTGTAAACGTGGCTCACTTGCAAACATTCAAGCCTATGCCTTCTCGCCTTCGGTCCCATGGTCCCTAATTCTTTTGCACTGTCGGGATGAGTCCGTCTCGTGGTCCTTTGGTCTGTTTCTCGATAATGCAAACCATTGTCGTCGGATTTGCAACTTTCTGGGGGAAATGCGCTATTCTCTTGAAACCGCGCACGCTTTTCTTGTAGCCGTCCTGCTGATTACTGGATGAGGCGATGGGCTGCCGATTTCACGGGATACGGTTTCATTGCAGGTGGCAGCAGCGGTCGCTGACGGGGGTGTAAAATGGCTAGGTCGGCAAACTCACTCATGAGTGCACTCACACATCCCCCCCTCACCACTCATGAGTGGTGAGTGGGCTTCACCGTCATTTTGGCCTGGTGAGTGCAAGTGCGAGTGAGTGCGAGCACCACTCACGGTGAGCCCCGTTCACCACTCGCGAGGGCGAGTTCCACTCGCGGCGAACCACGCTCAGCACTCGCGAGTGCGAGCGCTACTAGCGGCGAGTTCAACTCGCCACTCGTGAGTGCGACTCGCGGCGAGCCACGTTTAGCACTCGCGAGTGCGAAAGCCATTCACGGTGAACCCCACTCACTACTCACCACTCGCGAGTGCGAGCTCCACTCGATGTGAACCCCGCTCACCACTCGCGAGTGCGAGTTGCACTCGCGGTGAGCCCCACTCACAACTCGTGGGTGAGAGTTCCACTCGCGGCGAGCCCCGCTCACCACTCGCGAGTGCGAGTTTCACTCACCACTCGCGGCGAGCTCCGCTCAGCACTCATGAGTGGCGAGTGAACGCGCGCTTCTTGCGCGATGTGCGTGGCTTACCGCGGTGAGCGTCACTCGCTGTTGGCATTGGTTGCAGGAGCCGCTTGGTGTGGTAATTGCTGCTGGTGATATCCACTCGTACGCACAGCCACTAGTTAGTGGAACAACTGCATTTAGCTTCTCGAATATGTGGCTACTCCCCTTTATAATTAAGGCACCGTGGAACCAAATCTCCAGTGACCTGTTGAGATTGAGGAATACAATTTGTATGGACGTATGACGACATAACGCTCTGATACTATCACTGCCATGACTTATTGAGGGGCTGTTGCGCTCACACTCGCCGAATGATGCTTCTGGCTCGCAGCGTTTTGTGTTGGAATTAGTGTCGGTAACGTCGTCGCAATAAAGCGATATCGCTTCCCTACCGCTGAGCGCTGCGATGGAGGCATTAGGATGCACCGTGGTGTAGTGCCGTAGTACTTGGTGTACATAATTGGCCAGCTTGCTGCAGCTGTCAAAGGGTCGGCTGTTCTGAAGCGCAAATTTTGACTGCCCGTATTCGTTTGAATAAGACTACAAGTTATAAGTTTTTACTCTATGGCATCTTGAAAAAGTTGCCAGTCAAGACTTGGTCTCCTGTAGTAACAACTTCCTTCTAACATCTAAGAACTTTTCTAGTAACTTCGGGGCTACAGGTGTCCACAACCTAGATGCATAAAAAGGTTCGCAAATCACGCGAGAACGCGTTAGATATAGCAGTTTAAATAAGTTCTTACCCCACCTGTCGCGCGAAACCCTCTACTAGGCCAGCATTTACCCGCACCCCGGTCGTACGACACCCCGGTCATACGATACTTTCTCGTGGTCCCTTGAGAGTCGTATTATCGGGGTTCCACTGTATGCGTATCTGAAAATTCAAAGCTCGAACACAATCATCAAAGGTTGCTATAATGGCGCACTAAATGCCGTAGTTGCAAATTTTACTGGGAAGGGAAAATAGATGTGATCAGTTGTAAGGGAAACACATTCAAACCGTTTTTCGAGACCACACTTTTTGTAGGCAAGCCCACCTGATAGCCTCACGGTTTCGGTTGAACTACTCACTTTTGCGAACTTCACACAGCCGCACTCATAAAAGACATCCCCCTCGCGAGGGGCACGATCTAATGCACAGCATTTCCGAGGGGGTGCGCCGGCAAGTCGTATCTCTCGATCGCGTGACCCGTGTCGCCATCTTTCGGAGGCGCGGGACAACTTGTGGCGCTTTCGAAACAAACCAGAAATGAGTGAAGGATATAAGGCGCGTTCGGTGAACGAAATCTGTGTCGGTTTCGTGGCTCAGTCGGTAGTGCGCCGGGCACCTTGAATTCCGCCCGGAGCGTCATGGGTTCGAAACCGGGCTCCGGAAACTGTTATTTATTTTATAGTGTAGTGGCCTGGCTGCGGACTACGACAAGGCGCGCCTGCGGACTACGACAAGGCACGCCAACGCCGCGTGACATCGTGAGTTACTAAAATGCTATGCATTTAAAAGGTGTCCCAGATTTTTACAGATTCGCGTATCCCGATGGCAAAACGGTTCGGATAGGCGAGTTGCGTGTTGTGGAAGCAGTAGCTTATTTTCAAGGCCTTGGCGTATTAAACGTCCTTACTTGTACGGCGGCGCTCTGTTATGATCCTCGCTTTCAAGCGGACTTCGTCGTCGTCCGCGTGCCCATGGCGTAGGGGTACTGTGACCCCTGAGTAGTGTGACGACTAGTAAGCGTTCTCGGCAGTCGGATAGCGTAATTTGTGAGTGGGTGAGTGAGTGAATGAGTGCATGCGTGCGTGTGCGTGTTCACATGAGTGGTTCTGCATGCGTGTGCGCGTGCGTGCGAGTTCGTATGGGTGTGTGCGTGCGCGCGCGTGTTCAAGTGCGTTGGTGTGTGTGTGCGTGCATGTGCGTTTCTGTGCGTGTGCTCGTGTATGTGTTCGTGTGTTGTGGGCGTGTTCGTGCTTGTGTGCGTGCGTGCGTGTGCATGCGTGTGCGTGCGTGTGCGCGTGTGTGTCCGATGTCTTATTCTCCCCGTTATTTCGTATAAACTTTTGACGTGAACTTGTTTTGGTGCCCGGTGCGGGTGCATGACGGTGTAATTTAGGATCAAGCTGTGGTTTTGCTCTGCGGCAGGCTGGCGCCGTTTAAGCAGGGGGACGGGGAGCGAGGCGGGCGCCAGGCAGCTCGTCTCCATGAGGACGCCCGCGCTAAAGTCAGGCGGCGCCGATTTGGCGCCTCCACGCGGCGCCGCCTCTCTCCCTTGCCTTGTCTCTGCCAAGAGCTCAAGGCCAAGCGCTCCAGTAGGTAGCCTACCTCCACCTTGCTTGCCGTTTTCAATCTTTTAGTGGCGGTGTTGTGCTGGACACTCTCGCTACGCGCCCTTTTCACCTGGGATTACTCTTGAAATAAAATGTTTGGAGGGTTGCCCAGAGCACATTGACTGCGGCATTTTAGTGGCGGGGATAGGGCTCTTCGAGATAGGAATATTTGCGCACGCTAGCCAGTATTTTGAGAGATGGCAACAGGTTTTCTAAGCTTTTCTTCCGAACTGGACTATTTCTTTTATGTTTGCCAACGCTGTGAAAATTTTCATTCTTTATTTTCTTTTGTAGAATCTGAGCGAAATAGCATAGACAATAATAAAAAGTAATGATGAGTGGCTTCAGGCAAATTTGGGAGAATTTGTTCATTTAGTAAAAAAATCCAGCGATTACCGCTTTGAAAGTGACATATCGACATGTACTTATAATACCCGAATACGTACTTAGGAAAAAGGGAGACCCCATTCCTGAGAAAGGTAAATTGTAGCTCAAATCAGTAAGTATTTCATGCCCGAAATCATTTCTACGTGAGTGTGAGGGGAGGAAGCGAGTGGTGATTCCGAGTGAGTGTGAGTGGCCATTGCAAGTGGTGAGTGCGAGTGCGAGGGAGTGTAAGCGGCGAATGCGATCGTAGATCGTGAGCGCATGAGTGCGAGTGTTGAGCGCGAGCGAGTGTGAGTGGTGGGGATGAGTGGTGAGCGTGAGCGTGAGTAAGTGCGAGTTGTGACGACGAGTGGTGAGCGTGAGCGTGAGTTAGTGCGAGTGGTGAGGACGAGTGGCGAGCGTGAGCGGGATTGAGTGCGAGTAGTGAGGCCCGAGGGGGCCAGCGTGAATGCGAGTGATGGGGAGTGGTGGGGCGCAGGGGTGAGCGTGAGCACGAGTGAGTGCGAGTGGTGCGGATGAGTGGAGAGGGTGAGTGGGAGTGAGTGCGAATGGGGAGGGTGGAAAGGTGAGCATGAGCGCGAGTGAATGCGAGTTGTGAGGGCGGAGGGGTGAGCGTGAACGTGAGCGAGTGCGAGTGGTGGGGGCGAGTGGCCAGCATGAGCGCGAGTCAGTGTGAGTAATAAAGGCGGAGGGGCGAGCTTGAGTGCGAGTGCTTGCGCGTGGTGAAGGTGGAGTGGCGAGTGCGAGTGCGAGTGAGTGCGTTAGGATAAATATATTTTTTTGAGTGAGTGTGAGTGAGTGGCATCCAGTTTTGCCGAGCTATGGTAAAATGATTATGTGCGCGTCTAGAGATTTCGACGCGCCATAGAAATTTAGAATTCGTTGAGATTATTCCGCACCTATCCTCTACGACGCACCTTGACACCAAGGTGCAGCTTAGGCACGCCTAAAACCCAGAACTAGAAGATGCAAAATATGCGTGTGTTACACATCCAAGCCCAGCACGATGTGTAGCATTCGCCGTCCATTAGCAATGACATCCCGGAGAAAAGCCGTGTTTTAACCAGTTGCGAAGCTAACCCTACACAAATTAGTCAAGCTGACCTCCCAGAAGAAGTTTGCCAGTACGGAACCTAGATGGCGACGATAACCGCTGCTGGCAGTAATAAAGCGGTAACGATTATCTTCTTGCCGAGATATAACACCATCGAGAGGTGCGTATAACTTTATGCTATGTTCATCACTTCGAGGACTACCTCGTTTAGCGGATTGAGAATTTTCCGTATTAAGGACTTTTTCTGATTACTGAGCAGAATAACAGTCATTTCTTCGCAAATTACTACTCCATAAAAGAGTCCGTGTAAGGTGCTATTCCAGCTGCTCTCCTCCTCTACCGAGTACTCAAGAAATAAACGCATCAAGTAAATAAAGATATAAGTAAAAGTAAAACCATGTCATTAGTCTACATTTTCAAGTACGCGTTGAATAACTATGGGAATTCTCTGCAGTGGAACAATGGCGCGCTATATCTATGGCTGTCAACCAAAATAGAAAAAAAAAAACAGGGGAAAATTCCTGAATAATTCAAACACATCTCGCCCAACGAAGTTCACGTATCGGAGAATAAACTGGTATTGAGACCAACCACATGGCGCGGCGTACCGCGTCCTAAGCACGAGTCAGTTCCCGTCTGAACGCTCGCCCTAATGCGGCGAAGAACGTCAGGCTCCGATCCTGACCAACGGAATTGACCAGCCTTCGCGGGAGAACAGCCCATTGAGGTTAAGCGAACCCAACCGCCTCCGACCAGAGCCGGCGTCAAGGATATACGTCGTACAGCAGGCTAGACTCCTCCCCGCCGGATCAATGCACCCGAAGCTATCGAGGTTTCCACCGCTACCAGTTGCCCTAGGCTCGGCAATGGTTACCTGCGCGAGGCATAGAAGAGGACGGAGCTACTTACGGGGAGGGCTCAATGGCGTCGGCGGAGGGCTCGGCTGCTGCTGCTCGTGGGGGTGGGTGTCCGTGATGTGGCTCGAGCTGCCTGCACGGGGCAGAGTGATGATGATGATAATGATTATGATGATGATGCCCTTACAGTTTCAGGGACGTAATCAAAAGAGCCGATTCGCCAGGGCTAAATACCTTACTGTCATTCATCAGGCCCTAAAAAGACTAGCTTATCTCTGGAAAGACAGAGGCCGCATAAAGGAAGTTCTTTATGGTCCAAACACCAATCGCCGAAGTGCGACCTTCCTGCTTCATACTCCTTCAGTCTTGCTCTTCCATCGCTCCCCGAAAACAGCCCGCTCAGCTGAGTAGCTGACACGCTTCGGGCAACGGAATTCCACGGCCCGTAAGCTCGCTGTGAGGACAAGCACCAAGAAATAAGGGCATCGGATATGTTATAACCGTTGTAACTAGGTATACGGCGATGAGGAAGGCGCGATATCAATTAAAATAAGAAGGTGAAGAAGAAACTAAACGAAGCGTAGCCACGTGGTGGTGGTGCTGGCCCATAAACTGAGCATTCCAACTCCGGGGGATTGGCCAAGAACACTTTTTTCATTAAAAAGAACCACCTAAGGCAAAACACTACAGCCGAAGAAATAATTTAGTACGTAGTTTCACGAGAGACATATAAAAGAGAAGAGGAACAAGAAAGGCTGATCGGAATCGTTTGAAAGAAATGAAGGAATGGATGGCGTAACGAACATCCGCAGGGGAGCCTTTAGCAGTCTTCTTCGATGATGAGGGAATCGGCAGGAAAAAGAGAAGAAACGTTTATTCGATTCAATTTCATGGTAGAAGTGGAAAAACGGTGCGGTTGTTAGATCTACCCGATATCAGTACCGATTAAGGGGGTAACTCTGCAACAAAATGAGGTCAATGAAACTTCGCACAAGCAAGTTTGGCAGAGGATTCTTTTCCAGCGGAACCTGAGATGTTCGAATTCCGGATAAGTGGGCAGCTCGTGATCAGGCACGTCCTGGGCAACAGGTTTTGGCGATAACGGGCTAGCTGCACGCAAGCAAACGGAGGAAGCACCTCCACACTTGGTGAAGCAAATTCCATTTTTGCAAACTTATCAGCGGCTTCATTAGGGGCTAATCCACACTGGCCAGGCAGTCAGACAAGCCTCATTGCCCGCACACGAGTGGGAACGTAGGAGTAAAAAGCTTTAGGCATAAGACTGACAGTTTCCGAGGAAAGGACCATGCACACGGAAAGGGAATCAGTGAGTACCATCACTGAAGATGCGCGGAAGCGAGATTCAGGATGGCAAGAATAATAGCAAGAAATTCTGAATAAAATATGGAAATATAATCTGGTAGACGCAATTAAAAAGACCAATTCAATGCCGGAGAGAAGATACCCACGCCAACTTTCTCATTTTTTCAATAGGGGTTGGTTGCAGTAACCACGTGCGATGCGTCCTCAGACTGGTGAGCTAGGAAAATGTTTTTAATTAAGTCGGTTAGAAGAAACGTAGCATTTTTTGCAAGAAATATTACCTAAAGAAACCTCCGCTACTGTGGATTGAGACTGCAACACAGGAATTGAAAGGAGCGTGGAGTTTAATGAATGAAGTAAAGAACTGAAAAAAATGCCATGTATGCACCGGACACGAGAGAATAAGAATCGAAAAACCTACTTGCGTGTTTATTTATTTATTTATTTATTTATTTGCAATACCCTCAGGGCCAAAAAGCATTACACAGGGGAGTGGTTGCAAAAGAAAACACAAAAGTTTTACAAAATGCAGCTGTGAATCTTACATTGAGCTGAAGTTCCTATTGATACAGTTTTACCTAACAGGCTTTATATCAAACAAAGGCGCGGTAATTATGAAAATTAGACCAAGAAAGGAAAAACGACAAGAAAATAAATACTCTACAGGAACAACACAACATCAGGTAATACACAATACTTTGATGACCTAAATTACACATAATTAGCTAACGCACTTTTGAAGTGAAGGTGATTTTCAATGATTGCCACTGATGCGGGAAGGCGGTTCCAGTCCTCAGAGGTGCGTGGTAT
Source organism: Haemaphysalis longicornis (assembly GCF_048455015.1). NCBI lineage: Eukaryota > Metazoa > Arthropoda > Arachnida > Ixodida > Ixodidae > Haemaphysalis > Haemaphysalis longicornis. Next base: position 72,115,849 of record NW_027526203.1, read on the forward strand.
GAAAGACTGAGAAAGCGTGAGCCTTGAAACGGGGCAACCCGCCTTTATGGGAATGATCCAGGCGAGGTGAAATATAACTAGGAGCCAAGATAAGACCGTACCGTAGCGATGGGTGATGAAACAGCTTGTGAAACAAGTGGAGACGGAACATTTTACAACGGGATGAAAGTGAAGGCAAGTTAAGGCTGGATTTCATAGCTGTTATGCTTGCTGTCCGGTTGTAATTACAAAGTATAAAACGAGTTGAGTTGTTCTGTACAATTTCAAGAGAGTGTATTAGGTTAGCATGACTAGGATCCCATACTGCAGCGGAATATTCAGGTTTAGATCGTATTGGTGTAGTGTAAAGAAGAAGTTTCAAGGAAGAAGGGGCCGTCGAAAAGTTGCGGTGGAGATAACCTAACATTCGGTTAGCATTTTTAATTACGTAATTACAGTGAACAGTCCAGGTCAGGTCGGTTGTTATATGCACCCCAAGGTATTTATAGTTTGTCACGGATTGAAGATGTGTGTTATCAAGGTAATAGGTTGGAAGTTCATGGTTTGCTCTCGAAACGCGTAAAAATGTTCATTTCTTACTATTTAATTCCATGAGCCATGTTTTACACCAAAGAGAAATGGAGTTAAGATCATGTTGGAGCGAGGTTATATCACCATCACAAGTTATCTCCCGGAAGATTACGCAGTCATCCGCGAACAAATAAATATTAGAGGTAATGCAGGAAGGTAAATCATTAATGTATATAAAGAAGAGCAGTGGACCTAGTACGGAGCCTTGTGGTACGCCGGAATGAACGGCACTTGGCTCAGAGCTTACATTATTAATAGAAACAAATTGAGAGCGATTTTTTAGAGAGCATTCGAGCCATGTTAGAAGCCTGGGATCTATATTAAGTTCATTTAATTTGTGCAACAATAAGTTGTGACAGACTTTATCAAAAGCTTTGGAAAAATCTATAAATATGCAGTCAGCAAAGCTAGATTGATCAAGAATGACGTTTAATTTGTGTGTAAAGGCTACAAGCTGAGTTTCGCAGGAGAATGTTTTCCTAAAGCCATGTTGGTGACGCGTAAAAAATGAGTTAGACTCCAGGAAGCTTGCGAGGTTAGAGAAGAAAATGTGCTCAAATATTTTGCATGGAATACTAGTAAGCGAGATGGGTCTCTAGTTTAAAGGGGAATGCTTGTCACCCGACTTGTGAAATGGTACAATTTTGCAATCTTCCATTCGATTGATAGTATGCCTTCGTGAAGCGACTGTTGAAAAATTTTAGCAAGCATAATGAATGAGTCCACACTGAGGCAAAAAGGACTAAAATAGGGACTTAAACACAGCCGTTAGTCTTCGCGGGCGACCGTTCATGTTCAAGGGGAGTATCTGCGGCAGAGTACGTGCCGTGTGCATAAATGCGGACTAACTGTTCGTCCCCGCCGATCTATAAGGAGTAACGGGAAGACGAAACGCATGCAGTTAGTCTCTTTGCTGCGTCGTTAATCCCCTAATGGCGTCGTCGTTGCCCTTTCGCGCATATGTCTGCGAACAGTTTTATATTTCCAAAACACAAGCCATTGCAGTCACTGGGTGCTTTAGATGGTGCCACGGGAGAAAATATTGATGTTAGTTATAAGAAAATCGCCTAGGGTTAGTAGAGCGGCTGGTAATGGCAATGAGCGGCGAAGCGCGATTGCCATACGCTTCTCGGCGAGGTTATGTTGATACGCTGTGTTGCATACGATTCTTGCGAGGTAATAACGGCCAAAAAAAGCTTTCAAGCGCCTTAACAGTAACGCCAAAATTAGTGACAATAGCAAAAGTGGATTCCTGAGCGTAATGAATATGTATATGTTTACCAGACGAGAAAAAACGCATGTTGCTGATGACAACTGCAAAACAAAATTGCTCGCTACAGGTAAGCGTCTCGAAGTTATCTTTTACACTCGGTACATAATTGCCTTGGGCTCCAGAGCTATGACAATGCTGCAACTGCTGTAAAACCCGCTTGCATTTCCCAGTCGCAATCGTCTAGCGACGCGAATTTGAAGAATCCAGGCTAAGCAACACCGAATTCGCTTTCGCCGATGCAGGAAAATATGGCATGTTTCCTTATTCTGACACTCACGCAGACGACACCTTTCCCATACGTTACATAGAGCACTTAACATATGTATCGAACACTAAGAAAGCACTTAGCTTGCGCTAATTTGTGCGGAAGCAAATGAGTCGTCCGATCGCCCAGCTACCTATCTCAACTAGGCGACGACGAGTTGATTGTTATTTACGAGAAAAACTATGGTTGTGAGGCTCTACTTCTAATCGAACTGAGCAATAGTCCCTAAACCTAGCAAAGCGCTAAGCGCAAGGCGCAAAACGCGGTCACGTTCGCTTGCACAGATAGAAATTCGGGCACCAGTTGCAATGTATCTGTTGCGTTATGCACAGAACTACATGCTGTACACTTGAATATTATCTACTGCAGCTGCCACCCAGCGGCGTGGCCCAGCGGATAGCACGTCGGATTCCTTGTGTATATATCCGGGCGTCAGGGGTTCGATCCCTGCTGGGGCCAGAGCTTTTTTTTTTTTTTTTTGCACTCTACGCAGTTCGTCCTTGGGGAGTATCGGAACGGACCATCCGGGTGGGGCACTAACCGTTCGTCCCCTCGCAGTTAGTCCCCAAAGGGACTAATGATTGTGGCAGAGGCCATTAGTCCCCGAAAGGACGAACTTTTAGTCCTTTTTGCCTAAATAGGAACAGGTACCTTTAAGGAACTTGGTGGTAATCAGGTCGCAACCGGGGGCGGATGAAAGTTTCAGGGACTTAATTATGTTTTCTACACCAACAGAATCTATCATTATTGGGAACATGACGGGGTAGTTATAGCATTTCTTGGGAGGCACAGGAACATTAATGGTGCGACAAAAATTACGAGTGAAAGAATTGTTGAGAGATAAAGCGCACTACCCGCCGCGGTGGCTCAGTGGCTAAGGCGTTGCGCTGCTGAGCACAAGGTCGCGGGTTCGATTCCCGGCCGCGGCGGCCGCTTTTCGATGGAGGCGAAAAGCAAAAACGCCCGTGTGTACGAGATTTCGGCGCACGATAAAGATCCCCAGGTGGTCAAAATTAATCCGGAGCCCTCCACTACGGCGCGCCTCATCGCCTGCGTTGCGTCGGCGCGTTAAACCCCCACAATCAATCAATCAATCAAGATAAAGCGCACTGCTCAGGGGCTGTACGCCTCGAGCGCGGCCTGTAGGGGCGCCACTGAAATCCCCCTAGCGGCCCGTTTCGAAAGCAGGCGCGGGAGTCCCCGGCCCGCTCCCCCCTGTCGCCGTTGCTTTTGGTGCTCGTACAAGACAGCGATTTACCGTTTGTACGCGTTCAAAATACAGAATAATTTGGAGCAGGCACTCTGTTTGCAAGCGTGGTGTGTTTACGAGAGTATAAATGTTTATGACGCGATCTTAGTGAGGTCTATATGAGCGCCGGGCGTGTATCACAGGCCGGCGTCCCGAAACCGGCATTTGCATGTAGCTCATTGCAATTCCGCTGCTTTGAAATTTAGTGGCAGTGTCTCCGTAAGGAGTGTTTCCCCCGATGGTCATGTTGTGGCCATACACACTATGATGTAAATCGGCTTTGGGCGCTTACAAAATCTAGCGGAGCACTCATACCTGACAGCACGCAAGTTACGCTTGCCAATATCACATACCAGATATTGATCAGTACACTGAACAAGCCAATGCGGCATAAATTTCGCAAATATTGTACCAAACAAGTACGATGGATAATGCAAAATTACACTCTGGAGTCAGCACACGAAGACAAATTTAATGCTGGGTCGTCTTGTCACGAGGTGAGCGCTCGCAAAGATTCATCTGTTACATTTATCCTCCACGAGAAGCGCGATGATGGGCTTATAGAGTAATCCGCGTCCGTGTCCAAACTCTTCTTCGAAACATCGTCATATGAGTCATGACACAGGGAGACTGCAGAATCTAGCATAAACCGAAATCAGAGACCCTTATCAGATACGACACTCTTCCAACGAGCCCGTGTGTACGAGATTTTGGCGCACGTTAAGGATCTCCAGGTGGTCAAAATTAATCCGGAGCCCTCCACTACGGCGTGCCTCATCGTCTCCGTTGCGTCGGCGCGTTAAACCCTGCAATCAATCAATCAATCAATCAATCAACTCTTCCAACGACACCTCGTATCGCTTGTGAACTGCCTACCCTGTATTCTTCAAAAAATGCGTCCGCCGAGTGATCAGCCGTTCGTTGAAGGCGAAAAACAAACGAAAAGTGAACACGCAGCTTGTGTGTGTGGTTACTAAAACGTTCATTCGTTGATTTCGCTCCGCATTTGTAAACAACGATAGTTGAGCGTCCTCCTCCTCATCCCCCCCCCCATGTCTAGCGAAATATCAGTGCATTTCGCATCTACTTGGTCTGGTGAATACTACCTTGCTCAGACAAACGTCTTCAGCATTTCAGAAGCTGCACTCGGTTTTTTTTTCCTTCCCGTACGACTATTCTATTTATTCCTGACTTGCAGACCATTCATTTTCCCGTGGTTTTATTAGCTCATACCTTGATTCTTACTATAAAGCATGAGTGGGCACATATTTGACAATGCACAGCCTTTGAGTGTACTTAAAATTTTCGCGTGGCTTATATTCCCATAAGACGCACTAGTTTTTGTCAGCTATTGGGTTATCACATCCCCGAAACATATTTTTCTACGACGTACATATTCGAAGCAAAGCCGCATTTGTTGTCTGCGCTGCCAAACGAACCAACCTCTTACAGTGAGAATATCAGGTCTAAACGAGGCGACAATAAATAGAATTAACTTGTGCTGACGTGTTTGAAGGTGACAGCGGTGATATGCTGCTTCCGTCGCCGACGCCCGCAAGAGCGGGCAAGAAACGCGCAGAACCGCCTCCCCGGGTAGTTCTTGTTGGCGTTCGAGCGCTCTACCAAGACGCAGCTGTTTTTTTAAGTGCCCTAAACGTGCGATTTGCTTACAGACGTCACTATACCAAGTGGTTTAGTGCGCGGGAAGGCAAAGAGAAGCGAAAGAGAACCAGTACACTGCATGACTACCTATCAGGCAAGCAGCGCTAATCCCGCAAACACTGCGGAGAAGCGGCGGCAGGCGGCGCAGCGATCGCGAATCTCGAGGCGTATAGCGTCTCCAGAGCTATCGGTAAGGGTTATCGTATGTTCACTGCTTCGGTTTATGACGCCCCAAAACTTTTTAGGATCTTTATACTGGAGAGTGGCATTGATAAATGTGTATTTAGCAGATTGAATCGCTTTGATGTACTCAGTAGACGCTAATTTGTAGGTATTCCATCGGGCAGGGTTGTTGGAACGCTTTGCTAATCCGTATAGACGCTTTTTCTTGTTAGATAGTCACTTAATGTGGATGTGGTTATTAAACCATGGAGCGTGTAAGTTTGCAGTGATAGAGCGGACGGGAATGTATTTGTTGGTTAGTTCATCTACCTTACGTACAAACAGATTCCAATTAGTGTGCACAGTGCGCTCGTCGAAACCCTTCAGAAAAGTGTCAAGAAAATTGCACAGGTCATGATGAATGCCTTCAAAATTTGCTTTATTATAATCACGAATTATTTTGGTGCTCTTAAGCGGTTTCGGACGCGCGAGCTTAATGTTGAACGACAGCAATGAATGATCACTTAAACCGGGTGCGTAGGTAATGTTCGAAACAACGTCAGGTCTGGTTGTTGGCACGAGGTCAAGGGTATTGGCGGTTGAAAGTGTTGTTCTTGTTGGTTCATGAACTACTTGACAGAAGGAAAATACAGAGCACAGGTGTTGTTCTAATGTTGATGGTGGAAGGATGGTAGGTGGATCGGTAGCCCAATTTATATTGGGAATGTTAAACTCACCCAATAAAAATAAAGGCAGGTGAGGATAACGAGAAGAAACTGTGTATGTTATGTCATGAAGGTCTTTTATGAGGTCGGAAGTATGATCAGGGGGCCGATAGCAAACGCCCACGATTATTTTCTGATACCCGAGTTCAAAGATGGCCCATAAAGGTTCTAAGTTGGTTGGGATATGAATACAGGGGGATTTGAAGTATTTCGAAATGGACAAAAGGCACCGCCCCCTTGGCGGTTATTTCGGTCGCAGCGATAAACTGTGAAGTTATGAGCGGTTTGGAAACTTTCGTTGTTTTGTACGTGCGAGTGCAGCCAAGTTTCTGTTAATACGACTATATCGGCGCCAATCGTATCTATGGCAGAAACTAAGATATCTCGTTTCTTTGTAACACTCCGAATGTTGGTGAAGAGAACTGATACGCAAGGAACGTGACGACCACTTCCCCTTACGCCTCCCTATGCGCTAGACGGATGCGCAGCAGTCCCGTTGTGGTTTGTTGGCGCCACTTGGGGAGCGTTGCACTCACGGTATCAGTTACAGGATTGTAGATGTACTGTTTTTTGTTCATTACGAGCTTGTTGTACCGAATCTGGAAATCGTCAGTCTGAGTCTTGGCAAATTCGTATAATTTCTTTCTTGTGTGACGTGTACTGGGCGAAAAGTCTTCGCTTACTGAGACATCTTTTTCCATCAGTTTTTTTGCGCACGGACAGTAGTTTGTTTTTAGTCTTAAAATTTAAGAATAGAACAGAAATTGGGCGACATTTCCCTGGATGATATTGCCCCAAGCGATGCGCACGCTCAATTGCAGTCTCGGGTAACGGGTCTAAAACGCCACTTAAAACTTCCCTTACGCGCACCTCAGATTCGACCCACGTTTCGCGGTCATCCGGTATACCTCGAAGAATGATGTTATTGCGTCGCGACCTGTCCTCCAGATCCTCAACGCCTGATTGCAGGCTATTTTGTTGAGTTGTTAATGAGCCAACGGAGCTCTGAAGGTGTATCATGTCCTCATCCATGCGATCAAATCGTCTAACCTCTTCTGAATAGCGCCGATTTTTGTTTCAATGCTTTTCTGCCCAGTTGTTATAGCTTTTATGTCGGCTATCAGCTCGGCGTAGTTCTTTGACGACTCCCTCTGCTGTGCATGAACCTCCTTGAGAAGACGAAAAAGAATATCTCTATGCTCTGCAGGGTCCTCGGTTAAATTCTCTAGATCAAGCAGGGCCTGAGAACGGGTATTACGTGGCCAGGGATTTGTCTCGACGTCACCAGAACAGAGCAAAATGAGGATCATAGACAAGCACTCGGACAACGTTTCACATAATACGTGTGGGCAAGGGAGCAGCAGTAAATAGTGGTCATCACTTCGCTTAGCATGTAGCGAAAACCGTTTACACACCTGCGAAATGCAGAAGCGGGATGCGTGAGACATGATTCCGGCGCTGCCGCTTGCCCACTGAAGCGGTAGTCGCAAGGTAAATATAACTGGTAGCGAAGCTTCCATAGAAGCCCATACGTTCAGAAAATGGCGGCTCTTAAGCTGCTCATAAGGTCCCTAAAATTACTAAGGTAGCGCCATCTTTAGATCTCGCCGCCTTTCGCCCTCGCCCGCGCTCCTTTCCTACTTCGTTTTTTGCTATTTTCTTTTTCGCCGGCGAACGCCGCGCGCCATTGGCCAAGGGAAAAGTCACGTGGTTTTTTTTTTTTTTTTGCTCCGCTGCCGGGTCGCCTCGCCGATGCCTCGCCGGCTGGGACATTGCGCAACGCCGCCGCTGCGACGCCATTGCTGGCTTCCGAGCCACCGAGCTTCAGTACCGGCTTTATCGTAGGCGCCAGCTAATAGCAAAGTAAGAATTAGCTGCTCGTTTCGAAAAAATGTCGTAGCGGTGTCGTTTTATGTTGCTTCTCGGTGCCGATGTGTTGTGCCTTAGGCAGCGCGAATATCGTCAGGCAGGGCACAAGACTTCGTTATTCCGTCCGGGAAACGCGACGCAGAAAGGAGAAAAGTTTGGTGGCATAGATTTGAATAGGCATACTTCAGGCCGACGCTGCCATCACTCTTTAGCGAGGTAAGTTTCTGAATGTTTGTTCTTGCATGCTCTGTTAAATTCTGCGCGAGCTTGAGCGGTCACTTACGAAGAAATGCGTATTCCCTTCGCGACCGTCGTCCACGCTTTGTTCTGAGTAGGCATTGCGCGCAGCGCCGAGTTCGTCCCGTCGTAAGCTTTGCTTTGGATAAGAGGCCGTGTATTTGTCATGTGCGCGCTTAACTTCCAGCATCAATATCAGCGGCGTAGCATGTTCAGTCAGTTGTCGTAAGGTTTTCGTGATGCGAGAATTGTTCACCTGAATTCATGCTTGTTTTGGCCGACGGCAGCTTGCGTCTGACCATGTATCGTGTGCGTTCCTAGTGCGTGTACGCTCTTTTTGGCGTGAAGTCATGTTTTGTGTGTTAGCGACCCGGGTGGTATTGTAATCCCGTTGTTATGACATTGGAGTGATTTGCTGCGTAATATGGGCTTGGTCGGTGCGGCGCAAATTGAGGCTGTTGCGAGAAAAAAAATGGCGGCTAGGTAAAACAATTGAAGGCCAGCTAATATAGTGACCGCGCCGTTGACGTACGTTTGATTCGCAATTTCTGTTATCGCTTTATTAAATTCGTGCACGTTTGAATGAGCACTTCAAATACATATTTGCACCGTTACGGCTGTACGCCCTTTCTTCCGTGTATGCACAGAGGAACGTTAATTACAACTTACGTTTGCATTACACGTGATGCCGTACATTTGCAGTGTGCGCGCTTACTTCATCTTAGTAGTCAATGGCGCTGCGTATCCAGTCATTGCGATTTGAACCAAAACACACTGGGCGACTATATTATTTTCAGCACACGTATTTTTGTCCAGCAAAGCGCTTGCTAAACGGGTTTAGTGTAGCGAGTTGAGCGGACGCGGCACTGAGCAGATGCGCGAACACGAATTTGACCATGCTACGGTAGAACGGTCACTAACTCCCTTCTGCAATGCATTATTGCCTATATTTGCGGAGTGTTTGTGGCGCATCTCAAACTCGGTGGCGACATTTTTTTCCCTTCTCAATAGGATTATTTCACGGATCAATTTGAGCAACAGATATTGGAGAAGCTTGGCGTTAAAAAAACTAAACCCAAATGCCACTCCCAACATTTTTTCTCACGGGAAGCCACGTCATCAGCACAAGCCACCTGCACGACGTCATCACGGACGTTTGTTCCAATAAAATATCTATTTGGTGGCACCAATTCATTTTTGTGATTTATTGTTTTCTCTTGATAATCATCGTGACATTGGTCCTCTTTCGAATTTCTTTCGGGTGTATCCCTGTGTTAGTGTAATGTACAAATATGCCAGAATAAATCCCAGCACAAAACAATTCTGTCCAGGCGCCTCCATTAATAACGGCTGTAAAGGACCGCGCCCGGTGAAAAAACGTATTGCATGATTAATTAACTGCAGTAACTAGTTACATAATTTGTAGCTAAAGGGACTCGATCTCTGGTTCGTATGAGAAATAAGAGGCCACAAATCTAATTTCAGTTTACCCGATCGATTGATCGCAGTCTTCTCTGGCGCTTATTCCCAGAATTACAAGTCTGCGTTTTTCACTCGGTTCGCGCATGAACGTACGGCCGCGAGTGCAGTTTAGTGTATCCGGCTGCGAAGTCGGGGAAGCAGGGGCTTTTCACATCGCTGTACGTGCACACACGCACAACAGCATGTGTATGTTTTCAATCTACTAACAGCAGCCTATAACGACATGAAGGTGAAGGAAACATTTCTACAAAAAAGGCAAAGCACTCTAAACTGCGCGGAATTAAGATAGGATGTAGGTCGTTAGTAAAAGCGGGCTCAGAGTGAACGCCGCTGAGGATTCACAATTATCGCAAGAAAGGCGAGTGCAAGGACGCCAGCGCAGCGCTCGAACTACGGCTTTTGCGAATGAAGCGCTCTTTATACTGCCGCGAACCGTGCGCAAGACCTCTGTGCAGTGATTGCACGACCACAGTCACGCGAATGCAAGAACGGAACTACCGTACCAGAGCAGTTTGAAATGTCCACGCTCGATCCTTTCGCATTCACGAGCTATCCTGAGGTGTTGCAGAATGCCGCACACGTAAACAAAAACCACGCTGTGCGTATGCGCCAGCGGCATCCGCCCCGCAAATATCCCCTTGTAGAAAAAATATAAAACAAAACCCTATCACTCAGTGCGTGTTGGTAAAACGGGGCTCTAGAAATCCTATAAATGCTACCAAAGAGCGATTTCGGCGCGAAAACAAGAGTAAACTGCAGCGAGCGCCCTGAAGCGTAGCGAGGGCGTCTGCTCTCAAGTGGCCAACAAATATGGAGGCACCGGCACGGAGTTAAAGGGACCGCGGTGCCGCGGGTGAGGGGAAAGAAAAAAGAGGAGGGCAGCGGAGAAGGAAGGAGCAGTTGGCGCTACCTTAGTTCTTTCAGGGACCTTAGCTGCTCATGGGGCTTATCGCCATCTGTGTGAGGAGGGAACACTTCCGGGGGAACAAAAAATAAACAGGATGTGACGCAAGATCCGGTCAGAAAGTGACGTCATTTTGGTGGCATTAGCGGGAAAATTTGACTTCAAAATAGCCTTAGCAGGACTCGGATCACTGAGGGCTCATGTCATTGCCATCTGACGCAAGTTGGCGAGCTCTTGGCGTGTGTGCTTCAAGTCAACGCCAGCTTATACTCGTGACTAGAGAAACGTACTTTAGCATACTGTCGTATGATTCGCCTCGGTGTTTATAAAAGCATCGTGCATCTTCTCTGAACCTTTATTCTGTATTCATGCCTTCCACTGCTGTATAAAAGCAATCAGTTGTTTATTTGGATTGCAGCGGGTGGCAAGCATCCCCCCCCCCCCTCCCGCCCCCCGGCCAGAATTTTTTTTCTGCCTTGGGATACAGAGCCCAAAATGACGCTTGACCACTCTCCCCGGCACCCCTTTTATATAAAAAACGTGCCCACTCCTTACCCCGATACCAATTTCTACCGACGCCACTGCTGGGTTTAATTGCGTCACACATACGCAGGTTGCGTGCGTGCCTTAAGTATAGATCAAGGTTATATAATGCTTGCTCAGTTTGTGTACTTCTGTTCTAAGAGAAGAAATAACGCATATTCATGCTATAATCAAGACATTTGAATTTTATTCCAGGATAAACATAAAACAAATTTACCACACTGCACAAAATCAGCACGTATACAATAAGTACAAAATGTTGGTGGGCACTTCATGCATTATGATTTTCCTTACGCGCCGAAAAATTGACTTTACCCGTAACACATAGCATTATGAGCAATGAAAGCGTCACAGCAGAACTACTTCGAAACAAGAGAAAAAAACTAGGCACTGCATCTTGACACAGAAAACCGGGCCGCAGGAATGCCGATTCACGAAAGTGCAGCGAGCACACTGCAGCTGTCCCGGCGTCTTATCAAGTAGACAAGGGTTTCTACAGAAGTTCACTCAGCATTCACGCCTGCAATTTCCTGGTTGCATTATTAGCCAAGTGTCGCAACAGATAAGTAAAAAGAGGAAAAATAGATCAATGCAAACGAAAGCGACGGCAGTATATAAAAGCACATAGCAGGAAAGATCTGGCAGCAGCGCAGCACGGAGCAGCACAACACAGTACTGCGATAGAAATAATGCTTGCGCATACAAGTGCGGGAAGCAACGAGCACTACAAGCGTTGTAATGCAATAGAGAAGACACTGAGATAGACAATTAAAGCGACTCGTTTAAATTCGAGTAGTACTATGCCGATAAGTCCTAGAGTAATTGACACAACTTGCTCTGAGCCAGCCTGAGGTGAAATCAAGAGATAACTGTGACATAACAAAGCTTTAGACCCATTTTTTTCGAAGCACCGCCACGTCCCCTTACACAACACCCGTGTACATATTAACAGTACAATAGTTTCGCATTACCTGTAGAAATGAGAGGAAAATGGTGCAGTAAAACGCCAGGTGTACGGGAGTTGCTGTTGCAACCTTGTACAGCACATCGTTTCTGTAGGTAGCGACGAAAGCGCTCCGCTCCAACCGTTGGCAGCATCGTCCCGTAGTTCACCGTGCCCGCCGGGCACGGCACTACACGTGTTCACCGACGATACAACGCACCTCGCAACTCCACGCACACCAAAAATTAGGTGCACACAAAATTAACAAGGAAAAACGAATGCAAATGCGCACCACCAAAACACGCGAGGGGCGTTTCCTAGCAGACGAACTTTAGGAGTGCCTTTTCCAACACTACAAGGACTGCATCACAGAGCAATGACATGTGCCATTCTTCAGAGGGCACTACAAAAAAGATTTTTGAGAATGAACAGCATTTTCATAAATTATTTACACACTGTGCCTAAATAAATGTGATTCAGAAATAAATATCGTTCGTAAAATATAAATGTTGTTTTATTGTTGAACAAAACTTGGTTTTTTGTTACCAGTGTTTGTTCCCTCCTCACCTAGTCGCGCTTCAATCGCCACTCGCATAAGCCCCCATGCTGATGTCGCTGGCAATAGGTTCTGAACCGCTTTTTGCGCGAACCTTCGCTACCATTTATATTTACCTTGGTAGTCGTGCCAGCAGCTGTTTAAGTTGGCCGCTGGAACTGGCGACTTCACCGACGATGGTGTTGCGCAGGAATCCCGGCGCACCGTGTCAGGCCAAGCGTAGAAAAAAACGTGTTCTTGATTGTGGTCGTCAGAAGGTTGGCTCGGCGGTGGCAGCGGGACCGGAGTGCCCGTTGCAGTGAATATCGTCGATGGAGACGGCAGCAGTAGCAGCGTAATCAAAGCCTGCCAAATGCAGAAGCGGGATGCGTGAGACATGAGGCCGGCGCTCCTCGCTTGCCACTGCTGCTCGCTTGCCATAAGAGGCTGTTCCATAAATGGCTGTTCTTATGCCGCTGCTCGCTTGCCATAAGAACAGCCACTGGTGTGGCATGCGGTGACTCAAGGAACTTTGAAAACGTATTGCTGACGATATATTTGAACCTGGAATTCAGCGTTGGGACTCCGGCCTCGAAGTACAATACCCGAATTGGGACGTAACCGTGTAGGCCTAAGCAGCAACGCAATGCTTGTCGTTCCAGCTTCACCAAAGGCACGAGTTTATAGGTCGCATAGCCACAGAACAAAACACACCCAAATTATAAGATTGGTCGAACATACATGCTGTAAATCATCGAGAGGGTATCTACCCTCAGACATTTTCGCTTGGGGCTAAGACCCCTTAGTAGAGAGAGAGCACGTGAGCCTTTCGCAGCTATATGTTCACTCTGTAGGCGCCAATTTATTTACTCTAATGTATGACTCCAATATATATTTTAGCGAATAAACCTGGCGAATGGATTGTTGCTGATACGATAACAAAATCGATATTTGGCCTGTAAGAGGTCACACGGCGATGGCACACTTATTAATGTTTAAAGAAAATTTCAAAAATCCAGCCATGCTTCTAGGGCATTCAAATGTTATTGAAGAGAATGAAATAGGAACTATTGTCTTGCGACGAAGAGAAAAAGGCAATGTCATATGCATAAAAACATGTATGCACATCTCTGTGAATAGGTATGGAGCTCAACAGCACATTCAATAACATAGGGGTGGTAACAGACCCAAGAGGGACTCCACGTATTTCCTTATACCGAGAAGAGGTGTAATCACGTTGGTAAGAAAAAAACTGTTTTCCAGAAAAGCCGCTGCCCATGCAGTGATGTACCCCGGGAACGAATAACGAGCTAGGAGATCTAGAAGAATGCCATATTCCACATTGTCGTAAGCTTTTGAGACCTCAAGAGGGACCAAAGCTACGATCTGCTTATTCCGTCGGGCCCAGTGGATGCGACTTTCCAAGTTTATCTGCGCCCACCCGATAGAGCATCCTTCCGTGGGACTCGGCCGAGTGCACCTTTTTCTTCCTTTGCCGCGGACGTTGTGGCATAGCCACGTAAAATGGGTACCCTTGTATCTCAGATACGGGTGGGTGGATAGAGGAACGAGAGCAGGGCAGTAGCGGTACGCAGGAGTGTCGCCATATTATCGCGTAGGTATTTCATCGTGCGGAACGCCTGCATAGAGCCTGACTTGATGCATATATCCGTATCTCATTACCCAAATATATACTACAACAACGTAACGCATATATCCGGATATCCCGCAAGTATTGTTGTACTTATGTTAGAGAGTTACAGGTAAAAATAAACGATTTTCGTGTCATATTTCACTGCAAACGAGCCACGAACCGCCAAATGGATCCCATAACCTAAGTTATCCTTTCGTCGGTCAACTTGTGTGTGCGCACATTAGAGGGTTTGCACGCACAACCCCTATAAATATCATTGGGTGTATACCGCAGTGTACCTCTACTGTGGTCGCAATTGCCGAGGCAGCTGTGTTTTTGATTGACATGCTTCTTTTGTGCGAACCCCTTCGACTCTACCTTAGATGTTTCACAAGGCATGAACACCATTTATTATCCGCTCTTCCTACCACGTGTTCTAGAAGACGTTTCAGCAGCAATTTTACATCGAAATATATGTTCATCAAGTTTCGCCTCGATGGTGGTTTCACAGTGTCCGCTGTGGGTAGTGGGTACTATATAAAAGCCATCGATTCACCTTTCCATTGCAAGAATTACACAAAATGTTCGTTGTCATTAGTGGCCCTCAAACAATTGACACTAGGGTTCTTTACAAACAAACAAAGTCTGCGACTTAGCACAATTCACTGCGCTCATACCCTGTGCGCGCGTGCAGCAAGTGTTGTATAGTGTGGGAAGCTCCCGGTATTTGGCGGCAAAGCACAGATTCCTCATACGTGTTGCAACAAGGCTCGGCCAGCGGTGATGCACACCGCGGCAGTCGCAAGATACAAAACAAACTGTTATACGCGCAGAGACATGCATCTGCGGGCCGACGTCATTAGCCGAGGTCACCACTTCCTCTTTCTCTTAGACTCCAAGTTTTCCGCTACAGCCGCTGGTTTTGAAACAGGGAAACAGTGTTCTTGTGCGTCTCTACGAATTCTCCACGAATGGTGAAGCGGCTGAAGCAGATGCTCGTCAACGCTGAAACGGCACCTGCACCACCAGTCGTCGATACTGCACAAGTCGGGAATCTTTTTTTTTCGGCTTCCACAGTAGCTCACAGTATTGGTTACTAAACAAGAGAGGATGCTGCCTTGGAGAAAGAAGCCAGGATGTTTGAAGTCTGAAGCGTTCTGGAAATGTGAATACTCCCGAAATGTAATTCGACTGAGACCGGCAAAATTTTCTTGGCCCCAGGTGTTTTAAGCATACGCATATCTTTGTATACCTTTTTGTCAGCCAAATCGCCATAGGAACGCTGTTCATGGGTGAATAGGCTAAAGGAGACTTTCCGTGCAAGGTAACCTAGTAGTAAAAGTGATGGGACTACCCTTGCGGCTTTTGGCAAACTTTATTTTGGGGGCAGGAAAGGGGGTGGAAGCAAGTGTCTTAATCCTCAAAAATGTTCGACTTGAGCTCGTCATAATTTGAGGGCTGTATTCTTCTGCTTTTTATTTGAAAGTGGTGGTTTGAATAGATTTTCCGATTTTAACTCCCGGGACGCTACCCTTTGTATTTGTTTTTATTTAAAAAAAATTCATGCCACCTGTGTTTTTGTTAGTGGGGGCTTGGAATGTATCTTTTTATTTTTAACCTTTGTTTTTCTGTCCCTTGTTAATAACACTTTTATTTTAAAGACAACGTTTTTTACATCATTTCTTACATCTTTTTGAGTACGTAATTATAAACACATAGGCCTAGGCGACTTCCGTGCACAAAGTTCTCGGGGAAAAGCATTGCGTGCTTTGTTTTTCAAGACTATCAGTTATTTTGATTTTTAGGGTTTGTAGTTCGCAGATAATAATTTACTCCACTGATTTATTTTTTGTTGAATATTGCTATATTTTCAAGAGTCTCCTTTTAAATTTGAGCATTTAACATCTGTTTAATACTTGCTCCAGCTGAATACATGTTATTAATCAGCCTACTTACTGCGTTCTTTAGTGCTTTTTATTTATTATTTGCGATGTGTTGGGGCCGCGGGTAGGATAGGAAGTTATTCTAGCTGTGCTGTTTTTAGAGGGGGGAGCGCACAGGAAATGTTCGAAAAGGTACCGTCCTGCCGTGTTTTGTAAAATCCCGTGATTTACTGGCAACGTTCAGTAGTGTATTTCTGGTCGCATGACTACTGCACATTTATCATCATCTTAGCAGATCAGTTTAACTGAAGCAATGCATGTTTACAGATGTACGGTTTCCTGCAAAGCTAACATTCTGCTGAGACCAGAAAGCAGTTTCATAAACGAGGCGAAGAACACAATATAAGCCACAAGGAAACCCTGAATAGAACGACCGTGCCTTAGGAGGGAAAACTTGCTTTTTAAAATTATTTATCGAGGGGGGGTTTTGAATGAGGGGATTTCCCACGTACACGAAAACCAGCAGTTGTTGGTGGCATTGTGTGAAGTCGAATAACAGACCAAGTTTTCATGTCCTGTATTTTATTTGGGTGTTTTATTTATTTGGATGAGTTATTAGTTATTTGGGTGAGCGAGGCGAACGATGTAACTCGATGGGTTCTATACGCAGGTAGTGGGGGTGACAGCGACAAGCAAAAATTTAATGCACTGCTGCCTGCGGCAGTTGCCACTATCGCTCACTTGTGGGTAGCTTTTGGCCGTCCAGACGCCTGCGACGGCTCGCAGCTGCCGTTGCAGCCGGTGGCAGGGTATTATTAGGGGCGAAGCCCCTTAGGTTCTCAGGCTGTTGGCGTCTAATGTCGTTATCATAACTGTCGTCTCATGCAGTCATGGTAGTAAACCTCCGCGAAACCCGTTTACGCCTCGCGCTAGAACGTACCGCACGGTAAAAAAACACCGGGACACTCATTTACTCCTAGTGCTAGAACGCTTCGTGATTAAAGACACGAGGCTTTTACGGCAAAGCTGTATACCTCTATCGCCCAACGTTTTCATCTCCATTGGAAAAAACGCCAAGGCGCCAAGACTACGCCTTTACTCCGGATGATTCGCCCGTCCCCAGGTTTCGTATTAGAGGGGATGTCCCGAGATTTTTCTTTTTGGCTTGCCGCTTTACCCCACACTGCCTGTGTAATGTGCCCTCTGAGTTATGTTTGCGCCTCGCTCACAGATATTGCTGCTTATGGTTACCCCTTTACATTTGCACGAAAACCTGCAGAGAAAGGCATACCAACAGGCGAAGGCATGCCTTTGTGGTATCTAGCCAAGCCCAGCGATAACCATAAGTAGAAAATCCTCAGTGTCACATTTTTTTGTTTGTTTGTTTCCTTTTTAGAGGTTCAAAGTGGGGGTCAGAATGAACAAAAGCAGTAACGCCTTTCAGTATTGTGGAAAGGGCGGTACAATAATCTGCGACCCAGGTATTTCTATTAACAGCGGGTGCCCACTGTCGAGGAAGGCTAGCTTCTCTCTTTCATTTCACTTGCAGCAAATCAAAAGCCCTTTTAATTAATTGTGTGTTTTGATTTGCAGTGTTGGATTGCAAATTGTCTATACCAATCCAGTTTTCAAGACCCATAATTAAATAACCTCCAATTTTGTTGGATGCAACGTGGGAGTAAAAGTAATGGAAGAAAAGGACACGCTCGTTAAATCGAGCATGCACGCGGAGTACAGAACAAAACTTCTCAGGTCATTTTTATAAAAATTTACTCTGAAACATGCAGAATGCATCAAGGTGTGCACAAACTTGTTCCAAGAAGCCGACGTCATCCCATCTGATTCTGGTATCCCTTCACTGAGTAGTTGAGCAGATATAGATGAAACCGTTGAGGTGGAAACAGATTCTGGAAGGAAAATTAGACATCCACCTAAAATGCAGGCATAAGGCTACAAACGACAGCTGTACAACCGTTTCTCAGAATCTTCACACTTGAAAAAAAAGTCTTCCTGGGCCCAGATTCTAACTACGGTCAATTACACTTGTAATCACTTCATCTCGCACTGCAAACGGCTAACCAGCTGGTTAGCTTGGTTGGTAGGGCGACTGCCTTGGAACAGCAGGAGAACGTTTTTGAGTGCAAAGCTTCTGAACAGGCAGTATAGCTTGCCTATGTAGCTGTAGGGCTGCATTCCATGTGGGTGACTAAGTTTCCTTTCACTGAGTATCCAGGATTCATTGAGGACAAAAGTTAGGGGACTGATTGACGTATTGCTGCTAGCCTTTGCAAGCTCACCTTTGTTGACGCCGCTCTCTCGCTGTTTTGTTTTTCCTCCCAAGATTACACGGCCAAAGAATACAAAGTGCCTGGGCTACAGGCGAATAATTCTTCGTCCACACTGCTGTCTCAAGGTTATTAGTGCCAGAGAAATCGCACAAAATAAACCAAAGGAATGAAGAATTACTTGTGTTTGTTTATTTCAAGGCGTGTTCTCTTCAAACTTATGCATGTCTTATACTTGAGTACTGCTATCTAGGATCACAGTTTAAATACCTAAATAATGCATGGCGTTTTGAGTGTACCGTTAAAAAAGCTTTCGTAAGCAACATCAATTTAGTAGAAACGCTACGCTAACCTTTCAATAAAGTCTACAAAAAATTTTGAATTCAAACACGGTGGCCAGTGGTTGACACGAAGTCGGTAGGTCGTTGCTAGGAAGTCTATAGACAGTCTGTAGACCATCTACTCAATGTCGATAAATCCTATTGACATTTTTAATAAATATTATATTCAATGTTGTTAATTTTTATGAGGATACTGTGTTCGAGGTTCGGGCAAAGCACTGGGACAGTGGTGTGTAAATTCAGTGGTGCCAGTTGGCTAAACCTGACCGCTTCGAAATCTCGCGAGGAGTGCTGCTCTGCTCTCTGTAAGCTCGCCCGCAAGGGTGTTATTCGTGTATCGTCACCGTTCATCTGTCGACATGGAGTAAACCAGTTACGTTTCGCTTTCGGCTTTTGCCGTCAACACCAAAGCAGTAACTCTGCTAGCCCCTCGTCCACCACACTACCACTATATAATGGAGGTGACGGGGATCGGCGCGAGGTCGCCTTTGCCAGTGGAGCACACCCAAGCATTTTAAATGCAGAGCATTTCTTTAACTCACATGTAGCGTCCGCCGTCCGTCCTCAACAGCTCAGCGCGCAGGTGCGCCCTCTCCCCCACTCCTCCTTTCCCGCATCACGCTACCCTCCTCGCTCTCAACAACAGGTCCGCACCCCTCCCCCTACACTACATAAAAAAATAATAGTTATCGGCGCCTGGTTTCGATCCCACGACCCTGTGGGCGGAACACGTGGTACATGGTGCTCTTCCCAATGCGCCACAAAAGCGACACAGAATGAAAGGGTACAAACGCGCCTTATATCCTTGACTCATTCAAACTACGTCAAGAAGCTGCTGATACACGGCAGCAGTTGCATCGATCTCGTCTTCACCAGTTGCTGCAACGCACGACCATTGCTTAAAGACCCCTTAACAGTACACTTTAGGGACCACGAAGCCGTCGTTCTCAGCGTCCAATACAACGACAACAACAACAAATAAATAAATAACGACTTACAACCTACTCCTTCCCTTCACTTCTTGCGTCACAAAAAAAAAAGAAAAATTGGGCCCAGCTCTCCACGAGGGGGGACTGGAGTCGCAAAATCACGAAAGTAATAATCAATAAATGAAACAAATAATAATAATTAATAGTAATAAGCAATACTAGTTAACACATTCACTTCCACCCCACCACCACCCCCCAAACACTAACGTTAACGCAATACACCCACCCCCTACGCGACGCATTTACTCGAGTCCCCCCTCGTGGGGAGATGGGCCCAATTTTTTTACTTGCGGGCCCACTCCCTACTTCGTCCCTAATTTACAATTTTTGCGCAATTTATAATGTACCAATACAATAAATTCCTTTAAATCCCCAAAAACTGAAAGTAGGCGAGCTCACGCCTTTGTTGCTCTGGTAGTGGGTGGCAAATTCTTCGAACATTACTCTTGTGCGTTGACCGTGGCATAGCCTTAAAATTGTAATAACCCCCCCCCCCCACTTCGTAGTAAAACTGTTATTTTTTGTTGTGGTTGGCAGTCAGCGCTGCGTGGTGTGTCGTCCTTCTTAGAACCGTATTTCCGCCAGTTTGTACAGTAGACCAAAAATAATGGTAGCAAAGTTTATGGCGTAATGACATATTCTACACAAATTCTGAGCATTGTTGCTAGCGCTCAAGTAATCTTAAGCCGCTTTTGTTACAGCAAAGCTGTCTACGGCTAGAGTCCAGCAGATTATCTCCGGCGACAGAGCAATGTTGACAAGAATCGCACGTGAGCGCAGCGGCATCTTGCAGCACGCACCAAAATCCTCGGGATCGTAAAATTGTGCACCGCACTTTCGGCCTGTCGATAACATTCATAAAACAGTAAAAAAGATTTAGACCAACTTGCACTCACGCGCAATACTTAAATGCCGTAGATGTAGGTGAGCTTTCCAGGCGCAATGAAGTTTCAGTATTACTGCTTATTTGCATAGTTGCGCTTCTAGCAATCGTAATCAATGTATCAAAAAGGTCGTCGTCTTCTTCGCTGCAAGGGGTGGATGCAAAGTCATCCTCAGCATTGTAGACTTATACCAGCTTTTTGTCATCGACTCGAGGCAGTGGTGGCAGGATCTGCAAGTCGTTTCGAGAACGATGGCACACTCGTAGCGATGTCTCCAATAGTCCATAATGGCTTCTAGAGAGAGAGAGAATAAACGTTTTTATTGCGAATAAAATAAAATAAAACAGAGTGTTCGAGACGGTTTTTTTAGTCAAGTTCACCTTGACCTCGGGCCGCGTCCGCAGCCCTCTCGACCAGATGACGCTGATACTCAAGGGTGTAGCTGACCAAGGCTCTCTCCCAAAGCTTATGGGTGGGATAGGGATTGGGGCAGGGAAGTGGGGCTGGTTCGCAGCCTCCCACATTGTGATAGACTGTCCCAGTGGCCTCACAGAAGCGGCACTGCGGGTAGACACAGGTAGGAGCCACAACATGACTTCTGGTGGAGTGGGAGAAAGTGTTCCTTTGAAGGGCACGGAGGAGTCGCTCCAGATCTTTCGGAAGGGTTTGTGCACTGGGGGGTAATACGTTTGGTCTAGTCGGTAGTTTTGCGTGATTGCTTGGTACGTGACCATCGGGTGCAAGCGCTCAGGCTCACTTCCAGCAACAACCACTCGGCGGGATAGCTCTCGAGCCAGGTTATGGGTGGTCTCGTTTTCTGGAATGTCGAGATGACCGGGGGCCCAGATGATCTTGCTTGAACACCTTGGGGGGCGTTGTGCAAGAATCTTGAGGGTTTCCTTTATTGCGGAAGTTTGGCATCCAGCACAAAGGGAAATTGAATTTACAGTTACGCTTCGGATTCCCGAAGGAATAGGAGCAGGGCGCCGTGATGTGGACCTTATATCTACGCCATTAATTCTGGCGGACGTCCGGGGTGCGGGCCGCAGGTGGCGATGTGCACAGCGCGTAGGCTTCGCAGGGCAGGGAAACTCCACACCAGGTGCTCTGCTGTAGCCCAGTCAATAGGAGAGGGGCAAAATGGGCACGTGGAGTTGAACGGGACATGGCATTGAGGTGGCCAGAACCTCGTCCCAACTCGCGTGAGGGTGACTCCCACGCGAAGACGTCTGAGCAGAACCTCATCTTCGCGAGACAACCCACCAGGGAGATCCGTACCGCGCGGGGGTATGAGAGCGCGCTCAGTGCGCCGTAGATGTTCTTTTTCACTGGCAAGGTGAACACCGTTTGACGAAGGTGCAAGAGGAGCTGGATATTGCACACGCATGGGTTGTGTCCCGGCAACTGAGGCCTGCATTGCGGGGTACCTGTTCTGTTGGCGCCATGACACGCGCACACGACATTGGTAAGTGTCCACTATGTTCTGGATTTCTAGCAGAAGTTTTTTGGACGTGAGAGTTTTACGGAGCTCTCGCACAGCTGCCGTCGAATCAGTTGTACACTGTGGGTTGCGCGCTGAATTCTTCCGTTGGAGAAATTTCGGTATGCGGGCTGCGAGTCTGTGATGATGACAGTAGTTGTGGTTTGAGAATGCAGCGGCCACAATAACGTCTTTCAATCGGGGTATCTTCATCTTTAGCATTAGCGCTGGGTTGACTGATTGATTGATTGAATAAACTTTATTCAATACAGCAAGCGTGACGTTAGTGCGCCCGCCCGGTGAGAGGCGTAGATGTCTTGGATGTGAACTGCTCGCATTGCCCTCTCTAGCAGCATGAGAGTTTTCTTTTTCACCGAAAGCCCCTGCGGTAGCCGGGAACTCGGCGGTCACCGCGAGGCACGCACTCAGGAGCGCTCGCCATTTTCGTGCTCCTCGAAGTTTTTTCCAGTTTTTTTCTTGCTAAAACCTCTGCGCGTGCCCATGACGCTCGGCGGTCGCCGTTAGGCCCGTGGTCACGACCCCTCAGGAAAGACGTGGAACCACAACAACAATTCACTTGGTGTGTTTTCCTGCAAGGGCGAACGTACGGCTTGTCCAACCGCTCCGCTGTTAAAAAGTTCATAGAGCCATCATACATTGATATAATACGGTGTAGATTCCTCCTTCCCGGGAATGCGTTTGTGCTTAGAGTTGAAACCGACTGTAAGAAATTTGTGTTAGCTTGGGCTTTATAAGCTGGCTTTTTCACATAGCGTGTTGCACAGTGAAACGCCCCTCAACGGAGGGAGCATGATTAGAGAAAGCAGAGCCAGCTCTTGTGTTACCGATAGTATCCCGCAATAAATCAACAAAAATTAGCCGCTAAGGAGGCTCTACCATCACACCGGGTTTCATTTACAGTAAAGTTGTAAACGTGACAGAATTCTGCCTGCATGGCCCTCTACGTAAAGAGTATGGTCACAGAAAACGGCTCTAACAGCTCTAAGGTATCTGGAAACAGCTTATCCGACAATTAGCCGCTAAGACGACTCAAACACAAGGAACCACCGCTTCACTCCGCGATCTTCTTCAGAGAGGAACGACACTGAATTTTTAGTATCCCCAGTCCTGTCTTCATTTGGTTCTCAACCGAAAATTTAGCCCCCATCCGACAGAAAACGCCCCAGTTGACCAACGGGAAACACATAAACAACAAAATGGCGGTTGCCATGATCCGTCACAGCATGGAGGAAAAACTACTTAGGAGAGGCCCCTAGCATCCCAATGCATTGCAAAAAGCGTCGAGGGAGTGACGTCATTCCTAATGAGTCCATAGACAGTGTTCCCTAGTTTCTTATGGCTGCGGCATTTGAATCAGGGTAAATGCCTCGGCCAATTTTTACGTAGCTTTGGCTGTGGCCGCCTCTGCGCTACAGCTGATTTCGCAGCGTTTCTTCTACTACCATTTCCTTTGTGGTCTAATCTTCTTTCGATGGCAACACCCAGTAGCTAATAATTGGCGTCGTCGGGGAGAATAGTTGCAGATCTCTTGCGGCGTTATCTCGTCGATTCCCCGCGGTGCTTTTCCATCCTCATCTGTGTGCCGTTGAGAAGGTGCGCGTTGGTAGCTTCGGCAAGTTTAGAAAACCTGGCAGCCCGCCACTCAACAGTGAGACATCTTGCAAACCACTGCAGCCCTTTATCCTCGTTCGGTTAAATTGATCCCCGCTGATACGCAGCGCACAAAGACCTCCGGGCTGTACGGACCCTCGCATTGCTCCCGTCGTCTGATTTCGCTTTCGCGAGCAGTACGTACCGCGATGCTGTTATCAAACCGTAAACAGCAGAGGCGTATGGGAAGGAGGGCAAAGCTGAGTGGGCTCCTCGACATGGCGGCTGCGGCTTCACAACCGTGACGTCAGGGGTTTTCCTAACATTTTCTTTTATCCATGAGTGTTATAGACCAGTGTGTTGCTATCTGTACACACCCCCTCAACAGCCTAATACGCTATATACCCCTCTCAATAACCGTTACCTGAGAATTCTCTTTTCCCGGAACCCTATAGGTGTGGGAGTGTCCACAAACACCGCACCTCAGCTTCAACCCAGCCCCATACAAGGCGCATTGGATGACTTACTTGACCGGCTCGGAACATTGGAATCAGCAACACCTGGCGACGGCGGCCCTTACAGCCAGCCACACCAGTGCCGGACTACGGGTGCCCTCCATGGCATAGAGTTTCTTACTATATATGCACTGGATAGTAATCTGGCTGAAGCCTCTGTGTGGCTCACCGCAAGACCGCCTGTATCGTCATGGGCCTCCACCATGCTGAACGCTCACTTTAAATTGGCTGTCGGCTTTAACTAACTTTTAGAGGTCGTAAATTCATATACAGTGCGACTAAAAACTCAAAAACAAGGTGTAATTTTAAAAGCACGAAATGAAACGCGTTGTTATATATATTCTGTCCGTTGTTATATATATTCTGTCCGTGAAACATGACAGAAAATAAGGGTTGGCAGTCAAGAAAACCTCGGAAAGCAAAGGGGAGGTTCTGGTAGGTCATAGAAAGAGTTGAAGAATTTTTTGAGTCGAAAAGAAAGTGGTGAAAAAATGCCCGCCAGGTGGGATCCGAACCCAAATGCCCGCCAGGTGCGATCACAACTCAGGGCGACCCAGGCACGCACAGATCGACAGTGCGCTCATCCCTCGTGTCACTTACAGGTTACGGACGCTGTTCTTGGCTGCGCGGCATCACTGCACGTGCCGGAGAGGACAGCTATCTACGTACGGAAGCCGCCTCGGCTATCTCGGAGGTGAAATCAGCGAGGGGATGCTCTGCCTCTTCTGCGCCGACTCCGGGATGAAGGATCACAGCATATAAACCACCCGTGTCTGCAGGCCAGGCATCACAACTCAGGGCGACCCAGGCACGCACAGATTGACAGTGCGCTCATCCCTCGTGTCACTTACAGGTGTGTAGCAATTCTACAGTGTGAAATCAATACATTATTCGCTTGAGCCAGAGTCGCCCTGAGGCAATGGGGGATGAGCAGCCTGACGGGAAGAAGGCAGCCGGGGAAAAAACTTTTTGACAAGATTCCAAATACAGTAAAAGAGCTAGCATGCCTGGTTGTGAAACTCAATACTAAGCTTGAAGAAATGGATTCCCACATTCATGAGGAACTTGGTAGTCTTCAAAAATCAGTTGACTTTATGAGCAAGGGCTTTGACCTTTTTAAGAAAACCTTGAATGACACGCAGAAAGAGCTGCGTGGCGTGAAAGCAGAAAATGCCAGACTGGTAAAAGAAAACTGTGAGTTAACAAAGCAAATCACGGAAACCAAAGACGACCTAGCTGAGATTCAACAGTACAGCCGCAGAGCTAACCTAGAATTAAAAGGCATTCCTAAATCAACCGAAAAGACAGTGACTGAGATTGTTACCGCGCTTAGCACAAAAGTTGGAGTAACGCTATCACCAGCTGATATTGATGTAGCCCACTGGGTACCGACTAAGGACAGAAATGTGTCAAACATTGTCATAAAATTCATGTCCTGCGCAGCCCGCGATAAGCTGCTTTGTGCTACAAAAAAAAAAATGCGACTGAATACATCTGACCTTGGAATTGCCGGATCGACGCCTGTGTATCTTAACGAGCATCTCTGTCCTTCGTATAAAGCCCTACTGGGAAAAGCCATTGCCGCAAAAAAACGTCACAATTGGCGACACGCTTGGGTTGCAAACGGGCGCATATTGATGAAAAAGCCGACAACTCGGACACTATCCGCATCCGCAACGAAGCCGATCTTGCGCAGATAGCATAAGCCCCTTCTGTTATGCTGACTCCTTCTGTAGTTGACAACTTCCATAAAACAAAAGGTACACGCTCCATACTTCACTGTAATATTAGAAGCGTTTCAAAAAACAGCGATGCTCTTTGCTCCCTTCTAACCCAGCATTCATGTATGTATGATGTTATTGCGCTTACAGAAACCTGGTTGAGACCTGGCGAAAGCTATAACATTCCTAATTACTTGTTTATATCCCACCCTCGAGAAGCAAATAATAGGGGAGGAGGAGTAGGAATATATATTAGGAAGCCTCTCGCATATAAAAAATGTTCATACTTACCTGCTGCTACTAGTTGTGAATCCTTGTTTGTAGAAATTGATGATGTCATTTACGGTGCTGTATATAGACCCCCGCAGTCGCATCGCAAGCTGTTTCTGAAGGACCTTGAAAGTATTTTCTCTTACCTAAACGACAATCATAAGAAGACTGTAGTTGTGGGCGATGTGAACATCAATGTCTTAGCTAGGTGACAGCTGTGATGACTATCAAAACTTGCTAAATTCTTATGGGTTCCAGAATCTCATTTCATATCCCACTCGCATTACTACACACACCTGCACATGCTTGGATCATGTCCTATGCAACTTCAAACCTGTTAGTTCCCTTTCAGGACCGTACGACATTCCTGTAGCTGACCACTTGCCAATAGCATTCCTATATCGCCTCGGCAGCAACCACATAACCAGCAATAACTTTCATGGCTATACTACACAGCTCGATTACGACAGGGCTTCGCAGCTGCTCTCTGCAGCCAATTTTGAGGACCTTAACAGTATGGATGTTAGCGAAAATTGTCGGACCTTAGTCGAACGGATAAAGTCGGTTATCAATGACAGCAGTAAAACAATAAAGAAAACGTACCATACTCATCCAATATGTCCATGGATGACAGCTAACGTACTAAATGCTATAAAAACACTAGATTTCTGGTACACCAAAATGAAACAGAACAGAGGGAACTCTTATTACAGTAACCAGTTTAGAATATATAGAAACAAAGCAGTTGCAGCTATGCGTAAACAGAAGAGACTCCACTACAAGAAACAAGTAACTTCAACTGCCAATGACTGCGGCAAACTTTGGAAAGTTATTAACTCTATTATACGTCCAACTCAATCAAAGAGAGTCCTCCCTGAAATGCCGCAAATGCAGAATCTTGCAAATCAGTTCAACGAGCACTTCTGTTCTGTCGGTTCAAACCTGCATAGTGGCCTAAGCCCACCAAAAGAACTACTTCTTAAGCGCCAAAACCTACAGGGACATAGAATGAGACAGCGCGTGTCCCTGTCTCATTCTATGTTCCTGTAGGTTTTGGCGCTTAAGAAGTAGTTATGGAACACCAACTAGCCCGAACGCAAGCCCTTCCACCAAAAGAACCTTCTTTACCTCCTTGGCATGGCCCGTCATTTGGTTACATCGACATAACTGAAACAGAGCTTATATGAACTGCTAAAAATTTGAATTCAGGGAAGGCTAAAGGCATTGATGGCATACCTATTTCGGTCCTTACGAAGAATATAGAAATCCTAGCTCCAACCTTAGTATTACTTTTCAATAAAGCGTTCCATACGGGTATATATCCTGAAATTCTAAAAATAGCTAAAGTAACCCCAATTTATAAAACTGGAAACCAAAATGAACTCCACAATTATAGACCTATATCCGTCTTAAGCTGCATTAATACATTGTTCGAGAAGTTATTAGCGATGCGAGTAAAGAATTTCCTGCATAAAAACGGTATTCTATCGCCGGACCAACATGTCTTTCAGAAAACCAAATAAACTCTATCTGCAGTACTTTCCGTGACAGATGTAATTAATGAGGCCCTCAACAACAACCACTTTGCAATAGGTGTGTTTCTAGACATAAGAAAGGCGTTTGATACAGTTCATCTTGAAATATTAAGCCAAAAGCTTGAGCGATACGGACTCAGAGGCCAGTCCCTCCAGTTTTTTAAAAGTTATCTGAATGGGCGATACCAAAGGGTAGTTATTGACGAGCATGTTTCTAGTTTAAGACCAGTTGATGCGGGAGTACCACAGGGTTCCGTTGTCGGACCCATTCTTTTTACGTTATATATTAGCGATTTAACCAATTGTCTTTCTAAGGTAAGTGCTGTAATGTACGCGGATGACACAGCGCTAGTTTTCACCACCCCGTCACTTCATACTGCCGCATATATTTTAAACGACGAACTTTTAAAAATCAGCGAGTGGTTCACAACAAATAGGCTTACTTTAAACACCGATAAAACCAAATATATAGTTTTTTAAATCACCCTGCAAGCCTGTAGACTTCACTATGGGCAAGCTGAAGGTCAATGATAAAGAAATAGAAAAAGTCGGTAGGATCTCATATTTAGGTGTAATGCTGGACGATGCGTTAAACTGGAAGCCCCATTTGGACACACTGGGGAAGAAACTTTCCTCTGTCTGTTTTACCCTGACCAAAGCTAGACAGCATTTTGAAACTGATATCTTGCGCACCATCTACTTCTCTCTGTTCCAATCTCAGATAACATATTGCATCGAGTGTTGGGGATTCACCTATCACACATACATCAAGCACATAATATGCCTACAAAAGAGAGCCTTGAGAATAATAAACCATGTTCCTCCTCGTACACCCTCTCTGCCTCTATTTTCCAAAACCGCAATAATGCCCGTGCTTACGCTACGAGAATATCGTATAACTCTCTTGGTATATAAAATAATTTGTAACAACTTTCCCTTTCCCAGAACTATTTTCCAAACACCCGGTAAAAGTAGCCGCTCTGCCTCCGAGGGCAAATTTTTAATCCCTCTCTCTCATAACTCATACGGACAACGCCGTCTCATGTACGCCGGGGTTAAAGTTTGGAATGATCTCCCATCATCCGTTTTACAATCAACCAGGGTAGATCAAGCTTTCAAATATTTTTTTTGCATCACACAACATCCAGCATTACGAAGAACAAAAAATAAGAAAAAAAATTGAAAATAACATCAACTTACAATGCCTTGTACATGTTTTTCTTACTGCTGCTGTCTTGGGGACGACGATAATATTTGCAGCCTCTACCACTGACGATGTACTTCATTCCTGACGTGTGGTCTTCTGTATGTGTGTTATTGCAATGAGAACTAAACACAGCTGTCTTATTCATAGTTTAATTTGTTTGTATAGAACCGAGCGTTTGTTTTTAGCACTGTAATTCATCTTGAATCTGTCTTTCCTATTCATACACATGCTTTTTATTGACAATTTCTTGAACACCTGTACATAGTACATTTCCCTCAAACATCTGGTTGTACATAGCATAGCCCCTGATTCCTTTGTATTATGTTTTTAATGGATCCATTACTATCCAATAGGCTAAGGATCCAGACATTCATGCATGTATTTGGTGAAAATGAAAAAGAGACAATAAACAATCTTGAATCTTGAATCTTGAACCCACGACCTCCAGAATACCGGTCTGGTGCGACAACCACTACGCTACCGGCGGGGCTGTTTCCCCTGCACTTTCTCGGGTGTTTATGTTAAGGTATTTTTTTTTCCTGCACTTGGGGGTGGTAGCCAGCGCCACTCGGACTACTCGGGGTGAAGGGAACTTTCTTTTTAATCCCTGGGCCGTGACTCGAGTGTCTACGACATGTCGAGAGTGGTCGACCAGCGTTGAACCCTCTTAAGCTCCCTTTGGCACCAAGACTGCCAGAGCAGAGGCCCTCGCTAAGCATGTAGCGAATCAGAAAATGGGAAATGAGGGGCTCCGGGAAATAAGACAGAACATAAGGGTTGCCAGTAAAGAAAACATCCGAAAGCAAAGGAGAGGTGTATATATATATATATATATATATATATATATATATATATATATATATATATATATATATATATATATATATATATATATATATATATATATATATATATATATATATATATATATACCGTAATTACCCGATTCTAACGCGCACCCGATTTTCCAGGAAAAAAACCGAAAAAACTCGCACTTCCGTTTGTAACGCGCAAGGAACTTTGTGAGCCAGAAAAACGAATGCGAGAGAAACGGGTGATTTATTCCCCGAAGTAATCTCACTCATCTCACTCCTCGTCGCTCTCTGTGAGCTCCTTGTCGCCTTCCGCTGACCGCAACATCTCGTCATTGGTGCCGTCAAGCGCGTCCGTGATGCCACACTTCTGAACGAACGTTCAACCATGTTCGATGGGATCGTGGCCCACGCGTCGCATGCCCATCCCGCGAGCTTCTCCAAAGGCATACGCTTCAGCCAACCGCTCGTTGTGAACGCGTCGGAGCCGCTCGTAAGCCGCGGAAGCGGCGCACCTTCGTTGCCGCTGCTGCAACTGCTGTTATCAAGCACGCAAATGGAATAATTGGAGGATTTGTGTGTACGCCGAAAGAAAAGCCTAGGCGCATAGATCCGAAAAATTGTTGCTAAAAGCTTTGGCGCCATCTTTAGATGGCGATGGCGATGGGTGGAACAAAATTTCAGCTGTTTCGACAGTTTCGGTTTCGTATCCGATTCTAACGCGCATGCGATTTTTCGGCCTATTTTTGCGGAAAAAAATATGCGCGGTAGAATCGCGTAATTACGGTATATATATATATATATATATATATATATATATATATATATATATATATATATATATATATATATATATATATATATATATATATATATATATATAGAACGCCCCAACCCCCCCCCCCCCCTTCCCCGCCCGTTCGGCAACCACCACCGTCTCATCAGTGACCTTGAACATCTGTGAGCGCGCCCCGCGGGCCCGCCGACGCACGGCGCCCTGAATTATGACCGCCGCACCACTGATAGACAAACGGCCGAAGAATGCGCCGCAAACGAAACCAAATCCAAGTGTTACTTGTTCCGCGGCTCGCTGGCCGCGTAGCAAGGCTTTGCCGCACCACTCGGTTTCGTCGAAGTGGCGCCAAGACCAGAGCTGCTGTAGGTTTAACCAGTAATAAAACAAAACCGAAAATGAGACAGGAAATTCCGAGTATGGCGCGGGGACCATGTGTTGACTTGGCGGGCCGTGCATGCATGCGACCTTGCAGTTTGACCGAATCGAAGATCTATGCCTGTGCCGCCATCTTATGTCCGTCTCCCTTCATTTCCCACCCCCCCCCCCTTTTTTTTTTTTTTCTGCTCTTCTTCCTTTCCTGCTGACTACTGTTACACCATTTGCGGAGCGCGCAGGACTCACTCTTGTTTTTGATCTTGTGTTTGCTTGTGTGCCTCTTGTTACGTTTTTCGTGCTGCCTTTTCGCCCGTGTTCTTTCCCCTTCCCTCACCTTCCACCTTTCTAGCCAATCGGAATGCCTCACTTGCTCAAACTGTTTGAAACACCCCTCACCCGCGACCTCTCCTGTAGCGATGAGGGAAGTAACCCTCCCTCACAGAAGTTTTTGTATAAAGGCGCAATGTGAGAAATTAAAATACAGCCCTGAAGAAGGAGTTTCTAACTCCGAAACTGTTGGCAACAAAAACGGGAAACGTGTCAGTCGACTTCTTTCACTATATATATATATATATATATATATATATATATATATATATATATATATATATATACAGGGTGTGGTTTAAAAAAAAGAGTAATGGCGTAACTCGAAGAAAACCTAGTGCGTAATGTTTGCAGTACTGTGGAGAAGCGGATAGTAATTTTTTCGTTAATGAGGCTTAACTAATTAATTGTAATTAATTATCTAACTCGAGAAGTACTGTCCTAATCACTAAAGTGTCAATGAGGCACTTGTAGGTACCCACGAGGGGCATCTAACTGCTGTATTTTCAGCGACGAACTAATTGCGTACTCAATTATTCTGACTGATAAAGAAAACCCGCGAAATATGAAAAATACCACGTGACGGCGCCTCCGCGCGCATTAGCGCGCACAGTAAAGCAATGCCCTCAAACACGCTGCGTGTGAGTTAGCCAGAATGAAATAAACAAAGGAAAGAAAGAATAAATCGCGACCGAGTTTGTGCCTTATCTGCACACGCACTCCGCGAATCTTGCTGCTGGAGCTCCCTCCATGCATGCCAATATCAAGGTGATGCGCTGTCTCTTCAGGCGGGTGACAGGCGAAGCAGTTGCTTTCAATCAGCTTATTTGGGGACGCTACTTTACAATGCGCGTGGAAGCGCTGTCACGTGGTATTTTTCATATTTCGCGGGTTTTCTTTATCAGTCAGAATAAATGAGTACGCAATTAGTTCGTCGCTGAAAATACCGCAGCTAGATGCCCCTCGTGGGTACCTACAAGCGCATCATTGACACTTCAGTTATTAGAGCAGTACTTCTCGAGTTAGATAATTAATTACAATTAATTAGTTAAGCGTCATTAACGAAAAAATTACTATCCGCTTCTCCACAGTACTGCAAACATTACGCACTAGGTTTTGTTCGCGTAACGCCATTGCTCTTTCTTTAAATCTTGGTGCATGATAGCTGGGACACCCTGTATATTGAAAGTAAGGCATATTGCTCTTACTAAGTCTGCCGGAACGGTCGCCGCGACCGTTTTGCCACGGCTGCTCGGCCAAACCTTGCGTGCGCTAATCTAGGGGCCGTGATTTCAGGCCAAGCTGGTAAAAATGCGAAATTTTGGGAAAAACTCTTTAAACGTTAAGATCTTGCCAACATTTTTAATAATAAATTGTTTGAAAAGCTCAGAAAGGTTTTAGGCGCGTACTTATAAAAACATCGGCTTCGGGTTGATTCACCGCACAGACATTTTACTACAACTTTTGCCGCGGCAAATTACCCGTTCAGTCAAGATTTTCCGGCGCTGTTAACATGCGCACTGCTACTGCAAAAAGGAACAGCTGAAAACGAACTCTCCTTACCTCCAACTAACGTATCTACACTGTGTGTTTGTATTCATGCAAATATGCACCGATGGTCGCTAGCCGGTACTAATCCTTCCTCTTGTTTGTAAGGAAGCACAGCTATCTTAGCATGAACTAATGGACCCAATTTCGAAATTCCAAGAAAAGCAACACAAGCGAGTCGAGTTGCGGCCATTTCGGCAACCTGGTAGAAAAAGCAATTCATAGTGAAGAAAGAAGACCCAAGAGACGCCTGGGAATCCGATAGACATGCCAGCCCAACAGCTTTGCTCTTCCTATAACTCCCCCCGCCCCCTTCCAACGCCCATATAGAACACCAGTTGCAGTTTCCCCTCTAGTATACTTACTAAAACCTATTTTCCTCGCAGGGGCGTAGCAAGGGGGTTCAGCCCCACCCCCCACCCCCGCAATTTTGTCGTGCTGTCATGCATGGCGACCAAGGCAACGCCCTGCGCCGGAAGCCATCGTAGGAGGAGATCTAGACATTGTTGCACGGAACAGCGTTCCAAGGAACGGCGTTCCTGGAACTAGTTCCTTTTGTGAGGAGTGAAGGAATGCCACCGTTCCATTAAGAGTGAGAGGAACTACAAGGGTAGGAGGGGGAGGAGGAATAAACTTTATTTCAAAATTAGTTTTTGTAGTAGCGGCAATGGGGGGGAGGGGGGGGGGTCTTCTCAGTCCAGAAGTCCCTGGGCGGTCGCTGCCAGGCGGACCCTTTCAACCAGCCGAAGCTGATCGCCGGGGTCCGGGCTGGCTAGCATGCCTTCCCACTGCTCATGGTTGGGGGAGGGAGTAGGGGGGGGGGGATGGTGTGTGAGAGCACGCCCAAATCATATCATACAGTGTGCAGGGTTGGGGACAGTACTTGCAGGTGGCGGAGTAGGAGGTGGGATGAATGGCGTGGAGGAGGGTACCGTGCGGGTAGGTGTTGGTTTGAAGGCGGCGGTACGTGGTGGCTTCTTCCTTAGTCAACTTGTCGTGGGGTGGGGGAAAGATGCGGCGTTCGAGGCGGTAATGTTCGAGGATGTCGTTGAATTTTTGAGGCACAGAATGGTGGACTTCCGACGGTGATGCTGGAGTGTTGGAGGGGAACGCCCGGTAGATATGCGCGCGGGCGGCAGCATGAGCCGCGTCATTCCCCTCCAGAGACTCATGTCCCGGGGTCCAAAGAATATAGAGGTAAGGAGGGTTAGGGATGGACTGTAGGATGCGGAGGGCTAAGGGAGCTACGTGACCGGCGACGCAATGGCGACAGGCAGCTTGCGAATCTGTGACGATGGGGATAATGTCTTGAGATGGAGTGGCTGCGAGGGCTATTGCGATTTCTTCTGCAGTTGTGGAGTCGTTGCCAATTACTGTTGCGGAAGCCAATTCAATTCCTCGGTGGTCTACTGTTGAAATTGCGAAGGCTGGTTTATCGGCATATTTGGCGCGTCAACGTGGCGTGTTTCTCTTGGCTTGACTTGAAGCATCTTGCGAAGCATTCGTATCCGGGCTTGTCGGCGACCCTGGTTATGAAGGGGGTGCATATTCTTGGGTATTGGGGCGACGGAGCTGCAATCGCGTAGTTCCAGAGGGATGCGTTGGTGGGGGTGATGGGTGGCAGGTAGTGGGTAGCCGAGGCGACGGAGGAGGTGACAGCCAGTGTGTGAAAGCTTGAGCCGTTCGATCTGGTTGACATGATGTGCCTCTCGAAGTTCGTCCCAGGTCTTATGAAGTCCCATCTGTGGTAATTTGGCAGTGGAAGTTGTCGGTGGTAGCCCTAGTGCTAATTTATAGGCTTGCCGGATGATTATATCGAGTTTTTGTATTTTACTATTTTTGAGAGCCAAATATGGAGTTCCGTATGTGATGCGGCTAATTAGGAGGGCTTGAATTATGCGCACGAGGTCATTTTCTTTCAGTCCTTGTCGACGATTAGCAATGGGTTTGATGAGGTGCGTGATTTGCAATAGCGTTCCTTGTAATTTATGAATAGTAGAAATGCCTGCGCCGTCTGATTGGATAGTAAGTCCCAGAACACGAATTGTAGGGGTTTTTAGGATGGGAGCGCCATGTAGGCTTAATTGTGGGTCTGGGAGGGGTTGTCGTTTACGGCCTTGCGTGCGTTTTTGGAGGACGAGAAGGGCAGATTTTTCTGGTGCACAATTGAGGCCGCGGGCTGTAAGGTAGTTGTCGGTGGTGTTAATGGCTTCTTGGAGGGCGTCTTGCTGTTCCCCAATCGAACCCCCTGTGGTCCAAATAGTCAGATCGTCTGCATAAAGTGCGTGTTGTATGTGTGGAATTTGTTGTAGAAGTGGCGGAAGTTGTAGCAGGGCAAGATTAAAGAGGAGTGGGGAAATGACTGACCCCTGGGGTGTACCACGCGGTCGAGCACGAAAGGAGACTGATCGGATGAGGCCGAGGTTGAGGTTGGCGGTGCGATCGGTAAGATAATTTTGTATGAATTGTATGTACGTGTGCCGCAGTTAGTTAATTGGAGTCCCTCGAGCATAGCCTGATGTGATACATTGTCAAAGGCGCCGTTAATGTCCAGAGCTAGGATAGCGCGTTTGGTTTGTGAGCTCAGCGGTGTAAGGACTTCGTCTTTTAGCTGTAACAGGACGTCTTGCGAGGATAGGTGTGCGCGGAAGCCAAACATGGTATGAGGAAGTAAGCTGTTTTCTTCGAGGTACGCTGTGAGCCGATTATTAAAGGGACACTGAAGTGAATTTGTCAAGCTCCCGTTTTTGCTTGCACTGTGTAGACTGGCTCAAATTAGCACTGTTCATCGTTTATCCGGTTGACAAATCGGTAATTATTTTACAAAGCGCGAAAGAAGAAAAACTACCATGCGCGGTTTGCGGCGGCCGCACAAACTAAGCTGTGACGTTGGGAGGAGGGGGCGCCGTGATTGGACGATGCCCAAGGTTAGCAATCAAACAAGTTTCGGTTTCGGTTTCGGTCTCTAAAACAACATGTTTGACATTCCATGGCGTCGTTGGATGGGCATTCTCAATATCCCAGTTATCGTAGTACCGCGCTTCTGCCATGTTGTCGGCTGTGAAATGCATAAGATAAGACTCCCAGGACGGCTTGGAATCGTAGCATTCACTATCTGAGGCCTACGCAGTGCAAGAACGCCCTCCGCGTCCCCGCAGACGCTCAAATGCATGCGCTTTTCCCCCATATTTGGAGCTTCCCTCGCTCATGCCTGTATCGTAAAAAGCGTGTTCGCACCAGGGCAAGGGTCTGTTGATTCTGGCCTGTGCCCACTGCCCGCAAGCAGTCGGTGCTTATGGCAACAGCACGCCAACGAGAACTCGCTAGCGTGGCAGTGCCAGCCTGCGCGAGTTCTGTGGACTAGTTCGTGTAGCAATGAACGTTGCGGCCCCAAAAAAGGTGAACTCAGTATAGAAAACATGGGCGAAAAACAAAAAAGTTAACTCATAAAAAAAAAGCATGTACCCGCGGCGATTCGAACCTGACTGGCAAAATAGTTGCGATGATATACCTAACACACCAGACGACTCAATAAACAGACGACTAAGCCACAGGCGGCCGCTGGCGGCGATGGAAAAGATAACGTATATAATGTATAACCAGTTTACACTTTTATTTAGTTTTAGTATTCCAAGCAGCTTAGGTGACTCTTTCTTGTATTGTGCTCGTGCAGTAAGCGTCCCCCGAGTTTCCACAATAGCTCACGTCTAGCAATTGCATTTCGTAGACGGGAAAGCGTTCGCAGATGCGTAGTCGTGCTGCTGACCGCTCTGCTTGTTCGCCCAGCGCAAAAAAGTGCTTCCCGCACCCTAGTTTTACGCTGTACGGTAAAAAGAAGAAACATCCCCCTCGCGAGGGGCACGATCAAATGCAGAGCATTTCTGCGGGGGGCGCGCTGGCAAGTCGTATGGATTTACGTATTGGTTGTTGTTGTTGTAATTGTTGTCTTCCAGCGTAGACATTGTCGATGAAGTCGATGGTGAAACGTGCCGTGAACCCCCTGCCGCGGCTATGACGCAACGTGGAGCGGCTATGACGCAACGTGGCGCGGCTATGACGCAACACAATCCAACAAAATCCACGTTAATCCAAGCCAATCCAATCGAATCCAATCCAATGCCCCTCGCGAGAGAGTGTTATAGCGCCGAAATCGCCACCACGCGAACGCGTGATGCTGACGTCACGATCACGCCACAGATGTTAGCGACCGCAGCGCGCGCGAACGACATATGTTTTAAGCGCGAACCGACCGCGGGGAGAGAGCGCGGTGCGAGCGCCCCACCTGTTCTTGCGCGTGAACCTAACGCGGTGAGAGAGGGTGTTGCGCACGTCCCCACCTGTTGTGCGCCCGAACCGAACGCGGCGAGAGAGGGCGTTGCGAGCGGAGAGAAGGCGAGGAGGACGCGGAGGAGAGGGCGCACCTCTGGCCGATGGCTGAATGAGCCAAGGATATAAGGCACGTTCGTAACCTTCCGTTTGTGGCTCAGTTGGTAGAGTACCGTGCACCTTGCGTTCCGCCCGCAGAGTCGTAGGATCGAAACCTGGCGCCGGCAAGTATTTATACAGTGTAGGGGGAGCGATGCGGACTACGGACGCCAACGCGGGTGACATCGTGAGTTACTTAAATGCTCTGCATTTAAAATATCAGTTGATTTTATTTCCTGAGTACCTATATTGACTTTGCTCACTCTTCTCCCCCTTCAAGAGGACTTATATTTTCCAACTGGCGTACCAGTCAGCGAAGCGTCGCATGTGCGCTTGTGCAGCGCTTGTGTGAAGCGACCTTGACTTGGAGCTAGATACAGTGTACAAACGAAGTAAATAAAGGCGCATACTTCCGTTCCCAAACGTGTTGTGGCTTAGTTTCAACTGATCGAGCGAATTGCGACGACCCGTTGGCGGCCGGCGGACTAAACGGTGGGCCGACTGACTCGGTCGCTGGAGGTCGGCGAGCCGTGCAGTAGCGCAGCCAATTGTCAGCTCCTCTCCTGCTGACGTCACACGAAAACGCCACAGAAAATGGGCGAGCGTAAAGAGAGGAGGACAGCATTTTCGAATTTATTTTTCTACTAAATAAATTCGCGTAAACGCGCACAGAGTGGTCGAAACAGGGCCCAGAGACTCCGGACTACAGTTTGCGCTCGTAATCCCGCATTGTTTACAAAACACTTCAGTGTCCCTTTAACTAGGTGTTCCTATAACTTGCCTACACAACATGTTAAAATATGGGACGAAGATTTTCTAGGGTGACTGGCTTCCCGGGCTTCGGTATGAGCGTGATTTCGGAATGTTTCCATTGAGGGGGCAGATAGTTGGTTGTCCAGCAATGATTAAAATAGTCAAGATGTGCGGCTGTGCATTCGGGGTTGAGGTTACGGAGTAGTTTGTTGTGTATTCGGTCTTTGCCTGGTGTGGTGTTACGAGTGAGGTTGCTGATGGCGAAGGTGAGTTCAATGAGAGTGAAGGGGGCGTCAAGGCCGGGATTGTCTTTTCCTTGGTAGTTGCAGGGTGGAATGTTTGGTGGTTGTGTTGCGTGGTCTGCGTATTGTGTGAGGAGTTGCGCGTGGAGCTGAGTTTCAGTGAGGTGGTGATTGTGGATCAGGCGACGGATGGTGTGGCCGGTGTGTGCTTTGCTGGGCTTAGTACCCAGCATGGAGCGGAGGATGTTCCATGTAGACTTAATGCTGAGAGTTCCTTGAAGGCGGTTGCAAAATTGTGTCCAGTTTTGTTTGTGTAAGGTGCGAGCATAGTCGGCTGCCTGTTGTGTGATTCTGGCGATGCGTGTTTTGAGTTTTTTGTTGTGTTTTTGTTTTTTTCCAGCGGCGGATAAGCCTTCGGCGGGCATCCCGCAGATGTAGAAGATGCATGTCTACCGAAGGGTGATCTTCTGTTATAGCTAGGATACGGGTGTGGGCTTCGACAGTTTTGAGAATATCTTGGGCACATGTTTCAATGTCTTCAATTGTGGTGGGGAGAGGGGAGTCACGAAAGGATTTCCAGTCTGTGAGTTTAGCATGGCCGATTTTTTGAGAAATGCGGGTGTGATTGATGGTGAATTCAATGATATAATACAAGGGTAACTCGTTACGTTTAAGAAGGAACGGCAGAGTGAACGGCGTCCCTTCTGAAAACGTTCCATCGTTAGGATTGGGCTGCTTTTAATGCCAAGGCTTTACGGCGCTGAAGCTAGAACAAAAAGCCACAGGCCGGTAATGTGTTTAACTTTCTATAAGCTGCCCGATTCCCCGCCCTTCTGCAGAACGTGTTTCCTCGAAGGTCAAAGACAGAAGAATAACCACATGGCGGGCCGTAGCCTGTTGGGCAGGCTGCACAGGGTGCACACGGCCTTGACGCTACGTCGGCTGCAGATGCGCATGAGCATGAAACAGATGCTTCGGCGCCCCTTTGATTCGTCTTCAGCTGCGAACTCTTCTATTGTGCGTAAAAGTGGAGCGCGAAAGCCGAGGAGGAGAAGACTTCACTTTACCGTGCTCATCGCACGCGTGTTATCTACGGTACAGGCCAGTGTTGCGGAGTTACCAGTCCGGAATTGGAATGAATCCAGAATCATATTTCACTTTCGCGACCCCGGAATGGAATGGGAATGGAATGCAGACAATACTTGAAGGGATGGAATGGGAATGGAATTAAGCGCATTTTGCCCGGAATGGAAATGGAATGGAATTACATCTATTTTTCCCAAAATAAAGTGCACTCATTCCTTCTACGTGTTGTTTTTTGTCAAAATATGCAAAAATACGCAAAGATCCCACCAGCCCAAGTTAAACATTAGTAAGCCGGAGCCTTCAAATTAACAATAACAATAAAATCGATTGGCTGATTACAAGCACGGTATATTTATAAGCAGCGATTATACTACAAATATATTCTTAAATACAGCGCTGCTACGAAGTTCGTCGCGATTTTCCGCCTAATAAACGCGGCTCTAAGCCGTTGGTATCCGTCGTGGGGAACTACCGCGGTAACACATCCCCCCCCCCCCTATATCTCCCACCAACTTCGCCTTGTGATTTTAGGGGCGAAGCTCCTTAGGGCGTGGGTCTGTCCATCCTCGACGTATGTATGTAGCCACCTCTAGTTTAGTTCTTGGATTGTTTACTAGATGGCGTGGCTACCTCTAGTTTAGTTCTTAGATTGTTTACTAGATGGCGGTACTTGTATATGATGAAAAGATGCGCTTAGATTGTTTACTAGATGGCGTGGCTACCTCTAGTTTAGTTCTTGGATTGTTTACTAGATGGAGGGGAGCGTTGTAATAAAATCCGTTCGCTGTTGGCGCGCGCTCGGAGTCGCCCGATGGATAAGGCTGCAGATGTGCGAGCCCGCGAGGCAGAAGCGCTCCGTGAAGCTGCGCGACGCCGCCGCCAAGATCCTGCCGTACGAGAGCGGGAGGCCGAAGCGTGTCGTCTGGCTGCGCGACGACGCCGCCAAGATCACAGCGTTCGAGAACGAGAGGCCCAAGCGTCACGGCAACGGCGCGAGGACCCTGCCGTACGCGAAGCGGCATGGCTGCGGCGCGAAGAGGATCTCCAAAACGTCGGAGAACGGGAAGCGGCGAGAAAGCGCGCGTATCGGCAGGCAGACCCCATTGCAGTGAGAGCTCGTGAGGCGTCTGCAAAACGCATCAGGCGAGCTCAGCCCCAAGGTGCCGACGCGCGGTTTAAGCGAGACTTTCTAGACGTTACGTTCGGACACAGATGTAGTGGGCGAACTTTCACTGAAGAGTCACGGTTTTACCGATGATTTCCCCTCAGGAGCTTCGCCCACTCATCATCATTCACCCCGTGGATATGCTGTGAATTTTTTTACCTTGGCGGCGCCTTCGCCCCGGCTGCGAGCTGTCTACCCACGCTTCACTTTTGTTTTTTGCGTCCGCAACCGTCGGTGATCGCATCCCACCTCGCCGTCGTCGGGACGCTGGCGCGGTGCTTGTGTTCACTGCGAAATTTCGCATATCAGCTTACGCCCCATCTCCCTTCGCGCTCCCCCCTCATCCCCCAGGAAGTTTTGCAATACTGGCCCTCCTGTCTAAACACTCGGACGCCTTTGCCTGAAGCAGCGTCTACGAAGGCCTAAAATATTGGTTCGAGAACCCACCCGAAACAGGAGAGCCCATGTGATAGGAACTGCGGTCACCCCTGCGCCTGCAAGCTGCACGCTGCAAGCTTTGTTCCTGAACGGTTCCGACCTAACGGAAAGCGAATGCTAGCCACTTTCACTTGCTTTCCCGACTCGCAAGGGTAGTTTCCATTGTAAATGTGACGTCAGCTGACGTGGAACGCGTGTTTTCCACGGCATCTCTTTTAGTGACAAACAGAGAAGCGAAACCGGCTCTCAAACACCTCTTTTAAGCAGCTCGTTTGTCAAGAGCAACACACAGGCAGAAGGCAACTGTATTAGTTTACTTTTTTTTGTTTTTAGAACTGGTCGTTGAAGCAGCCGCCATTTACACTTCGTGTTTTCAGACCTGAACGGCGAAGCGCCCATTTGGCTCACACCATTTTGTTACATAATTTTGATGAATGAAACCAAATAAACTTTTTTCGACCTTTCACGGCAGCTTGAGACCTTTATTGCTGCATATAAAATTCAGGATGAGACCTAGTAGCGCTGCTGAGCACGAGGTCGCGGTCCGATTCCCGGCCGCGGCGGCCGCTTTCCTGATGGAGGCGAAAAGCAAAAACGCCCGTGTGTACGAGATTTCGGCCTAAGGTGGTCAAAATTAATCCGGAGACCTCCACTACGGCGCGCCTCATTGCCTGCGTTGCGTCGGCGCGTTAAACCCTACAATATATCAACGAGGACACCCACGCACTTTTTTCAGACGTAGGGATTTCCACAGCACTAGACTGACCGCCTGCCGAACGTGTCCTTCTATTATTATCGTTATCATTTTTCTTTACATCTTTTCTTTCGGTTGATCGCCCAGACCAGAGGACACTTGGGGGAACCTTCATTGCTACTCCACTGCATGCAAATCCTCAAATTAGTTATACAGGCCTCAGTTATACAATTAGTTATGCAGGCCTTGGACTCAGTTTTGCCGAGTCCATGGCCGCAACGCATTCCATAAGCCCTTCTTCAGTTAGCTAGAGCCAAAGGTTGCGTGGTGCTAAAGTGTGAACAATCTCCCAATTTCTAAAAGAAAAAAAAACAAGACGCAGATTAGTATACGAACCAATGCACTATCCCAGTATACACTAACGAGAGAAAAAAGAATTTTCCCTGCGCATTGGTTCTCATCGAGACACCTCTACAAAGGTCGCGCATACTCTATGCACAGCCTGAACTTTCGCTCGTGCGCAACGGATGATACCTGGATGATACCTGACGCACGTAACTAAGCTTTTCGGCAAGGGTGACATTGCATACCTTCGCACACGCAAACACAGGAAGTTCTGAACTTATCCGTGCATTCAAGGCGCGCTTGACATGCGTGAGTGCTGACGACCTGTGCGGCCCGTGAACCGTATTTGGTGTAAAGGCAGGACAAGGTGCTCGAGCGGTAATTCTTCCAACTGATACCACCAGATCCGGAGGTTCTGTTCCTCGTTAACAAAATTATAGTTCTAACCATGCTCACGACTGCTCCATACGCGTGTTAACTGCTTAAGGAATATAATGTCTTCTTCAACCATACTTTTGTCAGCACAAAAATAGCACGTTTGTCAGCACGTGACATGTCGTCACGTTAGCATTAACACATTCACACTTAAACAATATTAAAGCATCACAATCCGTCAAGACGTGCGGACCATGCAAATACTATAATAACTACCTGGAGAACTGCCCTTGTGGGAATTAGTAGGGTGATTGCACTAAACGAGATATGCCACAAAGCCACTATCCCTCGACCTTGGTTACGTGTTTTCCGTATTTTAGCAGTTCTTAACGCGTGTAATAACATCAGCTTACTGGTGGGTTAATTGGTAACTTGATAATCACCCGATAAAATGTTGAGGAATTAGAGGAATGGAATTGAACCGCCCGGCAATTCCCGGAATGGGAATGGGCGATGTTCTGGCATTCCGAGGAATTGAAAGGAATGGAATTTAGGCAACTTGTAATTCCCCGGAATGGAATTGGAATGGAATGGGAACGCCCATTCCGCAACACTGGTACAGGCAGCCGCGCCAGCCGAAGGGACCGTACGAGACTTCTCTGCCGTCTGTCAATGGACGCCTGGGTCACCGGTGCTGCGCTCACGGCATGTAAGAACAAGGCGTCAAGTTCTGAGCCTGAGATTCTTTAAATACATCCGCTGCCGCCCCAAGCGAGGCGGGATCTATCTAATTTTGTGCGCAGCGGCAACCACCCCTGAGAGTTGCAAGCCGAATCTGACCTTGAACGTTCTATCGTCCCACGGCACGGACATGGGGCTCGCACGCACCGCCGTAAACTTTCTCACACACCGAGCGAAGAAATCGGTTTCGTGATGTGCCCACTGCCAGGCTTGCTTCGACGATTGGTTTTGAAATTTGGCTGGGAGTTATTGCGCCACCTTTCCTTCGCATCATAGCAGTGCGACGAATGTGGTGTATTGCTACGGACCGGTTCCGACTAGTGCTTCAGCCGGAAAGTGATGGCGAGCCGAGTAGCGTATATTCAAGTAGGGCTCCTTACCGTCCCAGATTTCGCGAGACTGTCCCGACATTTCATACAATGTCCTGAGTCCCGTGCCGTCCCTGTCGGGCAGCTATATGTCCCGGATTTGTTCCGGACCGCCGAGTTAGGAATTTCTTTTGCGACCCACATGACGCTGAACCAGGCATGCCACGCTTCGGAACACAAAGTTAGTGCGAACTTGTTCAGGCAGAGCTTCAAGTAAAGCTGAACTCCCACGTCTAGTGCCACAACATTCACGAGTATATTCTCAAGAGAAATTGTTGCGAGCAGCATATAGACAGATGAAGTACCACTTCAAAAGTCCGCAACAATAATGGAACAACGGATTGGTCTGAAAAATGCCGCCATAAAGAAAACCTATGTCGTTGCCTCACAGTGTTAGGGTACGCCCCCCAACCCCCCCTCTCCCTCCCTCGCCCATCCCGAAGTTCCTTCATTGAACAGTTGGCAACGAGATGCCGGAGGCAAACCTTTGAAACTGTAGCATAAAGTAACAGCAGACAAGCCTGCGGCAGAAAGGCGACCATGAAGTCTCAATCCGACGAAGTAACACTCTGAAGCTCTGTTGTTGACGCACTGGTTCCGATGCTCGCGCTTGCGAGAATTTAACGAGCAAACCAACAGTCAAAGTTGTGCGCACAGCACCACAGAGTGTTTCAATGGCCGTCAAACAAAAAACAAAAAAAATATACAATAACAACCACTGCCCGTGGAGAGTGCGGGTTGTATGCTAGCACACGCCTATCAACGCATGCTGGCCGAGTCTTTTGTGCTTGAGAGACTGAACCAACTTATCCTCAAGTAAAACACGGTAGAACCCTTAAGACCTTTGGTGGAATGGCTCTTCAACATTACCAAGGAATTGTTGAGAAAAAAAACGAGCTCGTC
Organism: Haemaphysalis longicornis; assembly: GCF_048455015.1. NCBI lineage: Eukaryota > Metazoa > Arthropoda > Arachnida > Ixodida > Ixodidae > Haemaphysalis > Haemaphysalis longicornis. Next base: position 72,160,015 of record NW_027526203.1, read on the forward strand.
TGTCCGACACCAACGTCGGACAGACGAAACTCTTGCTGAGTTCAAACAAAGGAGTCTACTAAGTTCCGAATATGTATTGTTAAAGGGGCCCTGAAAGGCGTTTTGAGCACACTAAATGAACTAGCGCAATCGTTAGATTGGGTCGTCAACGTCACCTGTGCCAAGTATTACTCTTTTAGGCGCAGCGGAAAGCTCACACTTTTGTTGCAAAGTTTGTCGCTTTTTCCTCACCCTTCCCTTCGTGTTTTTGGACGCCGCCATATTCACATGTCTACGTCATCGATTCCCAGATGTTCGTCATGAGCTAGACATCCTGCTATTGGGATGCTTTTTAACGCACTTCCGGCAAAGAGCTGCGTCGTCTGCTCAGCGTCGGCTCGCCGGCCGATCTGCCAGCGGAGTGCCGGAGTGCTTGGACATTTTACGACAAACGAAACAAGTGTAAACAAACGCTTAACCATTTGTATTGAATGCATCACGGCCATAACACGACATGGATATTCTCTTACCTGAGTACATTCCATATAAAAAACGTTGAAGCCTCGTGGCACTTCTTTCGTGCAATCGCAGCGAACTCCCTGAGCCGAATGCCCCGGTTTGACGCACACATTTCATTCAACTTCAAACCAATCCAGAGATGCGGTTCGAACGAACACAACGTCACAACATGCGTTGCAAGTCTAAACCGCGATTGAGAGACGATGGGTTGCCTCCTCCTGCCCGTCGTAAATTCGGCACTCACCTCGCGCGCGGTTTGCGGTGACGAACAGCAAGTCACTTAACTCTGGCGCACAAGCTGAGATGGCTTTTAGCCACGCACACTGCACATACCCCATGCGAGGTTGAGTCGTACGTCGCTCGAGAAAGATGATCCAGAACATGGGATTATCCACCCACAGAAGCACAACGTCGCATTTCATCGCGAAACAAAGGCGTCCACAACACATACACCATCGCCTCCTGTAATGCCAAACACATCTCACACTTCCCAATGGGAGTGAGTGGTACGCCTGCAGTGCCCACATGTCGCGAGGTGGGGCCCAGAGCTGAACCGGGATCACGGAACCGTAACGCACTTCTAGAGTGGTTTGTGCCTTGTTGCCAAGGCAACCGATGTTTGAGATTGTCAAAAAAATGGCGCTCGCTCCAGCGCTAGAAAGCTCAGAGCCGCGGCGGAGCATGTTTTGCCAACGTTGCCGCTCTCCACCACGCGTCGCCCCAAGCTGAACTGGTCACATGATTGAAGCGTTTTGTGCACGGGTTCTGTATCGGTTTAAAATGTCTTTATCATATGCCGTCGGCAGGAATTACCACCGCCGCAAAATAAGACCCGGCACCAGCGGGGCCACATCGAATGCGGCGCTTTTTGGATAAACAGTGCGCGGTGCATAAAAGAGAACGAGCGCACGATCCTCCCCGTGCGGCTGCGAGTTCACCGCCGATAAAAAGTCACGTGCCGCCGATAGCAACTGCACGAACGTACGCCGCGAAAGGGCAAGGCCAGGCCGCCGCACACATGCGGCCAGATTTTTCGTTTGCTTTTCCAGCCTTGAGCGGAGTGCGGGATTCGTGGTGTCAACAAAGCTCGCCCGTAGCAGACGGCAGTGTGAGCAGCGCAATAGCGGAAGTACGTCACCGCTGAGGAGCGCAGCATCATGGGAGGCAAGGCTGGCGCACCGTCAACAGCGGAGAGTAAGTCGAAAAGAGGAGGAAACGCGGAGCGACGATAATGCGCGGTTTTTGATTTACGATTTCTCAGCTAATACCCATCGCTTTACCAAAATTCTTGCGGGAGGAGATTGCTAATACATTGCTTTATTTGGTTACATGTACATCCATGCCTCGGCGGAAGGTATTTCAGGACCCCTTTAACATTCTTTTCTTACTCATACTGTATTATTCAATGAGCATTCCTTAAACGCTGACGTATTGTTCCTTTCGATGCGATTTCTCGTGCAAGGCATTTATGTTCGTCCATGCGAGTAACTTCATTTGCACACTTGACTGCGCATTTGAAGACACAAGTGGAAAGCACCGTATGTGTTGCACTTGTAATAGACAAGCACCACACTTGCAGCTAAACATGTCTGGTATATTTCCGGTGCTCCCTGAAAAATTCATCCGTGGGCATTTCTCCAAAAAATCTGCTGCCAGGGGTGTTCATATTTGTATCATATACGTAGTTCGATGTGAGTGCTAAATTGCTCCCTTCATTTCGGCTCTAGATTATCCGGCACCTCGTTTTAAATAAAAAAAATCAAATGTAACGTTAATGGAACGGCCCGTAACAATGTTCGGAGTGTAACAGAACGCGTTCCTTTCGCAATATAGGAACTTGTAACGGGAACTCGTTTCAAAATTTGGAAGGAACGAGAAACTAGCTTTCGTTCCTCTTTTTAGTGGAACGTGTACAACACTGGTCGGGCGTAACGCAGAAACCTACGTGCGGTTCTTTATTCGACACCGCGTATCGTGAAACGGACCATTGCAATAAGGCTATACGTTAATAGGACATTTCCGTTCGACAGCCGTAACTGGGGAAAGCGTTCTGTGAAGTACGTCCGACGTAACTTAAATTAATTTTCACGTTGCGGCGGAGGAAAGCGTAATTTTTTACTTTCAGTTACGTCGGATGTAACTAAAAGCATGGGGTTAAAAATAGGCGGCCGTTGCTTTAATTTCGAATATCGCCCGCCTCGGTCCGAGTAACCCAAGTCGAAACTGTGTTCGTTATTCCGGGAAGGGACTAAATGGGGAAGTATGAAACGGGAAGGGCGTTTTCTACAGGGTTGAAGCGGCAGGGAACAAACAAGAAGGTTTAAACGGGAGCGGGTTCACAGGAGAACAAGAGAAATGGGAAAGGGCCCACCACTTACGAGCACACAGTGGGCGCCCGAACGAACTCTCGCATTGCACCTGGGAAAAAATTCTTCCTGGAAGTGTCCTATTTGAGCGCTTCCTGAGCACGTTCCGGCAGGTCCCCGGGGTGTAAAAATCTTCGCAAAGCCTTGATTTATCGGTCACATAAGCATTTCTGATGATTACTCGCCGGAAACACTCAAAAAGCGAACACACCTTTGGAAAACGGCTGAGGCAGATAAAAATCGAGCAGCCGAAATTAAGCTCGTGCAAGATAAACTTTTTGTGAATGATGAAGCGTTCTTGTGGGATGAGCAATCTGGCACGCGGGTAAAGATGCGCGGTAGCAAAGAGAACCCTTCGCTTAACCGGGATTGACAAGAAAAGCAGCATGAAATACGCCTTGTGAATTTGAATGCCCAAAGTATCGTGAATAAGACGGAGGTGCTCGAAGGATTGACCTTAACGCATGACCCAGACGTAATCGCTATTACAGAAACATGGCTGAGGGTTGATATCGCGAGTGATGAAGTTTTTCCTTCTTCCTATAGCGTCTTGCGAAATGACCGATTAACTAGAGGCGGGGGCGTGGCGCTATTGGTAAAGAAACCACTAAAATATGAGCCATTACCATCGTTTGAAGGGCACGAAAACGTTTGGTGTCGATTGTTCCTTGGAAATACCGTATTGTTGGTGGGTGTCATCTATAGGCCTCCTGGCAGCTCGGTGGAATTTTTTCAAAGCCTTGATAATTACCTAACAACTTTAAGCAAGAAAGCTAGAATAATAATCACTGGTGATTTCAATTTGCCGGGTGTAGATTGGGATGCAAGAATCCCAAGTTTCACTGATAGGCCTCATGCAGATAGTATGTTAGAAACAATGGCTAAGCTCGGTCTTATTCAGGTGGTGACGTTTCCAACGCGAATACATGCGGCAAGTTCGACAATACTGGATTTATTGTTTCTATCCGAGGGAACGTTTGATTATAAAATTGATGTGGAAGAAGAAATATCTGACCACAAAGCAGTAATTGCGTCTCTTAAAGTCAGCAATAAACTCTTAATAAAGAAATTGGCTAGCAAAGTATTTGATTTCTTACGAGCCGACGACACATCAATTCTCGACCGCATGGAAATCGGTGTCGATGAAATGCCACACCATGCAGACATAAATGTGCTCTGGCGCCACTTTCTGGGAGTGGTAAATGATTGCTTGTTCAAATATGTTATCAAAAAAAAGAAAAAGAACTGATAGGCCAAACCCATGGATAACACGAGATATTATTCATCTAAAACGACGACTGCGCCGCGCACGTCAGAAAATTCAAAGAGATGTGGCAGCTATCAGTAACCTCAGTGCGCAAGTGCGTAGCGAGTTGAAAAAAGCGAAAAGCTTTTTCTTTTCTAATACGTTGACTAAATATATGCAAGAATCGCCGCAGAAGTTTTGGAGGTACATGTCAAGGAGTAGAGACACAATCGAAGCCGTTCTTGTAGATGGTATGCAGTGTTCTGAGCCATCCCTTATGGCTGAAGCATTTAACAAATACTTCTGCTCTGTATTCACTGCAAAGGATGACAGCACTGTTGTAAATCACTCAGACATGAATCTTTCCGGCAATGATATTGTTATCACGAAAAAAGGCATAATTGCTGCCTTGCTAAATCTAGACGACAAGAAGTCACCGGGCCCGGACAAGATTCCAAACGCTTTTCTGAAACGTTATTCTGAGTGGGTAGCGTGCTTTCTCGAAAAAATTTTTTCGTTATTGCTTCATAGTGGTATTATACCTACTGACTGGCTAATGGCAAGAGTAAAACCAGTTTTCAAATCTGGAAGCAAGCTTGCTATTGGGAATTATCGCCCGATTTCTATTACGTGCACAATATGTAAGGTCCTGGAACACATAATCGCTAAGGAGTTAATACAGTACATAGAAAATAATAATATTTTCTACAGTAAGCAACATGGCTTTCGCAGAAGTCTTTCAACTGTGACTCAACTGTTTGAAACTGTCCACAGCTTCGCTGAAGCTGTCAACTCGAAAGTGCAAATTGACGGAATTTCAATTGATATGTCAAAGGCATTTGATAAGGTCTGCCACAGGAAACTCGTAAGCAAGCTTTATGACCTTGGGGTCAACCAACAAATTATTAATTGGATTCAAGCGTACTTGTCAAATAGGCTGCAATTTGTTGAAATTCATGGTCAACACTCCCAAAGCTTACCGGTGTTTTCTGGGGTACCGCAAGGGTCTGTGTTGGGGCCAATATTATTCTTGATTTATATTAATGATATAGCCGAGCGTGTAGATCCCAGTGTTGAAGTTCGTTTATTTGCGGACGATTGTATATTGTACTGCCCAGTGAAATTAATAGATGATCAAGAATTACTTAATAAATCCTTGGATGTAATTCATAATTGGTGCTGCAAATGGAATATGGAAATTAATTTTGAAAAGACCAAATGTATGACGTGTCGAACAAGAAGATGCCACTTAGGTTTAATTACTCTGTAGGCAATAAGCAAATAGCCCGCACAACAAAGCTCAAATACCTTGGTGTCACTATTTCGAGTAACCTCAATTGGAAGGATCATGTAACTAACATATGTGGAACTGCTCAGCGAAAACTCGGATTTTTGAGACGAAAATTGGTGCATGCAACATCTGCAGTTAAGCTTAAGGCGTACACAGCCGTCGTACGTCCTTCTTTGGAATACGCTAGTGTTATATGGGACCCTCACCAGCAATATCAGATTAACCAACTTGAACGAATACAGAGACTTGCAGTTCCGTTTATATTTTCAGAGTATCGCAAAACACAGTCCGTAACCACCTTGCTCGCTAGGGCAAATTTATCAACACTGTCAACACGCAGAAAAATCGCACGACTGAAGTTTTTATACCAGCTCTCTACTAATAAATTCAATTTAGATCAGTCGCGCTATTTGTCCCGCCCTGGCAGAGTCTCTCCCCGTGTGAATCACCCGTATGTTTTTACGCCTTACAATGCCAGAATTGATGTTTTTAAATATTCTCCCCTTGTTAGGACAATAGAAGATTGGAATGCGCTCGATGCACAGATTTTTGATGACTCAATGACTGTACAATCATTTGAACGAAAGTTGGAAATGTACCTCTCGTGATGTGTTTATTTTGTTTCATTGCTTGATGTGTTGACAAAATGTGTATATCCTCCCACCCTGTACCAGCCCGAAAAGGGCTAACAGTATTCGAAATAAATAAATAAATAAATAAAAACATCAAATTCCCGTGTGCGAAAGAATAATATCTGCCGTGCGCAAATGTGATGATGAAGATAACGATGGTGGTGGCGCGCATACTAGGCAATACCCTTTCGGGGGATAGTAAGGAATAATTTGGAGCGCATTGCGGGGGCTCAGCCGCTTAGGTGTTTCTCTTTCCACATAATCTTATTATGCCACGTACCTTTATTTCTCGCTCATATACATACTACTGCATTTTTTCAACTTATTGTTCGTACATGCTTGCATCCTTATTTCACTATCTTTTATTGTTTTTGTGTTCACTTGCTCAGTACATTATTCGCGTCTACCTTTTCCATGTATTTTGTGCCATGTAATTGCTATTGCGTTTTAGTGCTTGCGTCATTGTAATTGTTATTATTACCACTCGCCTGTCCACCGACTGCAAAGTCTGTGCAACTGTGCAACTTACTTGGTTAGAATTTGGATGTTTTCAATGGCTCCCTGAAACACTTTCGTGCTGGGCCGAACAGCGCCTTCTGCTGCTGTATATATTTTGCGACTCTTTCCGCATAATCTCATTATGCCACGTACCTTTATTTCTCGCTCATATACATACTACTGCATTTTTTCAACTTTTTGTTCGTACATGCTTGCATCCTTACTTCACTATCTTTTATTGTTTTTGTGTTCACTTGCTCAGTACATTATTCGCGTCTAACTTTTCCTTGTATTTTGTGCCATGTGATTGCTATTGCGTTTTAGTGCTTGCGTCATTGTCATTGTTATTATTACCACTCGCCTGTCCACCGACTGCAAAGTCTGTGCAACTGTGCAACTTACTTGGTTAGAATTTGGATGTTTTCAATGGCTCCCTGAAACACTTTCGTGCTGGGCCGAACAGCGCCTTCTGCTGCTGTATATATTTTGCGACTCTTTCCACATAATCTTATTTTGCCACGTACCTTTATTTCTCGCTCATATACATACTACTGCATTTTTTCAACTTTTTGTTCGTACATGCTTGCATCCTTACTTCACTATCTTTTATTGTTTTTGTGTTCCCTTTTACATTATTCGCGTCTAACTTTTCCATGTATTTTGTGCCATGTAATTGCTATTGCGTTTTAGTGCTTGCGTCATTGTAGTGTATTTTTACTGTTCCGTATTGTATTTGCCATGTGATTGTACGTTATTTTGTCCTATTTTTGTTAGCGTACCAGCAATAAGACATCCCCGTTGTTCCTCGGCACTGAAGATACATTGATTGATGGATTCGGCAACATCTGTGCAACATCTGTGAAACGGCTGAGGTGGAGACTAGGCCTAGCAGAGCCACCGATCACGTCGGCCCGCCCGCAAGCAGGGATTCTTCCTCCTGCTCCCTTCGACGAGACTCGCCGGCAGTCGTCGAGAAGGAGCCGGCGCCGCCGTCCCAACCGGTTCACCATGGCGCCGATGCTTCCGCTCTTCGCGCACTCCTCATCGATGCGCTGGACGGAATTTGTTTCCTCAGATGGCCCGGCTGCGGGAGGACAACGACCTCCTGCCCCTGGAAAACGCGCTTTCCAGGGGCAGGAGGTCGTTGTCCTCCCGCAGCCAGGCCATCTGAGGAAACAAATTCCGTCCAGCGCATCGATGAGGAGTGCGCGAACGGATGATGAGAGCTAATCAAAAGAGGGCAGTCCTGGTCTGGCAACCATGGTAGCCCCGCGAAAAAATGGCGGGAAAATTTGCGGGTACGCCAGCCGAAATGCTACCGTGGGAGCTACTTGGTCATCTTAGCGATCGTCCACTCCCCCTAAAGGGAGCCGCTAAAGGGAGATAAGGTTACAGACTATCGGCACTCTTTTCTCCTATTGTTCCGTGCCGCCGCCGCGATCATTGGTCAGTTAGTCTCACGTGATATTTGTTTACACTGCGATGGTTCATGGGCGACGCAATTTTGTTGTTTATGCGTTTTCTGTCGGTAAACTGTGATAGTCTCAGCTTGTCCTCCCGGCTCTGCGGCTGAACACACACACACACAAATATTTGGAGCACAGTTTCACAAAACGGGGTATTTCTTCCAGGCCACTGTCCTCTTCCACCGACGTCCTCTCCTTGCGCAGGGCTCCCAATAAAAAAAAGAGTAGGAAACTTAAAAAGCAGTCCAAAAAACAACACCAGATCACTGCCAGGCAGAGCGAAGCAGACTTCAGTAAAGTTCATCAGTTGCCTTCTTCCTTTATTGCCGAAACTTTGTCCTGCTAAGGACGCTGACAGTACATTACTCGCGATACGGAGCATTCATTTCCTCTTGATCCTCGGTTACGGTTTCGGGACGAGAGGCGCTTTCGGGACCACTGCGTTCTTGAGGATCGCCGCCGACCAGTTCTTGCTCGCCGTGTTCATTTTTTGGCACGTTGTTATTCTCATTGGCCCGTCTTGGCATATCCAGAGCCTGTGAGCCATACCCCATAGGATTTATTGGAATGGAGTCACCGAGAGTATTAGCAAAATCTGCAAATGCCAGCAAATTTCGGCGGCGAAAAGCGACTGCCTCAGAGGCTGTACGGTTGGAGAAAACTAGACGGTACCGATTCCTGTACACACCACGCAGGGCT